>NC_037679.1:5798483-6139254 GCF_003255815.1 Theropithecus gelada
GGTGGCTCAAGCCTGTAATCCCAGCACTTTGGGAGGCCGAGGCGGGTGGATCATGAGGTCAGGAGATCGAGACCATCCTGGCTAACATGGTGAAACCCCGTCTCTACTAAAAATACAAAAAACTAGCCGGGCGTGGTGGCGGGCGCTTGTAGTCCCAGCTACTCGGAGGCTGAGGCAGGAGAATGGCGTGAACCTGGGAGGCGGAGCTTGCAGTGAGCCGAGATCGTGCCACTGCACTCCAGCCTGGGTGACACAGCGCGAGACTCCGTCTCAAAAAAAAAAAAAAAAAAAAAAAGGAAAGGAATTGGACTCAAGTTATTTTTCTGAAAAGGAACTGATTGCCCAGCTTTTTATCGAATGAATCACAAATTTCATTTTTACCTACAAATAATATTGCTTTATTTTATATAATAATCACTGGAATTTTTAGAAAGTGTTAGGAAGGAGTTGTTATAATAATCAGTTATATAAAACTGAATTTAATGATTCAGTTATATATAATATATATAATGATTTAGTTATATACTAAACTATATATAATTATTAATTTCAAACAACTTTTTAGTATAATAAACATGAAGGTGAAAACCTGCCTTTGTAAGTTTGTAAATGTGAATCCAATAACGTAATTTTTTCTTGTTGTGACTTTCAAGATCATTTGTTGACCTTCTGCTTTGCAAGGGGTTGGAATTCATTTTCTCTGCAATGATGATGAGCACAAAACATATAGAGAAGCCATCCTGTTCAAGTGAAAGCTGGCATGGTGAAATGGGAATGGTTTATTAAGAACTAGTATAAGTGGTTGATTGGATAAGAACTCAGAAAACAAAACAAGGCTCTAAAACATTTGAAAGTCTCAGTGGCAACTTGGGAAAATAGATATGACTCAGATTATAATTTAAATAGTGCCTGTGCATTTGAATCACTGAAGTTATATGGTCAACTAGGGAGAATATCTAAAGATATCAACAGGTTAGATGAATCTCTTAAAAGATAACTTGTTGGAATCCTTTCTATAGTCTTATTAGGCCCTACGTGTGGAGGTGACACATGATCCTTAGGCATGAATCCAGAAAACATACCATGTAGTCCCGAAATGAGGGTTACTGCAATGCAATTCCCAAAGTTTATTAATGCAAGAGAGTTGTTTTGTAACAACCTGGACAGATTCCTTTGGAAGATAGGTTTCTTTATGTTCAGGTCAAATTTAGCTTTGTGTTTTCATGGCCATGTTTATATATATATTCTTATATTTGCAAACACTATATGTATAGACTCTTCTAGAATCTCCACTTATCCAAATGACATATTTCTTATCAAAATGACATGTTTTTGCTCATCTATTCTTTTTTACAGCAGCCCTATAATTCCTTAACTTTCAGTTGTATGAACTCTTTCTAGTTTAGTTATAATTGTTCAGTAGTGACTGAGGTGTTCATCTCTTTTCTTCCTTGGGAAATGGAAGAGAGATGAAAGTGTTATTTATTATTGTTATTCTCTGTATGATAGATTATTAAAACGACTACAAATTCCTTGCCTCTCTGCCTCCATACTCTTCTTATGTGATGTTTCAGATCTTTCTTTCAAGAGGGTTGGTCTATATCCCCATCCTTTGAAGAATGGGTTGGTCATGTGACTTACTTTGGCCAATGGGACATTAGCAAACACAATGCAAACAAAGGCTTGAAAAGCACTTGTGCATTGGGGTTCGCTTTCTTTTTGGGCTTGGAATTCTGAGACAGGCCACTGAGTGAACAACCTGGGCTAACCTACTGAAAGATGGAAGAAAACTGGGTTCTTGTCCACCAGCCAGCCAGCCAGCCATCAAGTTGGGTGAGGCCATGCAAGATCATGCTGTCACCGTCAAACACACTAGCTTACCACAGATGCATGAGAATGTTCAGAAAAGATCAGATAAACTTGCCCAGGCCAAAACAACTATCCAGTTGACTCACGGAATCATAAACTAGATCATAAGGATTAAAGAAAGTTCCCACACTGTATTACTTATCTATCGCTGTGTAATAAATCACCCTCAAACTTAACAGCTTAAAGTAACAAACATTTATTATCATATATCCTATATTGTATAGACTATATATCTATAGGATATTTTGTATCTTATATCATCTATTCTGTAGGTAGGAATCCAGGCATGGCTTATCTGGATGTCTCTGGCTCAAGGTCTCTCATAAAGTTGAAATCAAGGTGTTGGCTGAAGCTGCAGTCATCTCAAAACTTGACTGGGGAAGGATCCACTTCCAAACTTACCCACATGACTTTGGTGAACTTTAGGTCCTCTCTGGCTGGGCTGGAGATATCAGTTCCTTGCCACATCCCCTCCTCGCCTTGCCCCCCGGCCATTGAGCTGCTTATATCATGGCACCTTGCTTCCTCTAGAGAGAAAGATCCAAGCAAGAGCAAGTGAAAGAAGCCCTGAAGGCAGAAGTCACAGTCCTTTTATAACCCAATCTTGGAAGTGACATTTCATCACATCTGCCAAATTTATTTGCTGGAAGCAAGTTACTAAATGCAGCCCTTATTCAAGGGAAGGAATTACCCAAGGACATCATAACAGGAGGCAGGTATCATTGAGAGTCATCTTTAAGTCTGCCTATTTCATATGCTCTTAGAAAAGTAAAATTTCTGGTTTTTGTATAGCCATAGGTGACAGGTAGCCACCATACCAATTTTAAACACATTTAATAGATCGACTATAATGTGTCTCAGTGAACATGCTTTTGCAAGCCCCAACCAGTCAATATTAGCTCCTCATTTCTGTAAATTAATCAATCAGGAATGTATTTATCAGAAGAAGCACACCTCTGAGTATGACAACCAATCAACTAAAGTCTCACCCAAGTAACTGGTTCAACAAGTGATGTCAACTCACTTGATGACAATGAGTTTCAGGTAATAACCCTGAAAATCCACCAATCTCTGAACTCCATGTGTTCCCCAAACCTTCTATGAGGTGAGCAGTCTGCTCAGCTAGGAGAGATGGCTTGATCAGCATTGCTGTTCCCTACCGTGTCAGCGATAAGTCAATCCTTGTGTTTTTTGTTTGTTTCACATATTGAGTGATGATCTATCACCTTCTAACAGTTCAATAGATGTTGTTTTTAGCCACTAAGTTTTGGTAGTAAGCTGTTAGGCAGCAAAAGTTAACTGATACACTGTCAAATAGCAGATCCTTCAGAAGTCATTCTGTTTTTCATCCTCAAAAGAGTGGAAGTTCAGCTCATTTGGCATGGAAATTGGGAAATATAGATTGTCAGCCATTAATGGGAATAATGGCTTATAAAAGTGGGTAAGAGTTAAAGTTATTATTGTCATGAATTCAGATTAATTTGTGATTCAAGACATTTTGTCACTCCTTTTAAAACCTAATTATAGATGTCTTAAGTGTTTCTGGAAAAATCTGTTAAATTCCTTCAGTGGACTTGATGTTTCCTCTTAAAACACAATGGTGTTGACATTGTGAAGGCACATACTCTCACATAACTGCAAAATAATTTCTGAGAAGCTGGTACCTGTAAGGTACCTTTTAAAGGCTCTGATTTATTTCTGTGGTTAAGAAAAGAGGAATTATTAAGAAATTGTTGGAAATGTGCTATGGCTAGGTTTTTCCTCCTCATATTTATAGGCTTTCATGTGAAGCTCCCTTAGCTCTGTATGGGTCAAAACATGTTTGTTCCATAGTATCTTGTGTTAATTTTCTAGAAGAACAGCACATTAAAAAAAAAAACCTGGAGGTTTGTCACATACTGGTCAACAACCAGATGATCAGTAATCTCTATGAAGGAAGAGTGTGGCAAAAAATATCTAAAAAATAAATTATTTCCCAAGCCATTACATTTAATGCATTTTAACTTAAAGCACATCTCAGTGTGTATAAAGAACTGGTGTTGAAAGGTTGTAATTGGAGATAAAATCAAGGTTGAATCTAAAATACTGTAATAAAGAATTCCAAGTACAAGTTGAGAGTACAGGGAGTTTTTGAGATAGTTTAAACACAGCAATGACATAATCAGAGCCATGTTTTAGGAATATAAATTTGGTATATGTGTAGGGTAAACAGTAGTGGGGAGAAAACAGATGGAAGCAGACTAGTTAGGAACCATCACAGCACGGGTCATGGGCATTAGTACTCCTCTACCATCCACATACCAACCACCTTAGAAGTCACCTAACAGCTGTACACCAGTCTCTTATCTGTAAAACAAAGTGAGGTTAAGCTCCATGATCATTTAGGTCCTTTGTAAAACCTAAAAACAACAACAAAACTCCTTAACTTTCTGGGGTCTTAGGAAGCAACATTAAAGCCATGGAAGAGTTTGGGCTATTAAAAGAGCAAAACCCAACCTTGGTTGAGTGTTGGTCAAAGATAAGCCTCCTTTGCTTACTTCAACCACATCCTAAAGTAGAAATCCCACTTACACAATAGTTGACAGATGGCCTTGAGTCTCTGCTTCAATACCTCCAGTAATAGAGAACTCACTCTTATGAAAGAGATCACTTCATTTCTGGGCAGCTCCAACTGTGTTTTCATGTCCTTTGCTGCTGAGGTAAAATTTACTTGTTCTTATTAGGTCTGCTCTCTGGAATTACACAGAAGTCCACTTTTTCTTCTGTGTGACCACTAAACTTGAGCCCATCCCTCTAAACTAAACACTCTAAAGTATTTTTAACTGTTTTTAGAGGATGTGATTTTTGGACTTTTCGCCATCTCAAACACCCAGAAGGAAAGTGTCACAGCTTATGTGAATCCCCAAATGCTGCTGTGACAGTTCTCGGCTCCTCCTTCTCAATCCACCCTTGCCCTGGCTGTCAGAATGAGAACACAGCTCAGACATTCTCCCTCCAAGATCAAAACTCGTGGTTCTCTAGTGTGTGGGCTCCAAGAATGAGGTTTGTGGAATGACCCCAGAGTGATCTATGGATTAACAAACTGGCTGGGACTGAACAGCCCTCATTCCCAGTGGGGAGGGCTGTACCTGAGCCCAATTTGCCAAATAAATGGCGACCTCTGGATTGGTGGCTTCTTTCCCACAGCACAAGGGGCTGTGAATTCCCATGGGTCCCCAAAGTCCACCGGACCTGGTCAGATGGCACTTCTCAGCACTCCCCTAATCAGCAAGCACTTAAGTTCAGCCTGCTAAACACCTGAGTCTGAAGATGTTTGTTCTCCCAACTAATCCACTTTCAAGTTTGTACCATAAGATTTCATAGCAGGAGTTCAGGGTCCTTTCCCAGCAATGCAAATTCACTGTGTGTCTGGCTACACTGCCCTGGGTTCCAACTCCTGAGCCTCAGGGGTTCTGAAAAGGCACAGGTCTCCAAACCTCTTCTTTCTGATCTTTGGGTTACATGTTTCCCCAGTAAATCTTGTACCATCTGCCTACTCTGAAGTTGTGAAATTCATAGTCATCCATTCCACCAAAGAGTTATAGTACACGCACATATACATACACACAGAATTTACACAAACATATACATCGTTTCCCTCCTAATTTCTTCCCTTTGCTGGGAGATTAGGTTTCGTGTTTGCACTGAATGTATTCTTGTTTCTCTAAGCCATGTGGATTGAATTTCTCTCATAATGGATTTTTCTGAAAGCAAAAGTATTAATTCCAATTACCTGTTTATTTTTCAAGGGGTAATACCTGCTCTTAACCCAAAGGGCATGATGTTACTCCACAAATATGCCTATCAGCTGAAGATAATATCTCAGGGGAGGATGCTCAGGGGCTTTCCAGGCCTCCAGAAAAGCTCCCTCTTTGGGAGGATCCTCCAGACAGCCAGCCTCTCGAGTGCGACCAAGAAGGGATCAGGGGCTATGGTTTGTTTACATAGATCTCTAATCCCTGAGCCCAGGGTCTCTGGTAGTTTCTTTGCGAATGCAAGGTTTTTAGTTCACAAACTTGAACCATTGTTACTCAAGCTTGCTTCTGGTTACTCAGTCATCTTTCCACCCAGCATTATGTAAATGCTCCTTCAATCATCTGCAAGCAGGAAGGGGTAATGTCAGCTGTTCCTAGGAGTTCCAGATGGTCACTGGGGCATACTGGAGACCTCTATGGAGTTGAAGGGACTTGCAGGTATGATTTAAAGAGCAAGAAGTCTAAGGGAGGAGTTCACACCTGTTCTTTATCTTTTGCTAAGAAACCTCCGTATTATGCCCATCAGGTAAAGAGGCAGGCCATTTCTCAGATTAGAAAGACCCATTTTCCATAGTAAAAGTGGACCCAATTTCCTCTGAATGGTATGCACTCATAGCATGCCTTCTGGCCGTGACACTTCGTGATGAATATTTCAGCCTGCTCATAAGAGCTGGTGAGTGTCTACTGGGTATTAATATTTACTATGTGCCAGGCACTGTTCTAATTGTTTACAGAATTTTAACCCTTTTAATCCACAGGAGAGGAATCTGGCAGAGATATTCTTATTAACCCCGTTTGATAAATGAAGAAACTAAGGCACAGGGAGTTAGTAGCCTGCTCTGGGTTTCACAGTGAAAAGCTGTGGTAGAGCCAGGATTTGGACCCGAACAGTCAGGCTCCAAAGTCCAAGCTTCACCGCGGCACATACTGCCCTTCCAGACATCTCTGTCCCCTCAGGGTGACCCCCAACTTATCCTTCCAAGTCTGTCTCCTTACTCCTCTGTAGTAAAACTGGAGTACTCGCTCTTTTCTGAACAAAATCTGTTTTCCCCACCTGTGTGTCCTCCATTCCCATCTCCACACCCCATCCCCACCTGTAAATCTCCCATCAGTTTTGGTGAGAGTCCATCTCAAAGATACTATCAAAGCAAAAGAAACTAACATTTGCTAAGCTCCTGTTACTTTGTGGGTTTTGTGCTAAGGAAACTCACATAAAATATTTTATTTAATTTTCGGTCCAACTCTTTGACATAGGACAGTAGATTTCCCCATTTTCCAAATAAGAAAAAACTCTCAGATAAGTACCCTGCTCAGCTGTGAAGAGCAGTACTGGGCTGACTGCAGCTGTGCACAGTGGTGCCTTAAGCATTAGGGGTGTCCTCCCTTTACCTTGGTCCTCCCATATAGCACTTTGTGCAGCTCTCACGACACTTCCCTGTACCATATAGGTATTTGTGTAATATTCCTGTAATACTATTTCTGGTAGCAGGAATTGTATCACGCTCCTTTCTTCCCTGGGGTGTCCAGCCTAGTCATTTGTACCTAGGTCAATAATAAGTATCTGTGTAACTGAATGAAACTGAATGGAGGATCAGGGAGGCAGGCATTGTGAAGGAGACAGGCTCAGTCTTGCCAGCTTCAACACTTCTTCCAAGTTCCTAAATAATGAGCTGTCAAGTTTCCTTGAGTTGCTAACCCTTTTGGGAAGGAAAAAATGAACTGAAACAAGCAGGTACGTGCCTCAATCCACCAGAAGAGGAAGCTCCTGCTTTCAGACATGACAAGTCTCCAAAATATGTGGTGTTAACTCCAATCGCGCACATCTAGCACAACTTGTGACTGCACAGGCGTGTGCAAACGAGCTCAGGAGTAGAGACATTCTAACCCAAGGTTGACAGAACACATTAAAACACCACAAAAGCAACTTAACTTGAATATTACATGGCTCCTACAAAAGAAAATCATTTGCTTAGTAACTTTCTTTTATCAAATGCCATGTTTTTACTTAAATGTGTCTATTAAATAGCCTCAGTTTGTTGTATGCCAGCTGTGTAAGTTATTAGCTGAGGAGTGCAAGGTACCATGTCTGTTCCACCATTGCTGGATCCTGAGTTCCTGAAAATGAACACAACAGCACAAAACAAAATATTTCCTTTTCTCTTTCTGCTGCCTTCTTCTCTCTCATTCTGAAGCAGGGGGCTGAGAGTTATAAAGACATTCAGCCATTCAGCAAAAATACTTTTAATATACCAGCCCTCTTTATCTTGCTCTGATTCCAAATAGCTGAAAAACAGGAGTGACTTTAAAATCCATAAAGTTGATGATACAATTGCCAATAAAGTACTGGAGAAAGAGAAGGAATAACTTAGCTTACATTTTATCCTCTATATAAAAATGGTTTTAGGGCAGTCATGGAAGCATGGCTTGGGAGAAAATGGATTTGAATTGATCAAAAGGCTGGATCATAAATTTGAAGGGGGAAAAACTGGATACAGGGAGACCAGGAGATGAATTATGGCAGTAGTTTTCTAAAAGATGATAAGGACACCCCAAATCAGTGTTAAAAGGAATTATCATTTGGGAGGTGCTGGGAAAGGGTTGTCAACTGGATGAGGATTGGTGAGGAATCAAGGGCCGTTCCCTATCTGACTCTTGGGTGAACAGTGTTACCACCAATCGACTCTGAGGGTAGCAGGAGGTGGAACAGCTTAGACTTGCTTGCTCCAGTTTCCTGGTAAAGTAGGGAGCAACATCATTGGCTACTAATGAGAGGAGAGCCAGTCTGTTAGGCTTGAGGATGGTGGAGGTCTACAATGGTAACCGAACACAGAGAAGTTATTGACCAAACAAAATGAAAAGAGTGAAGGGTGGAACCGGAAAACACACCGATGGAGAAGTATGTGTTGCAGTGCCCAGCTGTAAGAAGAGAGAGAGCAGAGTGTGACAGCAATAAATACAGAATAACCTTCATTAAAGGAGATCTGTCAGGTGACCTTGTTGTTTACTTGGTCTAACATACTCTTGATTGCCAAAGTCTTTACTGAGATAGTCAGATAATAACTACTCAGGCCAGATACTGACCCACACTATTTGTGTTTTCAACTAATCAGTGTATAAACTAATACATTTAGAGTAATCAGTGTGAGAAGCATTTGAGGGAGCTAGGACTGGAAGCAAAGAGACTAGCCAGGGGCAGTCCATGCAAAAGATAAAGTTCTGATCTAATGCAGTATTAGTTGGGATGTAACTCAGGATTCTATGAAGCCAACAAGAATGTTTTTTGTTTTGTTTTGTTTGTCTGTTTTAATGTATGACTGAGCCCCCAAAAGAAAAGTGAAGACATAGCATTTTTAAGAGGCAGTGTGACTTGACAGGTAAGAACACTGGCTCTGGTAAGTCAACTCTCTCAGTTCAAATCCCAACTATATTGCATACAAATTGTGTGACAACTCCTATGAGGCACAATAATTATTTCCATTTTACAGATGAGGCAAAATCAGGTTTAGATAACTTGTTCAAGTTGTACAGTTGTAGAAATTAAATAGGTTAGTACGTGCAAAGGACTTGGTAAAACTGCCTGATACCTATTAAGAACTCAGTAAACATTTGTATTACTCTTAACCTAATATTTAACCTAAATATTGTCCTCACCTAAAAAAATCATCTTGTTCTTGATATTAAAATCAAAATGCTTAAAGGTCGCATCTGCAGTGCCCTCTCCAAGATGTGTGTACATCCCTGTAGCAGCAGTTCTCGTTCAAATTTTCTTTGCTCCTGAAACTCTTCAACTCACTTCTCATCTCCTGTGGCTGTTCTGTTTTTCTACCTTGTTTTGGTTCAAATGTAGAGCACAATCTCCTCTCCTAGATTTCTGTAAAGTGCTTCCATCACAATGCAGTTGGAAGAATTTTGCCCAAAGTTTAGAGGGTGATAGAGTGGCAGCTTTACCACAGCACAACTTAACATGAAATATTAGATGCCTTTGTTTTCGCAAGTCCGTTGGACATATCCATTGTCAGCAATGTATACTAGTGATTTTCTTGCCTGGCATGACCAAGTTGCTGAACCTCTTCCTCTCTCTTTCAGTCTCAACTTCTTTATCTCTCTTCCTTTTTAGCCTGATAGCCTCATGTCTTCTTTTGGCTGCCAAAGGAACTCTATCTTTTTGTTTTGTTTTGTTTTCAACAGTTAGCTTTCTCTTTGTTTCACATCTCCGCCTTGCAGAACAATGACCTATCAAGGTGTTTTGTCAAACAAAAAATAATACTTTCCCTGGGAAAAAGCTGCTGTTAACTTTTAAAGTACATTTTCCTCATTGAATGTACTAATATTCCCAACTAAAAAAATGCAACATAGTGTTGTTTTAATATAAATGTCTAGTTAACTCTATATGATTCACAAACCCAAGTAATGAAAAAATCTCTTTTTATTCAATTTGATAATACAGTAGTTTGTTTAGGATTTTTGCATCTTTGTTCATGAGAGATTTAGGTTTGCAATTTTCTTTTTTGGTAATGTTCTTTTCAGTCAAGTTTATATTGGCTTTAGAAAATAAATTGGAAATGCCTATTATCCTTTCTCTCTTCCCTGGAAAAGTTTGTATAAAAGTGTCATGTCTTCTTTAATGTTTAGAAGAGATCATGGGTAAAACAGTGGCCCTGGATTTGTGTGTGTGTGTGTGTGTGTGTGTGTGTAGAATTCATTGAGGAGAACTCAAGTTGTTTTTATTTCAATATTTCTTACATGTGTTAAAATAAAAGAAAAACTACTCCATATGGCCCATAGTTTCTATACAAATGTAAGAACAGAATCAATTTACCTGCTAAAGATAAAGCTGTGAAACCTAGTAACTCTCAAAGTTAACAATATTCCCTAATGTAATGAATAACTGGTTTTCATGGGCTAAGTTGCAATGTGAAATGTGAATGTGATATAGTTTGGGTCTTCTATTGTTGCCATACCTCAGTTCTCTTGTGCCATGAGATGACTCAAGTTTCCCATCCCTTTTCTTTATTCAAATGTGAGAAATCTATTTTCATAAGGCTGACAGTGACATCACTTGGTCTTCATTTAGCAGAAATGCCTGATTAATGCATTAAATACTCAACTATTCTTTTTACATTAGCCTGTAATCATTAGAGTACATGCTCTCTTATATTACTTGGTGGCAGGAGGTTGTTTTATGTTGTCAAATCAATCTCATTTATCAACTAATATAAGAAATGGAAATTGCATTCTATGGGAAAGTCTTTTAATTGAAATCATTCAAAAGAGAAGTTACATACTCACAACTAGTAAAAATAATTCCACTCTAGTGTAACTGGGAACAAGGGAAGTTGCTTCTGTTCTAATATTAAGACACCTAAGGTCTGACTGCTGACCTGACATCAGGCAAGCATGTTTCCAATGCATTAAACTTAAATATAGTCACTTAAAGTGATTCTTTAGGACTATTGCAAACACAAATTCAGAAGTAGAAGCCAAAATTGCATGATAATATTTGGAGATAAAGTGATTACCTAGATGGCTACAAATACATTTATACTATCTTTGAGGATTATCATTGAAAAGAAAATACACATTCACAGAATTTCTATAGAGAACAAGTGGACCTTTGAAAATGCATTTAAAGACCCCCACGAGTCTAAGAACCCTAGTGAGAAACACTATTCCACACTAAAGAATCAATTGTTTAAAACTCTACTTTTGTCCAGCGGCCTATTCATTCATCATTCGTATTCTGTTGTCGTTTTCTGTGTGCTCTCTTCTTTTTGTTCCAAAGCCGATGTCTATTTTTAAGAGGGTCCTTACTATATAGGCAGAAAGATTTTAAGCTTTGTATCTGCACATGCGAAATTTACTCTAAGTATTGAATTATTTGCTGTCCTGTAAGAAACTCAAAGTTTATTAATTTATTAATTCTTATGGCTTTTGTTTTTTGTGTATTTGTTTATGCTGTGCCCTTACCCTCTTTGGGCTGGACTAGAGGTTTCTATTGCCCCAAGAGGAAATCAGCATGGCAGAACTGGAGGATGCATGCATTAACTTCTTGATTTTTAATTGTGAAAAAGCCTGTCCTTTTGAAACTGCTGAGCCAGTTCACTAGCACCTCTGCTCCTGGGAGAAGGGGGAAGAGGGGTCTTGGCTGGAGTTAGGGGATGATTTAGAGTAGAGGCAGAGTTCGGTGATGGTGAGAATCTCTGAACAGGTGTGCTGTGCCCTGCTTTGTTGCCTACTTGTTAGCTGCAAACTTAGGGAGGGCGGGTGGTTAAAGAAACAATTCTCCAAAATGTGAGAAGAAGAGACAGGCACCCTGTTTTCTCTATAAAGAAATAGAGTAAGAATAGAATAAGAGACAGCTGCATGGGGAGCAGGACTGGAGAGGTGTGAGGCAGCCCATCGGGTTTTCTGTTTAACAACAGAGAAGGGTTGGTAGCAGAGTAGGATTTTCTATATCCCTAAGAAAGGCAGCAAGCCAGCTGGGCGCTGTGGCTCACTGGCTCACGCCTGCAATACCAGCATTTTGGGAGGCCAAGGTGGGTGGATCACTTGAGGTCAGGAGTTTGAGGCTAGTCTGACCAACATGGTGAAACCCCATCTCTACTAGAAATATAAAAGTTAGCCAGGCATGGTGGTGAGTGCCTGTAGTCCCAGGTACTTGTGTGGCTGAGACGAGGAGAATTGATTGAACGTGGGAGGCAGAGGTTCCAGTGAGCCGAGATCACACCACTGCACTCCAGCCTGGGCAACAGAGCAAGAATCCGCCTCAAAAAATAAAAAAATAAAAATAAATAAAATAAATAAATAAATAAGAGGCACCAAGCCTAGCTAAGAGCACACTGGCAGACCCGAGGCTGAGGTCTAGACAGTACGTCTAAAAATCACTGAGAGTGTGACCTCTTAAAAGATGTCAGCATGGAGGAGCAATGCCAGTAACCAGGTGGAACAATGACCATTCATAGCAGTGAATGCCAGTGTAGACAGATGGATAAGGACTACATGCCTCCCTTGATGTTATGTTGGCACATGAACCCCAAACATAGATGCTACCTTAGGGTGAAGGAAGAGCAGGGGACAATCCCCAATGACTGAACCTATGAGGACTACTTATAAGTGAGAACATATGGTATTTGACTTATAAATGAGAACACATGGTATTTGACTTTCTATTTATGAGTTGTCTCACTTAAGATAATGGCCTCTAATTCCATCCATATTGCTGCAAAAGACATGAATTCATTCTCTTTATGGCTGAATAGTATTGCATTTGTATATGCAATACTATTGCATATTTTATTAATCTAATCATCTGTTGATGAACACTTAGGTTGATTTTATGTCTTTACTATTTTTCACAGAATTAGAAAAAACAATCATAAAATTCATATGGAACCAATAAAGAGCCTGAATAGCCAAAGCAATCCTAAGCAAAAAGTACAAGCTGGAGGCATCATCTAACCCAACTTCAAATTACACTACCACACTATAGTAACCAAAACAGAATGGTACTGGTACAAAAATAGATACATAGATCAATGGAACAGAATAAACAATCTGAAATAAAGCCATATATCTACAGCCAATTAATCTTTGACAAGGTCAACAAAAACTTACACTGGGGAAAGGATACCCTTTTCAATAAATTGTGCTGGGAAAATTAGATTGCCATACACAGAAGAATAAAACTGAACCCCTTTGTCTCACCATATACAAAAGACAATGCAAGATGAATTAAAGACTTAAACGTAAGACTTGATACTAGAAAAATACTAGAAGAAAACCTAGAGAGAACTCTTCTGGACATTGTTATAGACAAAGAATTCATGACTAAGACCTCAAAAGCACAAGCATCAAAACCAAAAATAGACAAATGGGACTTAATTAAATTAAAGAATTCTGAACAGGCAACATGGAGAATAAAAGAAAATATATACAAACTGTGCAACCAACAGGGGACTAATATTCAGAATTTATAAGGAAGTCAAGCAATTCAACAACAACAAACACCAAATAACCCCATTAAAAAGTGGGCAGAAAAACATGAGCAGACATTTTTTTGAAAGAAGTCACAAAAAACATATGAAAAAACGTTCAACATCACTAATCATCAGAGAAATGCAAATTAAAACCACAATGAGATATCATCTTATGCCAGTTAGAATGGCTAATGTGAAAAATACAAAAAAAAAGAAAAAACAAAACAAACAAAAAAAACCAAACAGACAAGGATACAGAGAAAAGGAATGCTTATAGGCTGTTGGTGGGAATGTAAATTAGTACGACCTCTGGAAAACAGCATGGATATTTTTCAAAGAACTTAAAATAGAACTATTGTTTGATTCAGCAATACTAAGTATCTACCCAAAGGTATCTACCCAAAGAAAAATAAATACGTTTATTTTTAAAAAGATACCTGCACTTGTATGTGTATTGCAGTATCCTTCCTATTCTTTATATTATCTTTGTCTAGTATTTCATTCTATACATATAGCAATTCCCACAAGGCATTATTATAAATGCTTTGAAGAAATAATTTTAACTTATATTTCCTCCCTCTAATACCCTTCATTCTTCTCTTCACTTCCATGTTTCCATCGTGGATTATTTTTTTTCTGCTTGAAAAAATATCTTCGTGAGTTTTTTTTATTTCAGTAAAGGTTTACCGGCATGAGTTCTCTCCTTTTTTGTCTAAAAATTGTCTTTATTTCGTTTTCTTTTTTTTTTTTTAAATATTTTTTCTACCTGGGCACAGTGGCGCACACCTGTAATCCCAGCAATGTGGGAGGCTGAAGCAGGAGGATCACTTGAGCCTAGGAGTTGGAGAGCAGTCAGGGAACATAGTGAGATGCTGTCCCAAAAACATTTTTTGTTGTTGTTTACTTAAAAATATTTATTTTATTTTATTTATTTATTTTTATATTATTATCATTATTATTATTATTTTTTGAGATAGAGTCTCTCTCTGTCACCCAGGCTGGAGTGCAGTGGCGTGATCTCGGCTCACTGCAAGCTCCGCCTCCCAGGTTCACTCCATTCTCCAGCCTCAGCCTCCCTAGTAGCTGGGACTACAGGTGCCCGCCACCACACCCGGGTAATTTTTTGTATTTTTAGTAGAGATGGAGTTTCACCGTGTTAGCCAGGATGGTCTCCATCTCCTCACCTCGTGATCTTGCCTTGGCCTCCCAAAGTGCTGGGATTACAGGCATGAGCCACTATGCCCGGCCTTATTTTATTGGTTTTATTTTGATTCAAGGAATGCATGTGCAGATTTGTTACATGGGTATGTTGTGTGATGCTGAGGTTTGGGCTTATAAAGATCCTGCTGCCCAATTAGTGAACATAGTACCTGGTAGGTAGTTTTCCAACCCTTGCCCTCACTTCTGCCATCCCACTTTTTGGAGTCCCAGTGTTTATTGTTCCCATCTTTGTGATCGTGTATACCAAATGTTTAGGTCTCACTTGTAAGTGAGAACATGCAGTATTTGGTTTCCTGTTTCTGCATTAATTCACTTAGGATAATGGTCTCCAGCTGCATCCATGTTGCTTCAAAGGACATGATTTTGCCCTTTTTTATTGTTGTGTAGTATTCTATGGTGTATATGTACCACATTTTCTTTATCCAATCCACCATTCACTTGCACCTGGGTTCCATGTCTTTGCTATTGTGAATAGCGCTGTGATAAACATATGAGTGCAGGTGTCTTTTTGGTAGAATGATTTATTCTCCTTTGAGTGTATAAACAGTAATGAGATTGCTGAGTTCAATGGCAATTCTATTTTCAGTTCTTCAAGATATCTCCAAATTGCTTTCCACAGGAGCTGAACTAATTTGCATTTCCACCAACAGTGTATAAGCATTCCCTTTTCTTTGGAGCCTCATCCACATGTTACTTTCTGACTTTTAAAACATTTCCATATCTACATACATTTACTGAAATCTATGAGTTCACACTATCTCCAATATAAATTCAACACCACAGTATTCATTCTAATTTTCTCCTTTCCTCTTTTCTTTTTTAACTTTTATTTCAGGTTCAGGGATACATGTGCAAGTTTTTTTTTGTATATATATAATATTTCTACTGTTAAGTCAGCTCTCTCTCTCTCTTTCTCTCTCTCTCTCTATACACACATACACACACACACACACATATATATATAATAGAAACTGCATGTCACAGGTGTTTGGAGTACAGATTATTTGTCACCCAGGTAATAAGCATATTATCCTATATGCAGTTTTTTTTTAATCTTCACCCTCCTCCCACCCCCCACCCTTAAGTAGGCCCCAGTGTCTGATGTTGCCTTCTTTGTGTCCGTGTGTACTAAGTGTTTAGCTCCCACTTATAAATGAGAACATGTGGTATTTGGTTTTCTGTTTCTGTGATAGTTCACTTAGGATAATGGCCTCCAGCTCCATTCATGTTCCCACAAAAAACATGATTTCATTCTTATTTGTGGCTTCATAGTGTTCTACGGTGTTTATGTATCACATTTTCTTTGTCCATTCTGCCACTGATGGACACTTAGGTTGATCCCATGTCTTTATTATTGTGAATAGTGCTGAAATGAACATACACATGCTGTTTCTTGATGGTTTATGGCTTGCATCCTCATGAGTGGTGGTCTGAGATGTATCTGAAGCCCTTTGAGCCAAGGCTAGAGCTGGAGTGGCTGGGATGTGAGGAGCAGTGTCCTGAGAATAAGCAGGGCAGCAGTGCCTTTGCCCCTGAAACCACTCTTTCCTCCTGGGCCTCTGTACCCATGATGGGGAGGGCTGTCCTGGAGACTTCTGAAATGGCTTTTTCCTCATTGTTTTGGATATTAGCATTTGGCTCTCTTTTGGTCATACTAATCTCTCTAGAAAGTGATTGTTCCACACCTGCTTGGATTCTTTTTCTACTAGAGCCTGACTGCAAATTTTCTGAACTTTTATGCTCTGCTTCCCTTTTAAATATGGTACAACTTTAAGTCACTTCTTTACTCCTGTATCTGATTATAGGTTGTAAGAAGCAGCCACCCTACTTCTTGAATGCTTTGCTGCTCAGATATTTCTTCCACCAAATACCTTAAATCATCACTCTTAAGTTCAAATTTCCACAGATCCTAGGATGTAGACACAATGCAACCAAGTTCTTTGCTGAGGCATAACACGGGTACCTTTGTTCCACTTCCCAATAACATCTTCAATTCCACATAAGACCACATCAGCCTGGACTTCACTGTTCATATCTCTGTCAGCATTTTGGTCACAACCATTTAACCAGTCTCTAAGAAGTTCCAAACATTCCCTCATCTTTCTATCTTCTTCTGAGCCCTCTAAACTCCTCCAACCTCTGCCCATTACCTAGTTCCAAAGCCACTTCCACATCATCAGGTACCTTTATAGCAATACCCCACTCCTTGGTACCAATTTTCTGTGTTAGTCTGTTCTTGTGTTACTATCAAGGAATACCGGAGACTGGGTAATTTATAAAGAAAAGTGGTCTATTTTGGCTCACAATTCTGCAGGTGAGACTGCATGGTGCTGGCATCTACTCCTGGTGAGGGCATCTGAAAGCTTACAATCATGGTGGAAGGTGAAGAGGGAGCCTGCATGTCACATGACGAGAGCAAGAGAGCAAGGCAGAGGTGGCACACTCTGAAAACAATGAGATCTTGTATAAACTAGCTGAGCAAGAACTCATTCATCACCAAGGGGATGACGCTAAGCTATTCATGAGGGATCCACCACCATAATGCAATCACTTCCCACCAGGCCCCACTTCAAATATTGGGAATCACATTTCAACATAAGATTCAGAGGGGACAAACATCCAAACCATATCAGAGGCAGAAGCAATATTTTTGAATTTTCCCAAACTGACCAAAGATATCAAAACACATATTTTAAAGCCCTATGAGTCTAGGATAAATAGAAAGAAAACCACACCTACATATACAATAATCAAATTGTTAAGAATCAAAAAGTTTTAAAAGCAATTCAAAGAAAGACACATTACCTTTAAAGAAATGAAAATAATCCAGAGAGCTGATTTAACAATAGAAATAATGGAATCTGGAAGACAAAGATAACATTTTCAAAGTGTTGATATCAAGTAAAAGCCAAACAAGTTTTGTACCTAAAAAAAAAATGTTTTTGAAAGAACAAAGCTAGAGGCATCATATTAACTGACTTCAAACTATACTGCAAGTCTACAGTAACCAAAATAGCATTGTACTGGTACAAAAACAGACATGTAAACGAATATAACAGAATAGAGAGTCAGGATATAAAGCTGCACACCTACAATTATCTGATCTTTGACAAAGTTGAAAAAGACAAGCAATGGAGAAAGGACTCCCTATACAATAAGTCGGGCTGGGATAACTGGCTATCCATATGCAGAAGAATAAAACTGGACCACTTCCTTACACCATATACAAAAATCAACTCAAGATGGATTAAAGACTTAAATGCAAAAGCGAAAACAACAAAAATCATAAAAGATAACCTAAGAAATACTATTCTGAACATAGGTCCTGGCCAAGATTTCATAATGAAGATGCCAAAAGCAGCTGCAACTGTATTAGTCCATTTTCACACTGCTGATAAAGACATAATCAAGAGTCGGCAATTTACAAAAGAGAGAGGTTTAATAAACTTACAGTTCCTCATGGCTAGGGAGGCCTCACAATCATGGTGGAAGGTGAAAGGCACATCTGACATGGTGGTAGACAAGAGAAGAGAGCTTGTGCAGGGAAACTCCTCCTTATAAAACCATCAGATCTTCTGAGATTTATTCACTGTCATGAGAACAGAATGGGAAAGACCTGACCCCATGATTCAATTACCTCCCACCAGGTCCTTCCCACAACACGTGGGAATTCAAGATGAGATTTGGGTGGGGACACAGCCAAACCATATCAGCAACAAAAATAAAAATTGACAAATGGGGACCTAATTAAACTAAAGAGATTCTGCACAGCAAAAGAAACTATCGACAGAGTAAATAGACAACCTACAAAATGGAAGGAAATGTTTGCTAACTATGCATCCAACAGAAGTCTAATGCTCAGTATATAAAGAACTTAAACAAATTAACAAGCAAAAACCAAACAACCCCATTAAAAAGTGGGCAAAGGACATAAACAGACACTTTTCAAAAGAAGGCATACACACAGCCAACAATCATATGAAAAAATGCTCAACATCACTAATCATCAGAGAAATGCAAATCAAAACCACAATGAGATACCACCTCACACCAGTCAGAATGGCTATTACTGAAAAGTCAAAAAACAGATGCTGGAGAGGTTGCAGAGAAAGGGGAATGCTTATACACTGTTGGTGTGAATGTAAATTAGTTCAGCCAGTATGGAAAGTGGTTTGGAGATTTCTCAAAGAACCTAAAACAGAACTACCATTCAACCCAGCAATCCCATTACTGGGTATATATCCAAAGGAATATAAATTGTTCTACCACCTTAACTGTAATTTTTGTCTCTCCAGGAGGTGAGATTTCTGAAAGCCTTTATCTTCTAAGACTGTTAACCATTGCTTTCTACTTAGCTAATGCTGCTTATGCAAAACAAATGCCTCAAAGGAAAAAGTAGGGTAGACTACTGGGCTCATCTCAATGATATCGTTTTCTCTCTGGGATTTTGATCCTCAAGTCTTGACCTTCTGGATAGTTCTGCAGTTTCAAAAAGAAATTTTCAAACTTTAATCCTGCTTTGCTTGTTTTGCTTTGTGAGATGGTTGGTTTCAACAACTTTTATATTATTTTTAAATGTTTGAATAATTGAAATAAATAAATAAATTTATTTAAATGTTAGATGTTGTTTCAAAGTACAAATGTGTGTTACTTATTTTTTAGAAACAGTTTTCTTTTAAAAAATAGTTTTTGAATAAATGGGTCATGGTGGTTTGTGTCTATAGTCCCAGCAATTTGGGTCGCCGAGGTGGGATAATTGCTGGAGCCCAGGAGTTTGAGGCCAGCATGGGCAGTATAGTGAGATACCATCTCTTAAAAAATAGTTTTTGAATAGAACTATGAGATATGTCTACCAATGTAATAAGCCAATTTATCAGAAAAATGTATAAATTTTCATGATTTCCAGTGCCCTCTTTCCCTTTCAAAACTATCCTCAGTTGGAAATACACCATTATGTAACAAAAATAATTGTGAATTTTAAAAACAGATGCCTGATTTGAATCACTTTAATAGAGAGTCACAGCCTGTTATGCAAGTTCACTGACCCACAGTCCCTTGAGGAAGGTCCTTGCAGTAATGTCACAAGTACATGCTATAAATATGCTTCTTAGCTTATTGTATAAAAACCAAGTGGAGTTTCCAGGAGCTCTTCTTCCATAACAAATAGGAAACATGAAGCAATATGTGTCCATTTAACTCCCCTGTGTGACTGTGAAGTATCATGAGCTTAATCATGTGCTATCTCTAATTGCAGTGACTATTCCTGGTCCCTAGTATGTGGCTATTATTCTGGTTATCAGCACCTTTCTCATTAGTCTATAGATTCCTTCTATGCTATACAAGTTAATTTTTGCATCTCAATTAAACTAGAACTCATATTTTAAGACAATCAACCTAGGAAAAATTAGAATCACTCCTGACTGCTCTAGCTAGCATATTCAATCAAAAATCTCTGAGTACACTCATATCATTAAATTCCTCCAAGATAAATTATATTCCTCTTGCTTCAGTCTACTCTAGCACCATTGGAATTAATTTTCTCATATTTTCACCAGTTTAGTTTTGTTATTGTTGTTTATCCTTATATATGGTAGGTTAAAGGAATGGCTGCAATTTATTTGCACCATCTGTATTAGGAGGTGGAGTGTATTATTCCACTTTTTGAAAATGAGCAGGCTTCTGACTAGCTTTAATGAATAGAATATGGAGAAAGTGATACTATACAAGTATCTAGGCTTCAAGAAGTGTGGCAGCTTCTGCTCTCACTGGGAAACATTCCACTACCATGTGAACATACCTAAGCTAGCCTTTTTTAAAAAGAGAGTATACGAATCCACTGCCACCCCAGCAATGCCAGCTAAGGACCCAGAATGTAAGCACACCCAGCCACGAATAGCTGATCCTGGCCCAGATCAGAAAGATTACCCAGCTCTTCTCAGCCCAAATTGATAACATGAACTCATGAGCTAGATAAAATTTTTATTTATTTTATTCAAGTCAGTAAGTTTTGGGGTGGTGTGTTATATAGCAATAGATAAATTAGCAAAGCTTTATATTTTCTTTTTAGCATGTAAGTGTGCTCCTCTTGGATTTGACTTTGTGATTGGTCTTCAGGGGCATTCTGGAGACCAATCATGTATTGCTGTAGTTAAAAGTCTAAACACAATGAGAGGTGGTGCACGTGGAACATGAGGAAAACAGGTCTTTTTTTCAAGAAAGGAAAGAACAATTTCAGGAAGTGAATGACAAAGTGATTATTCTGCAGTTAAAGGGTGTTCAGCAGTGTTTGGGAAAACCCGTCCCTCTCAAATATCACCATTCTAATTCTCATGGTTTCTCTCTTTTTTAGTCAATGCTCTGCTTTCACATAAGAGATGTTGTGAGACTGAATTCTCCAACTCACATGATGACACTCTGTGTCTGAGTTTTGGCAGCATCACTATTATTTTATTTTTATTTTTTATAATTTCAACTTTATTAATATTTTAGATCCAGGGGCATATGTGCAGATTTGTTACACAGGTATACTGCATGATGCTGAGATTTGGGATACGATTGATCCCATCACCCAGGTAGTCAGCATAGTACCCGATAGTTTTCAACCCTTTCATGCCTCCTCCCCATCCTACTAGTAGTTCCCAGTGTCTATTGTTGCTATCTTTATGTTCATGAATACCCAATTTTTAGCTCCCATTTGCCACCCATGTGGTATTTGGTTTTCTGTTCCTCTGTTAATTAACCTAGGATAATGGCCTCCAGTGCATCTATGTTGCTGTCAAGGACATGCTTTTGTTCTTTTTTATTGCTGTATAGTATTCCATGGTGTATATGTACCACATTTTCTTTATGCAACCCACTGTTGGTGAGTACCTAGGTTGAGTCCATGTCTTTTAGATACCTTATTCTTGAGATGAGATAAGAAATTCTTTTAGGATAACCTAAGACCCTCCCTAGTTCTCTGACCATGTCTTGATCCAAAAATTGACAATGCTGAGCCTTGAATTCTCTTTCTTTAAGCTCTGAAGTGCAGTTAGGAGCATCCAACCCTTGGTAAAGGTTTCATATTTCTTGTGCTTCTCATACTCTGCTACAGAAGTGCTCTAGCTGCCAAAATCATTTCCCCAACACGCACTATTTCTGTATGGCTATAGGTGATAGTTTTAGGAGTTATTTTGCTGCTGCATATTGTGAATGATAAGTACTTCATTCTTCAATGGCAATGGCAACTGAATCTTCACTATCCTCCAACCCAACCAGATCAGATAACCAGGCCTAGTTAGTCAAGGTACTACGGTCTGAGTAGCACATAACAGAATCTATTCAAGGCAGTTTAAGCAGAAAGAGATTTAGTACAGAGGATAGGTGCTTATAAAATTGTGAAGGCTGAGGAAGCAGACTATAAACTCAGCTTCCAGGAATGACTCCCACAATGATACTGCAGAAATTGCCCACCAAGTGAGCTTTTGTCTCTATAACAATCAGGAAGTTGGGGAAACAGGAAGCTGCCATCATGTTTACTTGTCTCCCCAAACCTCTGCCATGATGTGGACTAAGAATATGGACACCCTGCTCCTTGCCTCTCAACAGCCATAAAGCTAGGTATGGTCCTAAGTGAGCGGCTTCTCCTATAGCTGATACATAAATACCTCCAAGGCACTGTTTTCCAGCAGAAGTAACAGAAGCATAGCTTTGACCTCACTCCATAGCCTTGAATCTCCCAAATCTCATGCAGGTATGTCTGTGTGGTCCAAGCTATGGAACTAGCTGTGCTATAAAAGAATTAGCAAAACATAGTCTTTCACTCTTCACCCTCTATTTCCTGACTACACAAAGTATATCTGTGGTGCAGTGGCATCGACATCATCTATAAGGGAATAGAGATCAGCAAGCTATTCTGCAGCATGTAACACAAAGGTTAAAATGCATGTAATATGCCTGGTGCAGTGCCAGTAAGAGAGCTTACTCTCAATTCATGTTCATTGTTATTGTTTTTGTTGTTATTGCCTGGCATTGCTCATTGGTGGGGGGGAAAAAAACAAACACCAAGTTAAGGGGAGCCTGGAGCTTCTTCAGGACAGAATAGCAACACAACTTTCCTTTTTTTTTTTTTTTCTTCTCATTTTGCTACCAGTGCCTTGCTTATAAAAGACTCCCAAAATACCAGTGCTGGAAGGGGGTTAGTTTTTGATGAGTAGCTTTTCACACTGTCCCCTTGGGGTTATTAACTCTCTTCATCAATTACATACTTCATCGGAAAAAAAAAAAATCTCTGGTCTCTCTCCCCTCTTTATTCTGCTTCTCCTCTTTGTCCCTTTTTCATGTCTTAAGAATAGGATTTTTAAAAGATTTGAGCCCAGGCACAGTGGCTCACACCTGTAATCCCAACACCTTGGGAGGCCGAGACAGGTGAATCACATGAGGTCAGGAGCTCAAGACCAGCCTGGCCAACATGGTGAAACCCCATCTTTACTAAAAATACAAATTAGCTGGGCATGGTGGCGGATACCTGTAATCCCAGCTACTTGGGAGGCTGAGGCAGGAGAATTGTTTGAATCCAGGAGGCGGAGGTTTCAGTGAGCTGAGGTCGCACCACTGCACTCCAACCTGAGCAACAGAGCAAGAGTCCATCTCAAAACAAAACAAAACAAAACAAAATCAAAACACCCACATTAGATAGTATTCGTTTTCTAGAGTAAAGCCCTTTGAATTCACTATAATGATCTAATATTTGTAAAGCACTTAAAACACAGCCAGGCACATAGTAATCAAGGTTCAGATATTCACTTTTATTTATTTACTTTTTAAAAAATGAATGTACTTTAGGCATACTCTGGGGCCCATCTTGCTTTATAGTGATTTTCTTTTAGAACTTCAGGAATTAAACCACTTTGGATGGTATCCAAGATAGATCTATTTTATACTAAATCTTGCTTTTCAGTGAAAAACATGAAAGACTGACTGATATACTTGATAACATGACAGTTACCAAGACTGAGATACTAAACTTCATTAATGTTGCAGCTAATATCTTACAAGGGGAATAATTTGATGCTGAACATCAGGTCTAATATTATATAACTAAACCTC
The DNA here is from genome assembly GCF_003255815.1 of Theropithecus gelada. Classification (NCBI taxonomy): domain Eukaryota; kingdom Metazoa; phylum Chordata; class Mammalia; order Primates; family Cercopithecidae; genus Theropithecus; species Theropithecus gelada. The sequence goes on from NC_037679.1 coordinate 5,822,431, forward strand.
AGCATTATAAATAAATGTAACTCCATTGTTTTAGAAGCTAAATTTTTTTATTTTTTGTAACACCTGGTTTCACACTTACCTGTCCTTCTGCTTAACAAGATTGGATAGTGGTTTTCCAGAAAAAAAAAACAAGGAATAATTGAAAGAAAAGTGCACACCTATTCATCACATATGTATTTTATTTGGGACAATTTTAATCATCTCCTAAGTGCGGGTTTTTAAAAAGACCTTGAAGACCGCAAGAGCGCAGAGGCACACTGATAGAGAACAGGCACTTGCAAGTCTGAGAGAATATGCCAGAGGCGGTGTTCAAGGAACATTCTGCAAAGCCCGTAGACTGGAACTCCTTGTTGGTTGTGCTTTCATTTAAGACTGGCAGTGGGCAGGGGCAGGGGTTATGGGTGGAAAACCCTGAGTGTGACTCACCTGTGGTCTTCACAACTATTAGCTGCTTTCTTTTACTGAACTTCAAGCACAGTTGGGTTTAATAAGACTGTTTTATGGTCTTTTTGTCTGCTCATGCTTTCTGATGTTTTCTTCAGTTGTGACTGGCCCATGTGGACAATGTATGCAGAGCTCTCAGGCTCTGAGATGGCCATTTTATTTCTTTAGTCCCTTCAAAGGAAGGTTTTACAACCTCTGCCTCTCAGCTTTTGAATGTTAGGAAGTGATCATTTTAAACAAAGGTCGAAATAGACCTCAAACTTGGCATCTTCTTTGTTATATTTAACTACTTCAGGAGTAAACAGGATGGAAAATAGGTAAGAATGACAATTAGCAGAAACTTGATTTAAAAACCAACAAATCCTGATGTTTGCAAACCATGGGTTACACAGAAGTACATACATTGTAAAATGAGCCTTGCAGGGATGGTGATGAAAAACTATGAATGATTTGTGGCCACACAAGGATTCAGCTGTTTTCTCAGACCTAGCAGGGCTCCATTCAGTGCAGTCAGCATGACTGACAGATGGCTGCCTAACAGGATGACCATTTAGCCCCATTTTCTGGGACAGTCCTGATTTGTGCATATTTCCTCTGCATCCATGCAGTTAATAGCCCCATTCACTCTCGAACATGTCCAGATTTGGATAAGACATCTTATAGCCAACTTACTTATAAACAAATAAGAGTCAGGAAGATGTCACATTAGGATATGGAACACCTGCTGTTACCCCATAGAGTTCGAGTAATTCTAAGTTCTGAGAAATAGTGATTTCTGCTAATTGAATTGGGGACTTAATTGAATCTTAGTAACAACGGCGGAGGGAGTGGGGGCGGGAGAGTCTCTTTCACTAATCTGTACCATCCTGAGCTCTGTACCCTCCCTGCGGCTTTCCCCTAAACTATACAGGATCGGACCACTGGCACCATTTTACTGCTTTCCTATCTCCTAACTCCCTCTGCTTTGTCTTCTAGATCCTGTTGCTGCTGCTGCTCCTCTTCCTCCTTGAAAATATTGTTCCAAATTGTTTTAAAATTATATTTTCTATTTTAGGAATCTTTGCTCAACCATTAGAATACATGTTACAGCTGCACCGTGAGGAGTTGTTTGTCTTAATCATATACTTTACTAATGACTTGTTCTCTACTTTTTGTATCCCATGTCCCGCTTTTTCTTGGATTACACTTTTATTTGAGTAATATTTTCAGAAGGATACGTGGGTGGCAAAACTTCTAAATTGCTTGCATGTTGGAAATGCTCTTCGTTTTGCCTTCAGACTTGAATGATAATTCAGCTTGTAGAGTTTCCAAATCCCTTTCCTTCAGAATATCTTGGCTGTTTCTTCAAGGTTTTCTAGCGTCTCCTCTTGCTGAGCAGCAGTCTGGTGCCAGATTTATTCTAAGTCCTTTGTAACTTTCCTTCTACCCCTCCCCCTCTTTGAAGGGCTGTATCATCTTATTTTTATCCTTGGAATTCATAAAAATCACTAAAATGTGTTTCTTCATATTTGCGTGACGCACATGGTGGGCCCTTTTGATCTGAACACATACTTTTTCTTTAGCAAATGCAAAGTTCTTCCATGATTTCTTTGATTTTATTTTTCCTTCCACACTCATTTCACTAGGTAAATACTGAATCTCTGGATATTGCTTCATTTTTCTTAACTTTTCTCTCATAGCTTTCATTTTTCCTTTTTTTTTTTTTTTTTTTTTAGACCATGATCTTGGAATAGTCCTTAGAGTAAGCTTCCTGGTGGCTAAGTATGGCTTTAGCTCTCTCCATTCTTCAATTTAGTCCTTGTACTGAGATTTCATCTTAGCAACCAGATTTTTAACTTCCAAGAATTGTTTCGTGTTCTCAGGCTTAAATTTCACACTATTTCTTTCTCATTTAATGGATGCACTTGTATTGAATTCTCAGAAAACATTTCTGTGATTGTTAGGATTTATTTAGTTTTTTCACTAACTGTGCTTTCCTTGAGGTTAATCCCTCTATTTATGTCACTTATTGACTTGCTTTCTATTTTTTCTCAAATGTCACAGCCAGGTTCTCTTGTTAGTGAGTGGGCCTGTGTCACTGGTGGGTTTCCTCTGAAGGCCAGAGAAACTCATTTTCTGAGTTAGGGGCTCCAGGTTTACAGTGAAGCCAGAAGCAACTTGGAGCTTTACCTTACTTCTCTCTTCAGCCCCAGGGCTCATGCTGGGCATTCTTAGAACTAAACTCTTATTATTTGCAGAGGTATTCTCAGGCCTTAGACCCCTTAGACCGGGAGTAAATGCTCTACATTACTGCTTAGAAAGTGGATTTCCCACAAAAATTAGCCAGTTATGGTGGCACATGCCTGTAGTCCCAGCTACTCGGGAGGTGGAGGGAGGAGAATCACTTGAACCTGGGAGGCAGAGGTAGCAGTGAGCCAAGATCACACCACTGCACTCCAGGTGGGTGACAGAGTGAGACTCCATCTCTTAAAAAAAAAAAAAGAAAGAAAGAAAAAGAAAAGAAAGAAAGAAAGAGGAAAGAAAGAAAGGAAGGAAGGAAGGAAAGAGGATTTCCCCACTCTGTCAGGTTTTGCCAATACCCAAGACCATCTGTTTTATATCTTGGAGGAATTCCTTAATATTCTGGTCTCCTAATGGCACAACTTTCTGGTTTTCCAGTGCTTCTAAGATTTGTTCTTTTTCTTCTTCTTCTATGACATTTAGAGAAAGCAATAGGTTTTCTTTAAGACATACCAACTCAACAACTATGCTAATCCCAAATAAAGTTTGCCCAAGGTTCAGATTACACCTCTTGTAATGTGCTTCCATTTGTCATATTCTAATTGCATCTCTAATTTTTCTAAGTTCGATTCATTTGTGTTAGGACTTGTAATTCCTCCTCTCTCTCATGCTCCCTCTCCCCACCATACCTCCTGCCTAATTAGTCTGAGCTTCTGCCTAGACTTCAGCATGTTAAGTAGGAAAGTCATAGCGTTCAGGGTAAAATAACTCTATGTCAGGATCCCAGTTTCACTGCTGATTAGTTGTGTAATTTTGACTGTTTTTGAAATTTAGTTATCTTTTACATGAAAATGAAAGTAGTAGTAAGTACCTCTCAGTGTTATGAGGAGTATATGAAAGTGAAATTGCTTGCTGCATAGGAGTCACTCAAAAACTGTTAGGGTTCTTTCCCCTTCCCATGAGGACATGATCTGTGTCTTCTGCTTTCCTTCTGTCTTCCAAATACTTAGCACGGTTCTGAAAATAACTGATTATTCAAATAGTTCCTCTTTTCCAAAAAAACTTAATTTTTAATTGCATATAGGATTTTATTTATTTTTTTAATTTTTATTATAATTTGACAAATTATAATTGCATATATTTGTGAGACACAAAATGTGTTCCTCCTGTCTAAAATATTTTTATTTTTAATTGACAGATTGCACATATTTATGAGGTAAAATATGATGTTATGATACATGTATACAATATAAAATAATTAAATCAAACTAACATATCTATCACCTCATGTACTTATCATTTTTGTGATGAGGACATTTGCAATTTACTCTCTTAAGAACATTGAAGTGTACAGTACAATATTATTAACTACAGTTGCCACGCTGTGTGATAGATCTCAAAAACGTATTCCTTCTGTCTGACTGAAACTTTGTACTCTTTGATCAACATCTTCCCTCTCCCCATTCAACCCATAGGCTTTGTTAACCACCATTCTACTTCCTGCTTCTATGAATACTACTATTTTAGATTCCACAAAAAAGTGAGATGATGTAGTAATTATCTTTCTGTGTCAGGTTTATTTTATTTAGCATAATGTCTTCCAGATTCATCCATCTTGCCACAGATGACAGAATTTCCTTCTTTTCTAAGGCTGAATAGTATTTCATTTAGTATATATGCCACATTTTCTTTATCCATTCATCCACTGATAGACATTTAAGTTAATTTCACATCTTGGTTATTCAGTATAATGCTGTAATAAACATGGGAGTGCAGATATCTCTTTGCCATATTGATCTCCTTTCTTTCCCCAGTAATGGGATTCCTCAATCTTATGGTTGTTTTCTTTTTAGTTTTGTGAGGAGCCTCCATAGAGTTTTACATAATGACCATACTAATTTACCTTCCCAACAATAGTATACAAGGCTCTCTTTTCTCCACATTCTCACCAATACTTGTCTTTCATTTTTTATGATAAAAGCCATCCTGAAAGATGTGAAGTGATAGTTCATTGTGGTTCTTATCTCACACAAAATATAAAAATCAACTCAAAATGGCTTAAAGACTTAACCATAGATCTGAAATCATAACACACTAGAAGAAAACATATGTGAAAAGCTTTTGACATTGGCCGAGGCAATAATTTTTTGAATATAACTCCAAAAGAACAAGCAACTAAAGGAAAAGTAGACAAAAATACACAAATGGGATTACACCAATCTAGACAGCTACTGCATAACAGAGGAAACAATTAGCAGAATGAATTAGCAACCTATCAGTTGAAAAAAAAGTTGCAAACCATGCATCTAATAAGAAGTCAGTATCCAAAATACATAAGGAACTCAAACAATACAATAGCAAGAAAACAAATAAACTGATTTAGAAATGGGGAAAGGGCCTAAATAGATATTTTTCCATTTCTTAAAGGAAGATATAAAAAAATCAAAAAGTATGTGAAAAAACTATTAACATTACTAATCATTAGTGAAGTACAATTTGAAACCACAGAAAGTACTTTTGACTGGTTGCCTCCAGTTGCCAAATAAAAGTAAGTGTATTGTTCAGGGTTCTCTAGAGGGACAGAACTAAAAGGATATATACACACATATATATGAAAGTTTATTAAATAGTATTAACTCACACAATGGCAAGGTCTCACAATAGGCTATGTGCAAGCTGAGGAGCAAGGCAGTCAGTGCAAGTCCCAAAGCTGAAGAACTTGGAATGCAATGCTCGAGGGCAGGAAGCACCCAGCATGGGAGAAAGATGTAGGCTGGGAGGCTAAGCCAGGCTAGCCTTTTCACATTTTTCTTTTTTCTCTCTTTTTTTTTTTTTTTTTTTTTTTGAGACAGAATCTCGCTCTGTCGCCCAGGCTGGAGTGCAGTGGCTGGATCTCTGCTCACTGCAAGCTCCGCCTCCCAGCTTCACGCCATTCTCCTGCCTCAGCCTCCTGAGTAGCTGGGACTACAGACGCCCGCCACCTCGCCCGGCTAGTCTTTTCACGTTTTTCTACCTGCTTTATATTCTGGCCATGCTAGCAGCTGATTACACGGTGCCCGCCTAAATAAAGGGTGGGTCTGCCTTTCCCAGCCCACTGACTCAAATGTTAATCTCCTTTGGCCACATACTTACAGACATATCCAGGATCAGTATTTTGCATCCTTCAATCCAGTCAAGTTGACACTCCGTATTAACCATCACAAAACCATCCCTTGTCGACTTGAACCCATACACATCTCCTGAGATCATACTCTTCAAATAGAGACAATAATAAGGTCATAATTACACCTAGCATAATACAACTATCCTTCATACAACCAGAAATATACCAATCCCCAACCCAAATACTATTTACATAACGTTAACAATACTTAAATGCTGATATGAAGTCAATAAATCTTACATCACATGATAAAGGAAAAAGGAAATAAAATGAAGATATTTTCTTAGTACAAGTGTATACATGCAAAAAATGTTTTTAACAAAAGAAAGTGTAAATACTTATGACAATTACAGTCCTTGTTTCTGCAGCTGGTCACATGGTCATAGCTGGTATTGTTGACTACCTTCTTCTACTACCCATTTTGTATTCTCTTTGCCTTCAGCAAGCACCTCAGCAGGTCGTTTTTGTTTTGGCTTTTTTTTTTTTTTTTTTTTTTTTTTTCTGGTGGAGTGATCCAAACCTTCATTCCTGAAAGGTCTGAGTTATTTATAGCCTTGCCTGGAATAGGTTGTTGTAGTTTCCCATTGACCTTAATCACAAGGCATGGTAATACTAAGAGATGTCCTAATGGATCTCTGATATTCCATGTATCCTCTTCCTTACCTTCGTTGTGGAGTCGTAGACTGATTTCATCTTGATAGTTCAGGTCAATCACCCCAACCAACACTGTAACTTCCTTCTTAGCCTGTTGACTTAAAGGTAGGAGGAGCCCAAAGTGTGCGGGTGGCAATCTTAACTTCCAGTTTAATGGAATTGTTGTATCTCCTAGTGGCAGCATTCCTCTCTCTGGAATCAAGACCTCTAGGCCAGCAGAATGGAATGTCATGAGAACAGGAAGCAAAAATTTTGCTAGTGGATCACTAGGGGTGATGGTGAGTGGTGCCACTTCCACTTCCACCCCTTGATTCCTGGACCCATGGATCTTGGCTATGGGAGAAACAGTACCATATACTGGACACTGATTCAGAGCATACACGACCTTCTGGATAACTTTGCCAAACCCTGCAAAGTATTGTCACCTAGTTAGCATTGTAATTGTGATTTCAGAAGGCCATTCCACCATTCTCTCAATCCAGCTGCTTCAGTATGATACGGAACATGGTAAGACCAGTGAATTCCATGAGTATGAGCCCACTGCCACACTTCTTTAGCCATAAAGTCAGTGCCTTGGTCAGAGGCAATGCTTGTGGAATATCGTGATGGTGGATAAAGCATTCCATAAGTCCACAGATGGTAGACTTGGCAGAAGAATTGCATGCAGGATCGGCAAGCCCATATCCATATTAACTGTCTATTCCAGTGAGGAGAAACCTCTGCCCTTTCCATGATGGAAGAGGTCCAGTGTAATTCAGCTGCCACCAGGTAGCTGGCTGATCACCCTGAGGAATGGTGCCTTACTGAGGGCTCAGTCTTGGTTTCTGTTCCTGGCAAACTGGGCACTCAACAGTGGCCATAGCAAGGTCAGCCTTGATGAATGCAAGTCCATGTTGCTGAGCCCATGCATAACCTCCACTCCTGCCACCATGGCCACTTTGTTCATGGGCCCATTGAGCGATGACAGAGGTGTTGGGGAAAGAGGTTAAGTGGTGTCCACAGAACACGTCATCCTATCCACTTGATTATTAAAATCCTCCTCTGCTGAGGTCACCCATTGGTGAGCACTCACATGGGATACAAATATTATCACAGTTTTTGATCACTTAGAGAGGTCCATCTACATACCTCTTCCCCAAACTTCTCTATCACCAATTTTCCAATCATGCTTCTTCCAAGTCCCTGAGCATCCAGCCAAACCGTTGGCTACAGCCCATGAATCAGTGTATAATCACACATCTGGCCATTTCTCCTTCAATACAAAGTGCACAACCAGGTACACTGCTTGAAGTTCTGCCTACTGGGAAGATTTCCCTTCACTGCTGTCCTTCAGGGATGTCCTAGAAAGGGGCTGCAGTGCTACAGCTGTCCACTTTTGGGTGGTGTCTGTATCTCGTGCAGAACCGTATGTGACCAGGCCATAGTCTTCTTTTCCTCTATCAAATGACCATAGGGAACTCCCCATGAGGACATTGGTGCAGGCTAGGGGAGAGTAGGATGGGTAGGGGAGTGGAGACAATGGGCATATGAGCCACTTTCTCTTGTGCCTTCAGGACCTGCTTGAGCCTGATCATATATATACTGCTTGCTTTTGATGATGGAATGCTGCTGTGCATGACCCACTTTATGGTTACATAGGTCAGAAAGCACCCAGCTCATGATAGGCAGTTTAGGTCGTATGGTGACTTGATGACCCATGGCCAAACTTTCAGTTTCCACCTAAGCCCATTAAGAGGCCAAAAGCTGTCTCTCAAAAGGGGAGTAGTTATCTGCAGAAGATGGCAGGGCCTTGCTCCAAAATAGAGGCCTCCACTGTGATTCACTTATGGGGGCTTGCCAAAGGCTCCAAACAGCATCCCTATTTGTTAATAACACCTCAAGCACCATTGGATCTACTGGGTCATATGGTCCAAGTGACAGAGCAGCTTGCACAGCAGCCTGGATCTGTTGCAGAGCATTCTCTTTTTGTGGACCCCACTCAAAACCGGCAGCCTTTCAGGTCACACAAATGAGGAATATATTGCCATCACAATCCAAATAGGGCCACTAGGAATTGTGCCAAGAGGCACAATGGTTGTAGAAGGGGCCAAATGCAGCAACTTATCCTTCACTTTAGAAGGAATACCTTGACAGACCCCACATCACTGGACCCCTTGAAATTTTACTGAGTTAGGTCCCTGAATTTTAGTCGGATTTATTTTTTTTCCTCTGTCATGGAAATGTCTCACCAATCAGTCCAGTGTGTTTGCTACTTCTTGCTCATTGGATCCAATCAGCATAATGTCATCAATGTAATGGACCAGTGTGATATCTTGTGGAAGCAAAATTGATCAAGGTCTCTTGGAATAAGATTATGACATAAAGCCAGAGATTTGATATAACCCTGAGACAGGACAGTAAAGGTATATTGCTGGCCTTGTCAGCTGAAGACAAATTGCTTCTGATGAGCCTTATGGACAGGAATGGAAAAAAAGGCATTTGCCAAGTCAATGTCTGCATACCAGGTACCAGGAGATGGGTTAATTTGCTCAAGCAATGAAACCACATCTGGTACAGCAGCTGTAATTGGAGTCACCACATAGTTAAGCTTATGATAATCCACAGGTGTTCTCCAAGATCCATCTGTCTTCTGCACAGGCCAGATGGGAGAACTGAATGGGGATGTGGTGGGAATCACCACCCCTGCGTCTTTCAAGTCCTTGATGGTGGGACTAATCTCCACGATCCCTTTAGGAATGCAATCTTGCTTTTGATTTACCACTTTACTAGGTAGAGGCAGCTCTAATGGCTTCCATTTGGCCTTTTCCACCATCATTTCCCTCACCCTACCAGTAGGGAGTCAATGTGGGGGTTCTGCCAGCTGCTAAGTATGTCTATACCAATTATACATTCTGGCACTGGGGAAATGACCACAGGATGATTCTGGGGACCCACTGTAAGTCAAACCTGAGCTAAAAGTTTATTAATTACTCGACCCCCTATAAGCCCCTGTTTAACTGGAGGACCACAGTGACATTTTGGTTCCCCTGGAATCAAAGTCAGCTCAGAGCCAGTGTCCAGTAGTCCCTGAAATGTCTGATCATTTTCTTTTCCCCATTGCACATGTACCCTGGTAAAATGCTGGAGGTCTCCTGGGGAAGGCTAGGAGAAAGATTAAGTGCATAAATTGTTGGTTGTGCAGTGAGGTCCTTCCTCAAGGGGACCCGGCCTCCCTTTCGTTCAAGGGGTTCTGGGTCTGTAAACTAGCTCAAGTCTGGAAATTCATTGAGGAATTGTGATTCTCTGTTTTTATAATTCAAATTAGTCTTTTGTCCATTTGACCTGGAGGTTTTCTGCTTATATAAATTAAGTAGGAATGCAAGGCCAGGAACTGCGGCTCACATCTGTAATCTCAGCACTTTGGGAGGCTGAGTCTGGCAGATCACCTGAGGTCAGAAGTTTGAAATCAGCCTAGCCAACGTGGTGAAACCTCATCTCTGCTAAAAATACAGAAAAAAGCGGTTGTGGTTTGTGCACCTGCAGTCCCAGCTACTCAGGAGGCTGGGGCGGGTGAATTGCTTGAACCTTGGAAGCAGAGGTTTCCGTGAGCCCAGATCACACCACTGCAGTTCAGGCTGGATGACACACTGAGACTCAATCTCAAAAAAGAAAAAAAAGTTGAAATGCAGTAGGATTCCTATCAATTTCACTTCTATGAACACCATGATTAATTAACCAATGCCATAGTCTGATATGAGTCAGCCTATTCTGATTGCTGCTTTGCCTGTGCTGTCTATTACAGTAGTTACACCCACCTTGCCTTTGATGGTTGACTGCCACCACTTGGCCCCTGCCACCTTGGGATTCAATTATTCCCACTGTATTTACATTTTGTAGTTGAGTGACTAGTTCCCACTGTTAGATCTGACAAACAGAAAAGAGCAATTATAGGGCTTCTCAAAACTGCAGGTGCTGCTCTCACAAATCTATTTCGCAAAGCATTGGTTATGAATATATCTTCTAGACCCTCCCAGCAGGGATGAGTAGATCTAAAGTGACTAATCCACTCCACCATCCCAATCTCCCTAAGCCTTTGGATTCCTTCCTCTACATTAAATCAAGGGAGATAAGGCATTTCCAGCTCACTAACAGTGGGCCATCTTTTAATCCATATTTCAGCTAACCAAGAAAATAAACTGTTAGAACCTTTTTAAACTCCCCATACTGCAATGCTAAATGGAGAGTCCCTATTTAGTGACCCCAAATCAATACATTCAGCCTGATCCAACTCTATGTTTCTTCCACCATTATCCCACACCCTTAATATCTATTCCCATGCCTGTTCTCCAGTTTTCTGCTTATATAAGTTAGAAAACTCAAACAATTATTTTTGAGTGTAGCATACCTCCTCATGGGTCAGACTCTGAACCTCGCCTCTAGGGGCCCTCCAGGACTTTAGTCTAGTTATAGGCCTAGAAGCAAACAGAGGTGTTGGGAGTGGCTTCTGAGGAGAATCAACATTATCTTGCCTTTTAACTGCCACAGGGAAGGCCATCACTGTTGCCTCAGGCAGCCCAGGGTTTATCTCCTCATACAAAGGTGTAAAGGCTGATGGCAACATGGGTTAGGGAGGGGATGTTGCTGCTATGGGGATGAGGAAGCTGCTTCTTCTGGCAAAAAAGGTTCATCAGAGTTTACAAGTTCAGTGTCCCCAACTTCATTAGGGTCCTCTCACCTTCCCATTCTAAGTTTCAGGGTCCCTTTCTTTTCCAATCAATGCCCTCACTTTAACAGTAGTCATCTGGCGAGGCTGTGCATGCACCTTTCATTGCAGGTCAGCCATTCACATGATGAGAGCTTATGTCTGTTTTCCCACAATTTCAGCTCTTTCTCTACAGCAGATAAGACTCTCACTCAGGGCAATCTTAGCAGATTTGAGACTCATATCTCAAGTATTTGCTTCTGAAGCCAGGAGTTAGAATCTCTGTCATCATTTTCTTTCATCACTTTGTCCAGTGAACTTAGGAGCAACCAACCAACTTTTCTTCTTCATTATGTCCCTTGGTTCTCCACATATAGTCAAAGGCATTATGTATAGAGTAACTAAACTCCTTGCCTCTCATGAGTGGTGATTCAGGCATGTCAAATGCATTTATTTTGCATAACTCTAGAAACAGTTCATACCAAGGACTATCAGTGTTCTCCATACTATTAGAAGTAGAGTCCTTAGCATTTTTGGGTCTAATCATATTAAGCAGCCAACTCCAGAAACCCCAAAACCAATGAAAAAAACCCCATCCTTAATTTTTTTTTTTTATCTAGAACCACTCTTGGTACCAAAATCTGTATTATTCAGGGTTCTCTAGAGGGACAGAATTAATAGTACATATAAACTCCTATATTTATAGGAGCTTTACTAAGTAGTATTAACTCACATGATCACAAGGTCCCACAATAGGTCATCTGCAAACTGAGGAGCAAGGAAGCCAGTCTGAGTCACAAAGCTGAAGAACCTGGAGTCCGGTGTTCAAGGACAGGAAGCATCCAGCATGGGAGAAAGATGTAGACTGGGAGGCTAAGCCAGTCTAGCCATTTCACGTTTTTCTGCCTGCTTTATATTCTGACCATGGTGGTAGCTGATTTGATGGCACCCACCCAAGTTAAGGGTGGGTGTGCCTTTCCCAGCCCACTGACTCAAATGTTAATCACCTTTGGCAACAGCCTCAAAGACACACCCAGGATCAATACTTTGCATCCTTCAATCCAGTCAAGTTGACACTCAGTATTAACCGTCACAGTAAGCATTTTTTTTTCAATATGTTTAGTATGTGCTAGGCACCATGCTAAGTACTTCACATGCATTGACTCAGTAATCTACAAAAAGTGTTGCTACCTAGAACTTACAGTTGAGGAATTTGAGGCATAGATAATTTAGGAAAGTTTTCCAAAGTTGCAAAGGCAGTAAGTGGCAGAGTCAGTATTCCAACTCCTGCAACTTCAGTTTATAGTCCTTATGTTTAACCTCTGCACAACACTGTCTCTTTTCTAGTCAATCAAATATGTTCATTTTTAACACTTTTTTTTTTTTTACTGGTTATTACCTCTATGTAGATATATGTACAAATTCCCTCTATTCCTGTCTTTCCTCACCCACCTCCCAGACTTACACTTCTCAGCCAAGCTGCATCTTTCCCCACATCACTCAAGATTCACTTTTCATTTTTTTCAAAGATGGTGGATTAGAGGCTTTAGCATTTTTCAGCCACGTGGAAACAGCAAATTAGTGCATAAAGATCAACTCTGTGAGCTTTCATTGAAGAAAAAAAATAGTAATCCACTGGAATCATGAAGGACATCCTAGATCTCAGGGAGAAGAATATGGGCAAACAACCTCCATGACAGTGTCTAGCTGATAAAAAGAGTGTGGTGAAGCATGACCATCCTCACCCCACACCGAGGCAGATCTCCAGGCATTCAGGGCATCTGTCTATCCAGTTAACAGCCTGAGGCACCCCTCTCATCCTCTGCAGAGAATTTGGTGTAGTGGGAGCCCCCTACACTTCATGCCCAGGAAGATCTCCACACATCTGAAGTACCCATTCTCCTGTATTTTGAGTTTAGGCCACCTTGACTTCCCAGGCAGAAAAACTGGGGCCAAGGAGTCTTCCTAGCTTTATGTCTAGGCACATCTCTGGGTGCTTGGTGACCACCCACTGAATTCTCCTTCAGCACTAATGCTTGTGACTACCATCAGGGAACTTATAGATGGTTCTGTCTGGTTCAGCCCCACCCATCTTGCCCCCACTCCTGGGCTGAGCAGGGTGCTCAGACCACTGTGCACTCCAGCATCAGCCCATTCTTCCAATAGACAAGGATAAAGTATATACCCAACCCTATTGGCTGCAGCCAACTCTTACCTATAAGAATCATCTATGACTTCTAGGTCAAACTGCACAGCCCAATATAAAACCTGCCAACAGAAGTTGTTAGGGCTATAGAAACAAAGCCAAAAGACCGTTTCCAGAATTCTCTCCAGTTACATCCCCTAGGGAAGTGGGGAAAGAGAAAGAAAAAAAAATATTATATGGGAAAAAAGAAAGAAACCAATTTCAAGCAGATCTCTCAAAACCACTTGATTATATGAAAATTAAACAACTTGCTCCTGAATGACTTTCGGATAAATAATGAAATTAAGGCAGAAATTTAAAAAAATTTTGAAATAAATGAAAACAGAGACACAACATACCAAAGTCTCTGGGATGTGGCAAAAATAGTGTTAAGAGGAAAGTTGATATTGTTAAATATCAGAAAGTTAGAAAGACCTCAAATTAACAATCTGTCATCACACATAGAGGAGGGAAAGAAACAAGAACAAACTAACCCCAAAGCTAGAAGAAGAAAAGAAATAACTAAAATCAGAATAGAATTGAATGAAATTGAGACCCTCCAAATCTAGAGAATCAATAAAACCAAAAGTTGGTGTTTTGAAAGAATAAATAAGATTAATAGACCACTAACTAGATTAACCAAGAAAAAAAGAGGGAAGATCCAAGTAACCACAATCAGAAATGACAAAGGTGAAACAGAATACATAAGATCCTCAGAGTTTTTTATGAACACCTCTACACACACAAACTAAAAAATGTAGAGGTAATGGATAAATTCCTGGAAACACACAACCTCCCAAGATTGAATCAGGAAGAAGTTGAAACTCTGAACAGACCAATAGCAAGTTCTGAAATCAAATCAGTCATAAAAACATACCAACCCCAAAAAGCCCCAGACCAGATGGATTCACAGCCAAATTCTACCAGATATACAGAGAAGAACTGAATTAATTCTGCTGAAATTATTCCAAAATGTCAACAAGGAGGGACTCCTTCCTGACTCATTCTATGAAGCCAGAATCACCCTGCTACCAAAACCTGACAAAGACACAACAAAAAAAGAAAGCCACAGGCCAATATCCCTTACGAACATAAATGCAAAAATCCTCAACAAAATGCTAGCAAACTGAATTTGGTAGCACGTCAAAAAGGTAATTGACCATAATCAGGAACGCTTCATTCCTAGGATGCAAGGTTGGTTCAGCATACATATATCAATAAATGTGATTCACCACACAAACAAAATTAAAAACAGAAACCATATAATTATCTCAATTTACGTGCAAAAAGCTTTTGATAAAATCCAACATCCCTTTATGATAAAAACCTCAACAAACTAGGCATCAAAGATACAAACTTCAAAATGATAAGAACTACCTATGACAAACTCAACCCAATATCATACTGAACAGGCAAAAACTGGAAGCATACCTCTGAGAATAAGGATGGCCACTCTCTCCACTCCTACTCAACATAATATTGAAAGTCTGAGCCAGAGCAATTAGGCAAGAGAAAGAAATAAAAGACATCCAAATAGGAAAAGTCAAATTATCTCTCTTCACTGATATGATTCTATACCTGGAAATCCCTGAAGAGTTGGCCAAAAGGCTCCTAGAACTGATAAATAACTTCAGCAAAGTTTTAGGATACAAAAATAAATGTACAAAAATCAATAGCATTTCCATATACCAATACAATTCAAGCTGAGAGCCAATTAAAGAAATACAGTCCCACTGACAATAAAATAAAATACCTAGAAATACACACACACAAATAAAACACCTAGAAATACATCTAACCAAGGAGGTGAAAGATCTCTATGAGAACTAGATATGAAACCCTGCTGAAAGAAATAATGAACACATACAAATAGGAAAACATTTCGTGCTCATGGATCAGAAAAATCAATATTGTTAAAATGATCATATGGCCCAGAGCAATCTACAGATTCAAAACGATTCCTATCAAACTACCAACATCACTTTCCACAGATTAGAAAAAATTGAAGTCATATGAAACTAAAGAATTGCCTGATTAATCAAAGCAATCTTAAGCAAAAAGAACAAAGCTTAAGTCATCACATTACCTGGATGCCAACTATACTATAAGGCTACAATAACCATAATAGCATGGTACTGGTGCAAAAACAGAAACATAGACCAATAGACAGAATAGAGAACCCAGAAGTAAGCTACATGCCTATAACTATCTGATCTTTGACAAGTTGACAAAAATAATCAGTGGATAAGGGACTCCTTGTTTAATAAATGGTGCTGAGACAGGTGGCTTGGCATTTGCAGAAGAATAAAAGTGGACACCTACCTCTCACCATATATACAAATTAACTCAAGAAGGATTAAATATTTAAACATAAGACCTCACCTATTAGAACCCTAAAAGAAAACCTAGGAAATACCATTGTAGACATCAGACTTATGAAAGAATTTGTGACTAAGTACCCAACGAAATTACAACAAAACCAAAAATTGACAAGTAAGACCTAATTAAACTAAACAGCTTCTGCACACCAAAATAAACTGTCAACAGAGTAAACAGCCAACTTATAGAATGGGAAAAAATATTTACAAACCACGTATCTGACAAAAGTCTAATATCCAGAATCTGTAAGGAACTTTAACAATTCAACAAGCCAAAACCAAATAACCCCATTAAAAAAAAATAAACAAAAGAAAATAAACAAATGATTAGACACTTCTCAAAAGAAGACATGTATGTGCTCAAGAAACATGTTAAAAAATATATAACAATTGGCCAGGCCCATTGGATCACACCTGTAATCCCAGTGCTTTAGGATACCGAGGTGGGCAGATTGCTTGAGGCCAGAAGTTTGAGACCAGCCTGGCCAACTCGGCAAAACCCTGTCTCTAATAAAAATACAAAAATTAGCTGGCATGGTGGCAGGTGCCTGTAATCCCAGCTACTCAGGAGGCTGAGGCAGGAGAATCACTTGAATCCGGGAGGCAGAGGTTGCAGTGAGCCGGGATCCCGCCATTGTACTCCAGCCTGGGCAACAGAGCGAGACTCCGTCTCAAAAAAAAAAAAAGAAAAAATCACTAATCATCAGAGAAATGTAAATAAATCCCACAATGATATGTCATCTTAATGACCATCATTCAGAATGGCCATTATTAAAAATTCAAAAAATAACAGAGAAAAGGGAATGCTTATACACTGTTGGTGTGAATGTAAATTAGTTCAGCCACTGTGAAAAGTAGTTTGGAGATTTCTCAAAGCACTTAAAGCAGAACTACCATTTGACCCACTAATCCATTACTGGGTATATACCCAAAGAAAAATAAATAATTCTACCAAAAAGACACATACATTCATATGTTTCTTGCAGCACTATTCACAATAGTAAAGACATGGAGTCAGCCTAGGTGCTCATAAACAGTGGATTGGATAAAGAAAATGAGCCTATGCACGCAAACTAGAAAACCTAGAAGAGATGGATAAATTCCTGGACACATATACCCTCCCAAGACTGAACCAGGAAGAAATTCATTTCCTGAACAGACCAATAATGAGCTCTGAAACTGAATCAGTAACAAATAGCTTACCAACCAAAATAAGTGCCCAGGACCACATGGATTCACAGCCAAATTCCACCAGATGGACAAAAAAGAGCTTGTCTCATTCCTAATGAAACTATTCCAAAAAAATTGAGGAGGAGGCATTCCCCCGCAACTCATTCTATGAGGCCAGGATTATCCTGATACAAAAACCTGGCAGAGACAATTAAAAAAGAGAAAACTTTAGGCCAATATCACAGATTAACTTTGATGCAAAAATCCTCAACAAAATACCTGAATCAAAATACCACAATCAACTAGGCTTCATCCCCATGATGCAATGTTGGTTCAACATATGCAAATCAATAAAAGTGATTCATCACATAAACAGAACTAAAGACAAAAAACACACGATTTTCTCAATAGATGCAGAAAACGCTTCTGATAAAATTCAACATTCCTTCATGTTAAAAACTAATAAACTAGGTATTGAAGGAACATACCTTAAAACAAATCCACAGCCAGCATCATACTGAATGAACAAAGGATGAAAGCATTCCCCTTGAAAACCAGCACAAGACAAGGTTGCCCTCTCTTACTACTCCTATTCAACATAGTGTTGGAAGTCCTTGCCAGAGCAATCAGGCAAGAGAAAAATAAAGGGCATCCAAATAGGAAGAGAGGAAGTCAAACTATTCCTGTTTGCAGATGACATGATTCTATATTAGAAAACCCCATAGTCTCAGTCCAAAAGCTCCTTCAGCTGACAAACAACTTCAGCAAAGTTTCAGAATACAAAATCAATGTACAAAAATAAATGGCATTTCTATACACCAGTGATAGCCAAGGTGAGAGCCAAATCAGGAAGACAATCCCATTCACAATTGCCACAACAAGAATAAAATACCTAGGAATAGAGCTAACCAAGGAGGATCTGTACAATGAAAATTACAAAACACTGCTCGAAAAGTCAGAGATGATACAAACAAATGGAAAAACATTCCGTGCTTATGGATAGGAAGAATCAATATCACGAAAATGGTTAGAATGCCCAAAGCAATTTTCGGATTCAATGTTATTCCTATCAAACTACCAATGATATTCTTCACATAACTAGAAAAAAACTATTTTAAAATTCATATAGAACCAAAAAAGAGTCTGAATAGCCAAGGCAATCCTAAGCAAAAAGAACAAAGCTGAAGGCATCATGTTATCCAACTTCAAACTATAATATAGGCTATAGTAACCAAAATGCATGGTACTGGTACAAAAACAGGTACTGGTACAAAAGCAGGTACAAAGACAGGCACAAAAACAGAATAGAGAACCCAGAAATAAGGCTGCACACCTACAACCATCTGATCTTCAACAATGCTGACAAAAACAAGCAATGAGGAAAAGATTCCCTATTCAATAAATGGTACTGGGACCACTGGCTAGCCATGTGCAGAAGATTGAAACCATACCTTTCCCTTACATCACATAGGGAAAATAACTGAGAATGGATTAAAGACTTAAACGTAAAGCCCAAAATTATAAAAACCCTTGAAGATAACTTAGGCAACACCATCCTGGACATAGAAATGGGCAATGATTTCATGACAAAGATGCCAAAAGACATAGCAACAAGAGCAAAAATGGACAAATGGGCTCTAATTAAACTTAAGAACATCAGCACAGCAAAAGAGACTGTCAACAGAGTAAATAGACAACCTCCAGATGGGAGAAGATATTTACGAACTATGCGTCTGACAAAAGTCTATACAGCATCTATAAGGAGCTTAAACAAATGTACAAGAGAAAAACAACCACATTCAAAAGTGGGCAAAGGACATGAACAGACACTTCTCAGAAGAAGAAATACGTGGCCAAGTATTTGAAAAAAAACTCAATATCATTGATCATTAGAGAAATGCACATCAAAAACGTCTCGCATCAGTCAGAATGGCTATTAAAAAGTCAAAAAATAGCAGATACTGGTGAGGTTGTGGAGAAAAGGGAACACTTATACACTGTTTTTGGGAGTGTAAATTAGTTCAACCGTTGTGGAAAGCAGTGTGTAATTCTTCAAAGAGCTAAAAGCAGAAACACCATTTGACTCAGCAATTCCATTACTGAATATATACCCAAAGGAATATAAATACCATAAAAACACATAGATGCAAATATTCACTATAGCGCTATTCACAATAGGAAAGATGTGGAATCAGCCTAAATGCTAATCAATGACAGATTGGATAATGAAAATGTGGTACATATACAACATGGAACGCTATACAGTCATAAAAAAGAATGAGATGTCTTTTATGGGAACATGGATGGATCTGGAGCCTATTATCCTTAACAAACTAACGAAGCAACAGAAAACTAAATACCACATGTTCTTACTTAAAAGTGGGAGCTAAATGATAAGAATTCGTGAATACAAAGAAGGAAACAACAGACACTAGGGTCTACTTGAGGGTGAAGGGTGGGAGGAGGGAGAGGAGCAGAAAAGATAACTATTGGGTACCAAACTTAACAATTCGGTGATGAAATAATCTGTATAGCAACCCCTCCTGCCCGTCACGTGAGTTTCCCTATATAACAAACATGCGCGTGTACCCCTGAACCTAAAATACAAGTTTAAAAAAAGAACAGTTTGGCATAAATTATACTGCAACTAGAATTGTATTTGGTAGAGTTTGTCCAACATTTAATGTGTGAATATAATTAACTCTCTCTGATAGGCCAATTCTTTCATCTACCTATGAGAATACTTTTAAGATAACCCACAATAATAGGCCATTTTGTTTCCATTCTTCTAAAAACTAAAAATAAAAGTGAAATGGCCTTTTAAAATGTGGTATATGTGCACCGTGAAATACTACAGAGCCGTAAAAAGGAACAAAATCATGTCCTTTCCGGCAATATGGACACAGCTGAAGGCTATTATCCTAAGCAAATTAACCCCAGAGCAGAAAACCAAATACATCGTGTTCTCGCTTACAAGTGGTAGCTAAATGTTGGTTATTCATGGACATAAAGATGGGAACAATAGACACTGGGGACAACTAGAAGAGGGAGAAAGAACAAGGGGCAAAGGCTGAAAGACTACCTATCAGGTATATGCTGACTACCTGGGTGATGGGATCATTTGTACCACAAGCCATCTCACACAAAATTCCCATGTAACAAACCTGTACATGTATGCTCTGAATCTAAAATAAAAATTGAAACAAATTTTAAAAAGAATATATACAGGTAAGTATGAATGCCACGTGTCAAAATGGCCTGAAACTGTCAAAAACAATTCTGGCAAAATGCATGTGGTAGAGAGGGATTTGGGTGGAGAACAACGTAGAGCTGATATAGTAAAATTAAATATAATCTCACTGGAATAAATTGGGAATTGGGGAGATAATGAAATCAGTTTTGGAACTGTGCAAAACTTTATCTGGTGAAGGATTGAAAGTTGAGTCTCAATAAACAAAGAAGCAGCAGTCGTAATATAATTTACAGAAAGAAAACACAAACAGCAAACAAATATAGCTTTAAAATGTTCAGCCTCTCTAGTGGTTCAAGAAATAAGAATCCAAATGATCTTAAGTTACTATTTGCTACTTATTAAAATAAGAACAATAAATATATAAAAACAAATATTGTGCATATGTAAGTAAACATATGTGTATATAGTATTTATATGTGTATGTATATATAATGTATATATAGTGTACATGTATGTATGTTTGTGTGCATATATATATATTATGTGCATATATATATGATGTACTGCTAACAAGCCACAGGGAAAATGGTATATTCAAATCCTGTTATTCACAATAAAAACAGTTACAGTTCAAAACCCAAATGAAAAGAAGAAGGATGGATGGATGGAAGGAAGGAAGGAAGGAAGGAAGGAAGGAAGGAAGGAAGGAAGGAAGAAGGATTGGCTCACTTTCCCAGGAAGTAACCTCTGGTTTAGAGTGGGCCCCACAGCACTTCTATGCTTATCTACACCTTACATTGCTGACCTTATTACTCTTTAGTGCTATTAAGTAATGATCTGTGTGTGCTTTGTATTCCTTGAGTCTCTTCAAAGTAAATCTCTGTGCTCCCCATTTATTCCACAATTCCTTCTCCAACTCAGTTGTGACCATGATTACCTTTGTTCACTCAAAACATTCAATTACATGCTTGCTGAATAATAGGGGAAAATCTTGTGGTTATTTCCACTTAGATTTGGGAGGTAAAAGCCAAGATAACATGATAGAAGGAGAATTTGCTCCATGTAAGAGTTTTGTATGACAGAAATGGCATTTTCAAGTCAGAGAAAAAACAACTGATTACCTATGAGGAAAAAAAAGTATGTTCAATCTTGATACCATATTCAAAAATAAATTACAGATAAAGTCCTAAATATTTTTTAAAGTTTAAAACAACATATTTATTTCTTTGGGCTTGGAAGAAAAATTAAAGTAGAAAAATGATAAATTAGACCACACCAAAATAAAAAGCTACCGTATGAAAAAGGACATTTTAAAAGATGCTAAAAATCCAGAGATGGGCTTTAAGAAAATATTTGTCATATATGACAGGCAGTTATTATCCAGGATATATAAAAGTATGAATAGGTAAGAAACATTCTAGTTGGTCAGAATGTAAAATTGTGCAGCCACTATGAAAAACAGTGTGAAGTTTCCTCAAAAGATTAAAAATGGAATTACCATATGACTCAGCAATCTCACTTCTGCATTACATCCAAAAATATTGAAAATAGGATCTCAAAGACATATTTGCACACCCATGTCCATTGTAATATTATTCACAATAGCCAAGAGGTAGAAGTAACCTAAATGGATAAAGAAAATGTGGTATATACATACATATAAGGGAATATTATTCAGCCTTATAAAAGGACATCCTGTCATAGGGTACAACATGGGTAAACCTTGAGGACATTATGCAAAGTGCAATAGGCCAGTCACAAAAATGATAAACCTTGAGGACATTAGGCAAAGTGAAATAGGCCAGTCACAAAAAGACAAACACTGCATGATTCTATTCATATAAAGTGTGAAAAGTACTCAAATTCATAGAAGCAAAAGGTAGAATGGTGGTTGCCAGGGACTGGGGATAGAAGGAAGAAAGGGGGAATTGTTCAATGGGTATAGAGTTTCAGTTTTGCAAGATGAAAAAGTTCTGGAGATCTGTTGCACAATAAGGTGCTTACAGTTAACACTACTGTACACATAAAAATGGCAAGATAGTAATCTTTATACTGTGTGGGGTTTTTCCCACGATTAATAATCAGAGCTTTAAATCTCAGTTTGAGAGAAGTTTTCTATGTAAATACTCCAGGAAGAAGGTAACATTTGGCTTATATTCAGCCATAGATATAAATGCGTGATATAAGACCTTATTCTAATAGCAGGTTTTCATACAGGAAGAATGGCTGAGAGCATGAAACTTTGGGGCTTCTGAAAGGGTAAGTGGGTGCAACAGTGATCCAAATGGGTAAGCAAATGCTGTTGCTGATGGAGTAGGTCAGCGACGTCTGTAATGGTGAGGAGGGCACATTTAGGCATTCACCAATATGTTTGATTGGTAGATCATGTTCCTACAAAATTTTCCAAGGAGTCAATGAATGTTTGGAAAATAATTTTTTTTTTGAGTCAGGGTCTTTCTCTGTCACCCAGGCTGGCGTGCAGTGCACTATCATAGCTCACTGCAGCCTCCAATTCCTGGGCTCAAGCAATACTCCAGCCTCATTCAGCCTCCTGAGTAGCTGGGACTATTGGCATGCACCACAATGCCTGGCTAATTTTTCTTTATTATTAGTAGAGACGAGGTCTTGCTATGTTACCCAAGCTGATCTCAAACCCCTGAGCTCAAGTGATCTGCCTACCTAGGCCTTCCAAAGTGCTGGGATTACAGGTGTAAGCCACCATGCCTGGCCTTGACCTGCTTTGTTTATTTTTTCAGTATCCCTAGTCACCTAATCTGCTGAAAGCTAAATTTAAAAACCCTCCGCGTCACAGGATAATACTTAATGCTGTGCTAAGTGTATGTTTCCCATCGCAAAGCAGTATCACCATACTTAGTATTAAGGAGGTTATAAAATATCAAAACTTCAAATGAACTAAGAAAGTATGAAAATTATGGAATACTCATATTATCTTTTGATGGAAGAACATGAAAACGAAAACAGGACATTCAAATCAATTTTTCTTAAACTATAACTTTATTTGGGCAAGAGAATTTTCCTTAAATAAAGCTATCATTTTAAAACACCTCAGGACAAACTATTTTTTCAAATAACATTTTATGTCAGCATAGTCTTGCTTCAGTAGTTGTCTATTCACCCGTCTTCTCATTATTATGAATATTTGCTTTATTGATATACATATCTCAGTTACTCCCTGTGACTAAACTGCTCTCTCTACCTGAAATCGGAAGACTTATTTTAGGTAATTTAAAGTTTATATTAACACCGTGTCTATAACAAATTGGTAATGCAGATTTATGTAAAAAAAAAGAGGAAAAGAAGCATTCTAAGAGAAAAAATGGTCAAAGAATATAAACAAGCACTTTCAATGATTAAACAATGACTGTAAATATATTGCTAAATATGTAATTAGCTTTATGCAAATTAAAACAATGAGATACTGTATCTAGCCATCATAAAGGCAAATATTAAATAATAATATTGGGGAGTTATAAAATTGTGTGAAAAAACAACTCATATACTGCTGGTAAAAGAATAAATTGATGCTTTTTTTTAAAGAATAATTCGGCGGCTTCTATTAAGTTAAAGATGTGCATGCTATATGATCCAGCTGGAGAAACACTTGCATATGTATATGTGGAGATGTGTCATGATCTGCATAATTCCATGTAGTATTTTTGTAATAATGAAAAAATTATGAATAATGAATGATCATTACTTGAGGAATAGTTAAATAAAATGTGATATATTTATACTCTAGAATTACAGTAGTTAAAGCAATAAATTACACCTGTATACTATCGACAGAATTAAATCTCCAAAAATTATTACCAAATAAGAAAAAGAAAGTTGTAAAATAGATACAGTGTATAAATTTATGTTATAAAATGTCGTAAAACAGAAGCCAGTCTTTGGCAGCAATATAGCTGGAACTGGAGGTCATTATCCTCAGTGAAATAACCCAGAAACAAAGTCAAATACCATGTATTATCACTTATAAGTGGGAGATAAACAATAGGTACACATGGACATACAGAGTGGGATGACAGAAGACTACAAACGTAAGAGGAGATGAGGACTGAACAAATTACCTGTTGTGTACGATGTTCCCTCTTCAGATGATGGGTACACTAAAAGTCCAGAGTTCATCATGATGCAATATATGCATGTCAGAAATCTGCACTTGGACCTCCTAAATATATACACAGGAAAAATTTTAAAGTAAAAATGACATAAAATAATTGTATTTTTAATCTATGATATGAACATATAAAAAGAGGTCTGGAAGGGTGGACAGCAAATTCTTACTAGTGGCTTCCCCAGAAAGTGTGAAAGGGAAGCATCCACTTAAATGCCCAGAAGTAACACAGAGTCACTTTGAATACATTCTATTGGTCAAAGCAAGTGAAGGTCAGTCCAGCTCCAAGGTGACTTCCCCCTCTTCATGGGAGGAGCAGAAGGAATGACATGCGCCTGCTGTGGGGTGGTGGAGTTGATGGCAACTATTTTTGTAAATTGTCTACTCTATTTTCCTTCCCCCATTTTAGGCAATTGGCATTCTCCAGCTCTTGGCTCCATTGCTTCCCTCTGTATCTCCCATCAAAGTTTGCTTTAAAGAAAGATTTTGTAGGAATGTTTTACTTGAATTGTGGATTTGAAACAAGACATGTCACTCCTAACAGGACATTTACATTTGATATCTCTCTCTGATCATGGAAAGAAATGATCTATCTCTCTTTAAGGCAAGTTCAGGCATCAGCAAGTAGAGCTTCTTGGAGTCTTGCTGTGAAGTCTCATCTCATCATTTTCTAAGTGCTTCGCCTCCTCCACCTTCTTAAAAGTTGGCTGGAGATAAAAGGGTAATGTCACCCTGGAAGGACTGAGCTCTAAATTCACAGATATTGCTCCAGAGCTTGAGTCCCAGCTTCTGATGAGTTGTTCATTGTTATCTGGAGCAGAACTGTCCTGTAACCACAATCCCATGGCTTTATGATCCACAATTAGGAGATTGACTATGTCAGATACCAAATAGAAGGAGAGAGATAATAAGAATTCATTTAGTAATCTAACTAAATATATTCGTTGAGATCAATGTAGCTGAGAGCTATGCAAGGTACTGGGTGTACCGGTAAAAAACAAGATAGGCAGCATCTGCCCTCACAGAGCTTATGGTCTGGTGGACTATATAGACAAGGAGAAAATATGGGTAATACATGTTAGGAATAAATAAAAAGAAATTACGAGGTGTTATGGGAAGACCATGTGGAGTCTAATTAGTGGTATGCTTAGTCTAATTACTGGCTCTACCAAAAAAAATTCAAAAAGGAAAAAAAAGAAAAAAGTTCCTGATTTATAGTGCTTGTCCATTTCCATGGTGTAAAGATTCCCACCAATTTCAAGCAGCAACATGACATCACTGAAAGGAGTTACAAAAAAAAATGACCAGTGCTTTTTTCTATCCACAGGGGCTATATTCCAAGACCTCCAATGGATGCCTGAAACCATGGCTAGTACTAAACCCCATGAATACTATGTTTTTTTCTCTACATACATGCCTATGGTAAAGTTTAATTTATAAATTAGGCATAGTAAGTGGTTAACATCTTATAATGAAATAGAACAATTATAACATTATACTGTAATAAAGTTATATAAATATGGACTTTCTCTCTCTCAAAATATATTATTGGATATAATATTTTCAGACTGTGGTTGACTATCAGTAACTGAAACTATGGAAAGTTGAACCATAGATCAGCAGGAGCTATTGTATGACCCAACAACAGGGCCCTATCGGATCTAAGCCAGTTAGGGTAGAAGAATGGGGATGTCAGGAAGGCTTTCTGGAGGAAGCACCATCTAAGATGAGAACTGAAGGATGAGGAAGAATGAGTCAGATGAAGATGGTCACAGAGAAATATTCCATGTGTCAAGGCCAGAAAGGTGAGAAAGGACCTTGTAAACCTGGAGAGTGACCAATCAATGTGGATCAAGGGCATGGTGCTGAGTGATATGTGTGTGTGAAGGTAGATGGTGAGGGGCGTGTGTACATGAGCTTTGTATGTAGTGTGGTGTGTATATATGAATGAAATTGCACATATGTGTGTATAGTATGTTATGTGTGTATTGTACGTGTGCTTATGCACATGTGCATGTAGTACAATGAGAGTGTATGTGTGTGCATGCATGCTGGTGTCTTTTTTAACTCCAGCTGCCAAAACAAAATACCATACACTGGGTGATTGAACAGCAGATATTTATTTCTCACAGTTCTAGAGGGTGGGAAGTCTGAAATCAAGGGGGGTGTGGATTTGGTGCTTGGTGAGAGCCTCTTCCTGGTGTGCAATTGACTACCTTCTCACCATCTTCACATGGCAGAGAGCGAGCTGTTGTCTCTTTCTCTTCTTATAAGTACACTATTCTCATTACAGGAGCCCTACTCTCATGACCTCCTCTAAACCTGATTATCTCCCAAAAGCCCTGCTTCCAAATACCATCACTGTTATGGTTTGGCTGTGTCCCCACCCAAATCTCATTATGAACTGTAGCTTCCATAATTCACTCATGTTGCAGGAGGGACCCACTGGGAGATAATTGAATCATGGGGGTGTGGTTTCCTCCATACCTTTCTCATGGTAGTGAATAAGTTTCATGAGATCTTATGGTTTTATGAGGAAAAACCCTTTTCATTTGGTTTTCATTCTTCTTTTGTGGGCCACCATGTGAGACATGCCTTTCACCTTCTGCCATGATTGTGAGACCTCCCCAGCCATGTGGAACTGTGAATCGATTAAACCTCTTTCTTTTGTAAATTGCTCAATCTTGGGTATGTCTTTATCAGCAGTGTGAAAATAAACTAATACAATAAATTGGTACCAGTAGAGTGGAGCACTGCTGAAAAGATACCCAAAAATTTGGAAGCAACTTTGGAACTGGGTAACAGAGGTTGAAACTGTTGGGAGGGCTCAGAAGAAGACAAGAAAATGTGGGAAAGTTTGAAATTTCCTAGAGATTTGTTGAATGGCTTTGACCAAAATACTGATAACGACATGAACAGTGAAATCCAGGCTGATGTAGTCTCAGATTGAGGTAAGGAACTTGGGAACTGGAGCAAAGGTGACTCTTGTTACATTTTAGCAAAGAGACTGGCAGCATTTTGCTCCTGCCCTAGAGATTTGTGGAACTTTGAACTTGAGAGAGATGATTTAGGATTTCTGGCAGAAACAGTTTCTAAGCAGCAAAGCATTAAAGAGGTGACTTCAGTGCTGTTGAAGGCATGCAGTTTTTAAAGGGAAACAAAGCATAAAAATTTGGGAAATTTGCAGCATGGCAATGCAGTCGAAAAGAAAATCCCATTTTCTGAGGAGAAATTCAAGCCAGCTGCAGAAATTTGCATAAGTAATAAGGAACCAAATGTTAATCCCCAAGACAATGGGGAAAATGTCTCCAGGGCATGTCAGAGACCTTTGCAGCAGCCCCTCCCATCACAGGCCCAGAGGCCTAGGAGGTAAAAATAGTTTTGTGGGCCAAGTCCAATATCCCTCTGCTGTGTGCAGTCTAGGGTCTTGGTGCCCTGTGTCCCAGCTGCTCCAGGCGGGACTAAAAAAGGCCAAGGTACAGCTCAGGCCGTGGTTTCAGAGGGTGCAAGCTCCAAGCTTTGGCAGCTTCCACTGGTGTTGAGTCTGCAGGTGTACAGAAGTCAAGAACTGAGGCTTGGGAAGCTCTGCCTAGATTTCAGAGGATGTATGGAAATGCCTGGATGTCCAGATAGAAGTTTGCTGCAGGGGCAGGGCACTCATGGGGAACCTCTGCTAGGGCAGTCCAGAAGGGGAATGTGGGGTGGGTGCCCCAACACAGAGTCCCCACTGGGGCACTGCCTAGTGGAGCTGTGAGTAGAAGGCCACCATCCTCCAGAACCCAGAATGATAAATGCACCAACAGCTTGCACTGTTCACCTGGAAAAGTCACAGACACTTAACACCAGCCCATGAAAGCAGCTGGGAGGGAGCCTGTACCCTACAAAGCCACAGGGGTGGAGCTGTCCAAGACCATGGGCACCCACATCTTGCATCAGCATGACCCAGCTATGAGACATGGAGTCAAAGGAGATCATTATGGAACCTTAAGATTTGACTGCCTCCCTGGATTTTGGACTTGCATGGGTGTAGCCCCTTTGTTTTGGCCAGTTTCTCCCATTTGGAATAGCTGTGTTTACCCAATACCTGTACCCCCATTGTATCTAGGAAATAACTAACTTGCTTTTGATTTTATGGGCTCATAGGTGGAAGAGACCTGTGCTGTCTTGGGACTGCACACTTTTGAGTTAATGTTGAAATTAGTTAGGACTTTGTGGGACTGCTGGGGAAGGCATGATTGGTTTTTAAATGTGAGGATATGAGATTTGGGAGGGATTGGGGCAGAATGGTATGGTTGGCTGTGTCCCTACCTAAATTTCATTTTAAATTTTAGCTCCCATAATTCCCTCATGTTGTGGAAGGGACCCAGTGGAGATAATTGAATCATGGGGGTGGTTTCTTCCATACTGTTCTCATGATAGTGAATAAGTCTCATGACATCTGATGGTTTTATAAGGGGAAACCAATTTCACTTGGTTTTCATTCTTCTCTTGTCTGCCACCATGTGAGAGGTGACTTTCACCTTCTGCCATGATTGTGAGACCTCCCTGGCCACGTGAAACTGTGAGTCCACTAAACCTCTTCCTTTTGTAAATTGCCCAGTCTCTGGTATGTCTTTATTAGTAGTGTGAAAAAAGACTAATACAATCACATTGGCGGGTCGTGCTTCCACATATGAATTTGGGGGAAACACAAACATTCAGTCCATAGCAGTGTATGTGTCACTGGTAAGAAAAACACAGGGATGGGATTTGAAGAGTTGTATAAACCAGTAGGTCATATCTGGACCCTCTGCTTTAACACAAGATTCTGCCCAATCTGTGGGGCAATCTGTCTTTCAGGGAGTTGTTGTTGCTGTTGTTGTTGTTGTTGTTGTTGTTGTTGTTGTTTTCTTGAGACAGAGTCTTGCTCTATCACCCAGGGTGGAGTACAGTGGCGCAATCTTGGCTCACTGCAACCTTGCCTCCCGGGTTCAAGCTATTCTCATGCCTCAGCCTCCTGAGTAGCTGGAATTAAAGGTGCACCACCACCCCTGGCTAATTTTTGTATTTTTAGTAGAGGTGGGGTTTCGCCATGTTGTCCAGGCTGGTCCCAAACTCCGGACCTCAGATGATCTGCCCACCTTGGCCTCCCAAAGTGCTGGGATTACAGGCTAGAGCCACTGCACCTGGCCTAGGTGATATTTTAAAATATCATAGGAACCCAGCTGTTTCACAACTCTCACTTGATAAATTTCCCACTAGCTGCAGCCTCCTTTTTTGACCCAGAGAGTCTCTCGGGATGATCCAGTTCAGTTCCTTGGTGTTTTCTGATGGTAGAGATTGAATGCAGGGAAGGGCTTTCCCAGGATCACCTGGCAGGAGGTGCTGACTAGCATTCAGACTTCCAGAGCCTCAATCCTTGTTTTTTTTTTTTTTTCTTTTTCTTTTTCTTTTCTTTTTCTCTTTCTTTTTTCTTTTTTTTTCTTTTTGAGACAGAGTCTCTCTCTGTCACCCAGGCTGGAGTGCAATGGTGCGATCTTGGCTCACTGCAACCTCTGCCTCCCAATTCAAGCGATTCTCTTGCCTCAGCCTCCCGAGTAGCTGGAACTACATGTGCATGCCACCAGGTCCCGCTAATTTTTTGTATTTTTAGTAGAGATGGAGTTTCACCCTGTTAGCCATTCTCCTGACCTCATGATTTGTGCACCTTGGCCTCCCAAAGTGCTGGGATTACAGGCATGAACCACTGCACCCGGCCAGTCCCTGATTTTTCTACTCTCCCATCAGAAGAGCTGGAGTCAGTAGTAAAATAATATAATTGAGTCAACCCTTGATTCTAAACAACTTTCCAAAATACTAACAAAGCATGACTAAACAGTACTTCATTTTATCACATTTTAAAGTAGAAAATGGTCCATGTGATGAGTACTTTTCATAGGCAAGTAATTATTTGGTAAAATAATCCAATTTCATTTTTTCCATTTTCTGCACAGCAAAATGGGGAATTCTATTATCTTAGCAGCAGCTTTACCCTTTCATCAATCCATCAGCATAGTTTCTTGCTATGGGAACTTAGATTGCTGGCTTGAGAATTTTCCTCATTTCTTTTTTTTTTTTTTTTAATTTTTATTTTTATTTACTTATTTTTTTGAGACAGAGTCTCTCTCTGTCGCCCAGGCTGGAGTGCAGTGGCGCCATCTTGGCTCACTGCAAGCTCTGGCTTCTGGGTTCATGCCATTCTCCTGCCTCAGCCTCCTGAGTAGCTGGGACTACAGGCACCCACCACCACACTTAGCTAATTTTTTGTATTTTTAGTAGAGATGGAGTTTCACCGTGTTAGCCGAGATGGTCTCGATCTCCTGACCTCGTGATCCGCCTGCCTCAGCCTCCCAAACTGCTGGGGTTACAGGCGTGAGCCACTGTGCCTGGTTGACTTTTCCTCATTTCTAATACAAGCATTTAGTGCTATCAGTTTTCCTCCTAGCACTGCATTGAATGCATCCTCCATATTTTAATATGTGACTTTAAAATTTTCATTCAGCTTGAGGTATTTTTAAATGTCATTTGATACTTCTTTTTTGGCCCATGGGTAATATAGAAGTGTGTTGTTTAATTTTCATTTATTTAGACATTTTGCTATTGCCTCTTATTGATTTTTAATTGATTCCCTTATAGTCAGAAAAAAAACTCTATATTATTTCATTTTTTTTAAATTTGTAAGGTTTGTTTTATGTCCCAGAATATGGCCTATTATGGGAATATGGAAAAGCTGTGTTTTCCACTGTTGCTGGTAGACTGTTCCATGTTCTCTCTCTCTATATATATATCAATTGGAACCTCTTGGTTGATTGTGTTGTTTATATCTTCTATATCTTTGCTAATTTTCTATCTAGTAGTTCTATTAGTTTCTGAAAGGTGGGTGTTGAAGTCCTCAACTACAATGCAGATATACCTACTTCTCCTTTCTGCTCTATCAGTTTTTGCTTCGTGTGTTTTGAAGCCTATCACTTGGTGTGTGCATACTTAGGCTTATCTCTTCCTGATTAATTGATCCTTTATTCTTATGTTCATGATAAGATGGACACCTCTTGCCTGTAGTAATTTGATTTTCTCTAAAGTCTATTTTACCATATATTAGTATAGATACTCCTTCTTTATATTATTATTAATTTTTTTATGTATATTTTTTCCATCCTTTTATTTTCAACCAGCTATGTCATTGAATTAGAAGTAAATTTCTTATAAATGGCATATAGTTGGGTCATGGTTTTTATTCACTCTCCAATCTCTGTTGATTGGTATATTCATACCACTAGCTCATAAGGTAATTATTGATATATTAGTGTTTAGGCCTACCATTTTATTATTTGTTTTCTTTGGTTCTTGTTCCTGCTTTGCTTTTCTTGGGTTCCAGGGCGTTATTTAACATTTTTTATAAATTCATCTTAATTGATTTATAGTGTTGTTGAATGTACGTCTGTGTATAGTTTTTATAGTGGTTGTTTTGTATATTACATTAGACATATGTGACTTATTGCAGTCTATTGGTATCAGCATTTAACCACCTTGAATGAAGTGTAGACACATTACTTCTATTTAGGTCCCTTACCTTCCCCATTAAAAGAAACTTTGTCTTGAATATCAGTAATTTTTTCCAATCAAAAATGTATTTATAAAACTCATTAAGAACAGAATAGTCTTATGTATGTGCCCATATTTCTTATCTTTCCTTCGTTTCTTCTTCTTTCCTGATACTCCAACATTTGTCCTTTTATCATTTACTTTGTGTTTGAAGAACTTCCTTTAGTCAATCTTTAAGAGTAGGTGTGCAACAAATTAAAGTTTAGGATTTAAGTTTGGAGGATAGGAGGTGTATTAGTTTATTCTCATACTGCCATAAAGAAATACCAGAGACTGGATAATTTATAAAGAAAAGAGGTTTAATTGGTTCATGGTTCTGCAGGCTGTACAGGAATTATGATGCTGGCATCTGCTTAGCTTCTGGGGAGGCCTCAGGAAACTTACAATCATGATGGAAGGTGAAGAGGGAGCTGGCACTTCACAAGGCCAGAGCAGGAGGAAGAGAAAGAAGGGGGAAGTGCCACACACTTTTAAGCAATGAGATTTTGAGATCACTCACTCGCTTTCACTATGACAGTACCAAAAGGGATGGTGTTAAAGAAAAACCACCCCCATTATCCAATCACCTCCCACCAGGCCCTACCTCCAACATTAGAGATTACAATTCTACATGAGATTTGGTGGGGACACAGATCCCTACCATATCAAGAGGCTTCTGAGGCTTCTTTTTAAAATTTCTTTTATTTTTTTCTTGGTATAGTTTTTGCCTTGTGGCTAGCTTTAACGTATGCTGATCTAGTTGCTTTTATAAAGATGTTTAATTTAAAATAAGTTTTTCTAAGTACTATTTTTTTTTTTTTTTTTTTTTTGCATCTTGGTTAGATGATCCATTCCTACCTATATAGGCCCAGGACATCAAAACATTTAATTATGACTATACCACTCTGATTAATCTTATCTCATTAAGACATAAATTGCAAACCTTTGAGCTATACTGACCTGTCCCCAGGAAGATGTAATTAAGACACCTTTAGGAAAATAAGCAACCATACCATAGACTGGGAAAATATATTAGCAATCTGACAAAGGACATACATAGATCCATATTTAAAGAGCTTCTACAAATACACAATAAAAAGACAAAACCTAAATTTTAAAAATGGGCAAAAGATTTGAATACACACTTCACAAAAGAAGATATATGAGTGACCATTAAACACATGAAAAGCTTTCAACATTAGTTGTCAGAGAAGCAGAAATGAAAATCACAATGAGTCACCATTTCAGACCCACTAGAAAGGCTAAAGTACAAAAGACACCACCAAATGTCGTCAGGGCTGTGGAGTCAGTGGAAGTCATATGTAGTATGGGTGGAAATGAAAATGGTAGAAACACTGTGGAAAACTATGTGGAAGTTTCTTATAAAGTTAAGCATATACTTACCCTATGACTCATCAATCCCCCTAATTGTTCATTCATAATCAATCCTTAGGACTCGCATGTTTTCCCTGCCTCCATATTTTCTCTGCTCTTTATTTTACTATTCACATGTTTCTTCTATTCTCTCATTTTCCATCTTCAATGGATTCTTTTGAACTAACCATAAAAGACTCATTTCTTCCAAATTCACTCTAAGTGGTATACATGTTATACCAAAAATATAATCATAATAATTTAGGATTAAATATCTATTTTGCCAAAATAAGATGGCAATTATTTTCATGATGATGGCTATAAATGTTAGTTTTGTGTCAAAGGTAACAATGAAAATGG
Organism: Theropithecus gelada; assembly: GCF_003255815.1. Taxonomy (NCBI): domain Eukaryota; kingdom Metazoa; phylum Chordata; class Mammalia; order Primates; family Cercopithecidae; genus Theropithecus; species Theropithecus gelada. The sequence continues at coordinate 5,855,990 of NC_037679.1, forward strand.
AACATACACCAATATAAGAAAGACAGTATTTGGATTTTAAATTTTGTTTCATGTACAAATAACACAGCATTCTTTTAACAATAGATCAAAAATCACATCATAGTCATTTGAAAAGTTAATTTATTATATACCAATATACACTTTCTGTAATAAAAAAGAAGCCTCCCAATACATTGAGCCATCTTATAAATGAAATAAGAAAATAAAATTTTCATCTGTTTACAAATGGGGTTAATCAGCACAAGTTATAATATGTATGTCTGCCCTGCAGTATATATGAATTTTAATCTTGGTTATGAAGAAAAAATGGTGCTTTATTATTTGGCAATATAGGATGCTCTTGAACATTCAGAAGATACCTTTTTCCATTTTCTATTTTTGTATACTCTTTAGATGAGTGAAAATGTAAATATTTCTTAATGATGCTATTTGGCAGATTTTTTTCAAATAATAGTAGCTCAAAAGTTATGATACTTTCTAGTAATGCTCAATTTCCATAGCACAGTGCACCATTTTATGGTATTATGCCTCTAGAAAATAATGCATAAAACCAATATATTTTCTTAGGCACAGTCCAGAAAGTTTATTGAAATATGATTTAGTATTATCATACGTGTATGATACTTGTATTTCATAATTGGCTTTACTAAAATATAAAATACGCAAGTGTTCTTACTATGATTTGAAAATAAAAGTAGTAAACTCCAGAAATTTTAGGCTGTGAGTAGGAATTTTTAAATCCATTTTATGTAAGTTTGTTATAGAAGTGAGCGAGAATGATTGTGTGCATTTCTTTGTAGTGTTAGCACTTACACTTTTATGGAGAACCACTCAACATTGTATTAAATGGCCAATGAATGTCAACAAACACCTGTGTGAGTTAAACTGAACTAAATCCTATTTTAGACATGCTAAATTAAAAGAGCAACTTTAGTATTGATAATAATTTGCAAAAAGGAACTTATTTTCTTGTAGATCATCCTATTATTGTAAATATTGAAGAAGAGCATTGCCGAACTATATATAACTTAGGTTTCAAATTTAAATTATCCCCAGACATTTGTAGACAGATACATATGAATGGATTTTTGAGCCCACCAACTTAATTCCCTGCACCCACCCCCAAAAATATAAATGCTTTGTGAAGAAAGAAAACTACACATGTAAAAAATAAAAATCAAATGTACCATACATTAACATTTTGATGACTACAGAATAAGATTATATACATAAACATATAGCAAATCACAGTTTCCTGCACTGAATATTTATCAAATAAAAATGTATCAAACAATACTGGGTAGTGTATTTCCACATGATTGTGGTCTTCTAAAAATTCTGAATGAGGATGGAAGACGAGAGGGACAGCATTGTTCAATGACAAAAGTATGACAAGAGGATTTAGGAATAACATGAAAAAGCAGATGCTTTCTAGAACAGGCAGTTTAGCTATAAGCATTATTTTTGTTGTTGCTCTATGATTGAAATAAAACCCCTCTCTATATTTAGTGTTTTAACATTTAAATATAGATGTTTTAACGTTTACAAAAAAAATCTATTGAATATAGAAGTCACTAACTCAATGTCACAAACAGGGTGGGCAAAATAACATTTTGCTGTTGACAGTAAGATGCTCTAGACTGGTGTCTGACCATTCATGTACCTTACAGAAACAGTTCCTAAGACATGCCTTTTGCCTCTGTTAGTAAACAGACCAGAGAGTTTGGTGCAAGACTGAGAGAAGGCGTTAAATGGTGATAGCTTTGCCACCAGGACATTTTTGTTTGATGTTCTGAGAATACAAATGTTTGGTACTTTTTTAGGGAGTGCAGGGTGAGGAGACAGCAGGGGAAAGAGTACTATCTGATGACTGTTACATGCAGTTACCCTTATTCTGCTCGTAAAGCAGCAAAAATACACCTTCATCATCTCACACTGTTCTAGTAAGACCTGGGTAGAAATGTGCACCACAGGTTTTATTTTAAACACTCACACAACCTTCCTTGACAAAAACAGTGATTTTCCTCTTCTGCAGGTGCCTAGTGATATTACTGGTAAACGTCTTTGGAATCTTCCTGTTATTTCCTATGAATAACATTCCAATCAAGATAATTCAAATGTCTTTTGGAGTATAACTTGCAACCATTTCCAATAGAAAAAGAAAGTATTTTCCCTTGTGTTAGTGATGCTTGGAATTTGGAGGATCATAAATCCAGTCCATTATAATGAGCGCCATGCTTCCAATCATGAAGATGATTCCAATCACAAGGAAAATTAAAGCCTGTAATTCAGAGAGACTTTGTTAGGAACACAGAAACCATACTTAGTACAATTTGTTTTTTAGTTATTTACATAATATGGCAATCTGATCTATATATTGAGCCATATTATTCTTAATAGCTCAGATGCCCAGGCCTAACCGATCAGTCAATTTCGAATCCTAATTGGAGAAGGAAGACGAATACAGTGGAGAGATACAACCTATAGGTTCAACAATGGAGTAACAGTTAATTGATTTGGTACGTCAAGAAGATGGAATACCCCGTGATTATTAAAAATCAAAGAACAGAAAAAAAATTCAACAATCTAGAGAATGCTTACAATCTTTTAGGTGAAAAAGAGCAGGTTATAAAAGAATAGCCTATATGATATGATTCTAATTTTATAAAGCAAACAAAACCAAAAGCTTAAAAGATGTGGCAACAAAAAGTGTATATGTGTGTGTGTGTGTGTGTGTGCATACATATAATATACACACATATATATAAAGACATATGTACATACCTACATATAAAATTCTTCAGCATTTTAACACTAGAAGAGGCCTTACATTTTATCACATACTTAAACCTCCTAATTCTACATATAAGAAAGCAGCAACTAAAAATTTTTCACTAGAAAGGGTCTAGGAGATAATTGTACTCATTTCACAATTGGCCAAACTGAAAGTAGGTCACAAACAGGACAAGTAATTTGCCAAGTTCACACTGCTGTAAAAATCCAAGCAAGATGGGCTACATAGAGTTAAAATTTGGGGGCAAGCTGCTGGATGGACCTTTTGATATCAAACTATCCTGAAGTCCCTGAAACATCCCAAAGGTAAATGACTTCAAGGGAAAAATTCAGAGTGATTCAGTAAGAAATATTCTTTTCAAGTCTTAACATGACTTTATTAAGGAGTGAAAGATAGTGTTTCCTTATTGGAAAAACAATTATTTCTAGCATTTGTTTCTATAGTAGTCTTATGGAAAAGAAATGTATACTCCCTGATTTAACAAGACCGTATTTTGTATCTAAAGAAGTTAACAGAACGATGAATGCTTCTGTGCTGGATCTTAGTCCACACCAGGGACAACAGGCACTACAGAGGGGAAAATAAAAGCAACATCTTTCTTTTGGCTTTGCAAAACTAACAACCATGACCAAAATATTTAAATTATTCCATAACACCGCTAGAGAGTCTAATTCCTTCTTGCATGATTTTCTGTGGATAGTGCAACAGCAGCTTGGTATTGGACACTGCTATGTGCCTGAAGCTCATGTGCCTGTGGGAAAGGCTACGACTATTTGACATGTATGACAGACTCAACACAGGATGTTTGATATTTAAAGTAGAATCATTTGAGTTTCAGAATATATCTCCTTTCTCTGCTACCAGAGAGTTCTAGCACATTTTTGATTTTTGGTTCTTGTATATTGATTCATTTTTCTGAACTATGTTATTTTCCGGTTTATTCTAATTACTTGGAAGAACAACTAATAATGGGGGAAATTGCAAGGTTTACTTACCCCGACCTTTTGGGGTGACCTAAAAGGTTCTTTCTTGACAAGTTTAAGATAAAAAACTGCTGGAAGAATAAAAATCAGCATAGTGGCAGAAGAAGCCCCTGAGAAGACAAATACAGGGCAAGGTCAATGTCTTACCCAGCAGGTCTTAGCAAAGGAGATGCCAGCACACACTTTAAACAAACCAAATATAAAGCTATCCTATACTTAGCACTAAAAACACACATTCAAGTCACATAAGCTCATCTTGGTTATTTATTCATAGAAGATATGTTTATAGAGATAATTAAAATGTACCTAACATCAAAGCTGCATAAGTATATGCAACATATAATAAGCAACAAGAGGCTGAATTTAACACAAATTTACAGGGGATTAGTAATATAAATACATACTAAGGTGGCTGAACTCATGACACACCTATCCACCTCTTACTTTTCAAGTTGCCTACACATGATTCTTTTAAAGTTTTAGATTGTGTTTAAAATTTAAGTAACCCCTCAATGAGTAGAATGAAAATTAATGGACCATGCAGTTATGGGAAATACTAATAATACACTTTACATAATCAACCTCCTATTCCTCTGAAGATACCTTTTAATGTTCAGCTGATACTCATAGTATCAGAGAGCTTCTGGTAGGTAAAATCTATCTTCCTCTTTTCCTGATGACAGAGCTAATACCTAAGTCCAAATCCTGGGTCCGCACCAAGGCATATGACTTGACTTCTATGAGGGTCAGTTTCCTCATCTGTCAGAAAAAGCAGCTTGACTAAATGACCTATAAGGTGGCTCCCAGTGTCACTTAGGAGGAAGAGAAAGTGACCAGCTCAATCACCAGAGCCTCGCAGGGATAAAGGGAATCCGTGAGCCTGAGAAAGACGGGGATCTGGATGACCCAGCACTGGTTCCCTGTCCACCATTTAATGGGGCGTGAGTTTGGGTTGATCAAATTGAAGCCTTTCTGAAACTCACCAATGAATCCGAAGATGTATTTTATAGTTGGCACAAGGATGACCAGAACATTATTAAGTGCAATAAGCATGGCTGCAATTAGGAAATGTCGTATCCAGCTGAAGGGTCTTTTGGGAAATAACAGTGTGGTCACTGATGTACGAATCTTAAACAAGAAAGTTCAAAGGCAAGATCATTTATTTGTTTTTGACTTTATTATTTCAAATATTCTCATCACTCTAATGCATTTTCTTTTTCTTTTTCCCAGAAAAGATCTTGATGCTTTTTCTTTTTCAATTTTTTATTATTATAAAGCATACATAACATAGAACTTACCATCTTAACCATTTTTAAGTGTACAGTTCAGTGGTATTAAGTATGGTCATTTCAGTCAACAACAGACCACATATAAGACAGTGATACCCTAAGGTTGTAATACTGTATTTTTACTGTACCTTTTCTATGTTTGAGTACACAAATACTTAATTGTGTTACAGGTACTTACACTATTCAGTACAGTAACATGCTGTACAGGTTTGTAGCCTAGGAGTACTAGGCTATGCCATATAGCCTTACTGTATAGTAAACTCCACCATTTAGGCTGCAAGTACAATCTATGATGCTTGCACAATGACAGAATTGCCTAAAGATGCGTTTGTCAGAATATGTCCACATTTTTAAGTACATGACTGTACTTTCATCTTGTTGTGCAGTCTTGATGCTAACTTTTGATATTTGAGATGGAGTGTCATTTTTTCCTTAGCGTATTTTATAAGACAATATTTTATGTGTTCACTTCCTTAGTTTTCAGAATTTATTGTCAAAAATAATCTCAGTCAGAAAGAGGTAACAGGTAAGACACATAATTAAGAAACACAGTAAAACCCTTGTTGATCACGAAACATGTCTCATCAGACTGGATGAAACATTAAGGGCAAGCACTGAATTGATTTACACAAGATTGTGAAAGGAATTTTTACAAATCCAGGTTTTCCTTAATTTTGCATTTTATTTAACATTTTTAAATAAAATTTTAGGGTGGCATCTTAGAGTTTTGACGTTTTTGTGTTTGCTCCTTCCTCTTTCTCTCCTTTGTACGTCTCCCTATCAATAGATTGTAAATCTATGAAAGGCAAGGAATAGGACCTAATAATCTAACCATTCCTCAGACTTTTTTGCTCAGTGTTGTGCACACAGCAGACACTCAATAAAAGCTTAAATTAAATTGAATAGTAGGAATCTTTTCCTTCCCTTCACGATCCTTGACAGATTTCAGCCCTACTTCAGCAGTTGAAATAAGTAGGCGAAGGGTCAAGAGAGGCTCACTTTGCAGCAGCTGCTCAAGTTACTCTGTTGTAACTGGATAAAGATCCTGTGGGCAGAGGGAGGGAGTGGCATTTGTGTTTGTACAGCTTAACAAAGTTGAAAACACTCTTATCTTTGGAATCTTTTAGAGGACACTTTTTTGACTTAGTGGAATTACTCTATCAGCTTTCCAGTAAGTGAATGCTTCGGTTAAGCCAGGAGTTCACATTTTTGGAAATGCTGTGATTGATTTTCACTTTGAAATTTTAGTTCTGAAGTCACTTAAGGTGCAGAGATGGGAACTCATTTAAAAGAGGGAAAACATCAAATATATTTTGAAACATGTATGAATGACAAAAAATTCAAACTAAATAGCTTGCAATTTCTCATGTGACATTCCTTTCATACCACTCCACCAAAAATTAAAGCCATCTGTTTAGGCTGAAAAGGCAATTTCATTTCTAAAATGACAAACCAGATAGTCTCTGGAAATAGTTTAAGAATAACTTTGTAAAGAATTTTAAAAATTGGATTAGTGAACGTTATGAAACTCATTCTGAAAAGTAAACTGAGGAAAGCAAATGGTGTGATATTGTTTTCCTCAGCAGCCTATAATTCTACATTATGATCTGCAATTAGTGCTTATTCAATATTGTCAAAACTGGTCTAATTGGTAGGCTTAAAATAAGCTTTTTATGGTATATACATAGTGCTTGAGGACAATTTGTTTCACAGTGTTAAACAGACACAATAAACAAGTATGAAATATAGGTTCATTTTCAGAAAATAGTTACAGTTTGTTTTGTAGTCATTTGTTAAAATGGTGCATTCAGGACAATAAGCTGAGTTCGAGTGAGTTAGAGGCAGTCCTATATGTCCAGGGCCTCTGAATGGGAAGGCAGTCTCCTGGCTCCCAGAAAGACTAACATTTGGCCTGATGATATGAGAGTACAGAAAGTTTATGGGAATAATAGGTAGAATGGTTGGAGTAAACACAAACGCTTCCTCCTCTTTGTGAATAAGGAATAAGAAAATTTCAAACAGAACTGAAGGTGGCTTCCAATGCATTCCTGAAGAGGGCAACAGAGTAAAGAGGGAGGGAGGTACTAGGCTTGTGGTGGTGGTGGGGGAAAAGATCAGGAAGGAAACGTGCTGGTCAATCCATGTTAAAGTGCTTCCCTGAGGAGTGAGCCTAAGACCAAAAGTCCCCAGCAGTTGTTTACCTTTGCCAGGGCAGGCCACTGCTGATTCCCACTGAAACTTATCTGCTCTTACACTTAGCTATGTGCCCTTTTCTTTACTGACACAAGTTGCTAGGAACCTGGAAATGTGGGTCAGATGCTGTGGGTGAGGGGAGGTCCCCAGCACCATCCAGGGCCTCTAACCCAGAATGATTCCATTAAGGTCTACGCAGCTCTAGAGAAAACATCTGTTATTTCCAGAGAAAGAGTCCTGAACAGGATCCTGTTAGGTCGTGCTGTATTCTGATGCAGGGGCCCAATGTGAAGGTCAAAAATGTGGAGGCACAGGAGGAAGTGAGAGTCTTAGCTCTAACTCTTAAAAAAAAAAAAAAAAAAAGCCTCTCCCATTGTTTAGACAGAGCTCACACTTTGATTTTGCAGGTTTGCTTAAGGCAAGGATGTTGGAAATACCTACGAATCACTACTCCACTGCAGTTCATAGCAATATATGCTGCATTTCTATGTCGATATCTACATACACTTCAAAACAGATCTGAAGGCAACATAAGTGAAAAGAATGATTTTAACTCTAAGATGAAATACAAGTAGCTAGGGATCTTTTTTCAAAGGCATAGCAGGTGAAATTTGAGTCTGTGTGTTCATGATATATCCATTAACATTATTTCGTTTCCTGTTCTTTATGGAAATATGGGAACTTGACTGCATAAAGGGAAGCATAAGCTGAAAATGGCATGATCAGTCCTCTGGAAGGAGGTGCCATTCCATAATAGATACCCTGCCCACTACTAAGAGAGAAAGAAATGTTGGGCTGCTACTGAAAACACTATCTTAATTCATTTCATATATTCACTTGTTCAACAAATCCTACAAGCAGTTACTATGCACCTTTTACTAATAAGGAAAAAACTAACCTGATTGGAGAAAAGAAAGATAATAAATGAAGTAGAGAAAAACAAACCCCAGTCATATCTTCTCAGAGTCCTAAGAAAGAGAGCCCAGCTATCATGTTGAAAGAAGGAGAATGCAAAATAATGTCTAAAGCTGATAGATTTTAATCCAGATTAGGTTTTATTTGTTTTATTATTAATATGTGGTGATATCAAGGCAAGTAAATAAACTTCTTATTGGTCAAGAGTTCCTTAGATGAAATAAACTGTCAGGAGAAACATGCTGTGAGTCAGCATTTGACACATTGAAAATCTGAGCTCTAAGTTATATGAAATAAACAAGCAAAAGCACCAATAACAACTTTTATCATTTGAGTAAAGAAAAAAAATTGAATTTAGCCTCAGAAGACTTGATTGAGATCCACTCAAGGAAGCATCTCTATGTATCCATCATCTATAGGGAGGTTTGGTTCATTTAGCCCAGATCCTCAACCCAGCTGAATTCGTTTCCCATGTCACCAAGGGAAAGAGTATCTATGCTTTTGCTAGAAAAGGCAGTTTATACATTTCAAGACAAGGCAAGATTCATGTGAAGACTGTTTTTCTTCCCCAGCACGACTGAGCTCACCCTCTGTGCCAGTCACTGTGCACATCCACAAGTCCCAGGGACTTATGACTCTGTGGGGCAGTGGAGCACTTACATAGATTATTTAAATGTAACATTACAAGGGTGAGGACAGGATAATGTGCAAAATGTTTTATAAATGCTAATGTTGAGTGGAAATACATAATGAAGGATAGCAGTTAGTCATTTTTCTGAACTCTGGTTCTTATGGTCAATTTTAGTTCTAATGGCATCTAATGTTTACACACTATTGCTGTTCCTGATGGTCAGATTTATACCAGTGCTTTATTTCTCACATAGGGTAAGAATTTCTAAGGGGAGATTTGGATTTTCCATGCTGAGGTGAAATGTTCATCAATAAATGACTTCTACTTCCCATGACAATAATTGCAGCCATCAGTGTTGGGCTATGAGCTGCACTGGTTGAACTGTTACCAGCTGTCTGTGTGACAATGGCCAATTCTGGCAATCCCTTAAGACCATGGTTTGAAAACACTATATGAATATGAATAAAGCAATACAGAAACACATTACAGATTTCTTATGCTTTGATTCTACAATGATGTGAGTGCTTATACTGTGCCAATATTTAGTGAGTGATTGTTTTACACATAAAAAGAAGGGCTCCAGATACTTTCTCAGTGAAGTTGTTTGCCTGGCAATTTTATCCTATCATATACCTTCTGTTTATAGTTATCTTCTGTCTTGTACCCAAGACAGAGCTGATTTTAGGCTAAAGGTATGTGTATGTCATCTGAAATACTTTCAGATATATTAGGGGCAAGACATGATTTAAGAGTAAAATATTAGCCACCATAGTAATACAGATCTGATTTCATGCACTCATGAAAAAGGAATGTGCCAAAATATATTTCAGCACACAAGCTGCATTTAAAGTGACCACAGTGTCATTATAGAAATAGTCTTCTTATGCCAGCCCTGTATGGAACATTATGTCCAGGACAGTGCTGGTTACTGTGTCACTTATTTTTTCCCCCTCAAATGAATGAGTAAATTCAGTGTTTATGAAAGAGGAGTTGGCAGGAGGGTGAAGACCTGTGTTTATCCTTAGGTGGTGGTTTTAACTCACACAGCCCAAATTTTCACTACCAGCTCTGCTCTGGGATCTCAGAACAAACTGACGCCAATGACAAATGCCAGGAAGGGGTGACCTGGTATGAGTCTGGCAGAGGCCGCATGTGAAAGAGATATGTGATAGATAGCATAACTGTTTTTTGAAAAATTTTTTTCTGGTATATAATTTACTTAACATGAATCCCCTTTTCATTAGCCTTCAAGGCGTCAGGTTAAATAAGGCAACTTTTGGATATTATTGCAGCACGACAAACTGGAAAAAAAATGAAATGCCTTCAAAACTGTGATGAAATTCAATATGATTTGAAAGTTAACATGGTTTTGGCTTTCAAGGTTCCGAAGTTATATGAACTCCTGCTCAGTTTTACTAATCCACAAGATGGAAGCTCAAGCTCCACTTTTCAAATTTGAGTTTAAAAATAAGTTTTATGATTTTTTTCTACACTATAAAAATATCACCTGAAACGACTTGCTCTATCTGCACATTAAATGGCTAATTTTAAGTGGCTCAAAATGCTATAGGAAAATAACAATATCCTCAGGCATTGCAATTGCAAACTCACCCTATAATTAAATCAAAATGAAGGTAGAACACATGTGCTAATTTATGGGGTCAAGTAGGTTTCTTTCATCAAAGTCTTATGTACTTACTGGGAACAGGACAATGGGCACAGTTAGTGTTACTGCCACAAGGACTGCCAGGCGAACCATGAGAAGAGGGATGTCGAATGTATACACTTTGCTGTAGGCATGAAGTAATTCATCTTCAGCTTCTCCTACATCAGGAAGAAGAGAATGAGCCCGCTTGGTGTTGTCAAATCAGCACGGGTCACTTATGGCAACATTTTATAGAGAGAACACAGAACAGAGGAAAAGACCTAGGTCTGGGAATCCAGGCACCTCTGGTCTTGCCTCTGAGCTCATTAGCTATGCAAACTTCATTCAAATAAACCAAGAGGTACTGAAGCTTATAAAGTTGCAGAAGCTATAATACAAAATAAAGAGCCTCTCAAGCTCATTTACATTGTGATAAATCTATCTTTGCTGTACAGAAGCAATTACAAATCAGACAAAGACTAAGGTGTTCTTGTTGAAGGGGATGAGAGGCCCAAGCCCCATATCTTGTCTTTCCCAGCCTACCACCTCCCCTGCCCCAACCTGTGCAGCCACTCCTGATGCAGTTTACAAAGCCAGTGTGTAAACTCTAGGATGAATGATTGCTACCATTTTTTCAAGCTCAACAACTATGACTCCATCACCACCCTAAAACAGATATTTTTGGGCTTTTTCAAGTTTTTGCTTGTCTTATGAAACTCATTAAAATACGTATAAGTAACATGCAGGGATAAATTAGTATAATCTTTACAGGGTCTCCCAACGGATACTACTCTAAGATGAAGATGCTGCCCTACTTGAAAACACATTCATTCAGGATTCCAAACACAAATAACAAGGAAATATTTATGGAATCAAATGTAGTTGGATTTCCACCTCAAGATCAGACAAAAAGGAGTGAAAATACCTTCAGTAGTATTGACCTTGACATTCATTATTTCACAACCAGCAAAAAGTTAATGCCCAATCTAAAGCACATATTTGGTTAATAGTCAAATATTAGTCAAATAGAAAGAAAACCTAAGCAAATGGTGGCCTACTCCTGAATCTTTCCTCCACAATTTGTCATACCTTCAGTTTACCAAGTCAGTAAGAAAAAAAAAAATTAAGTTAAAAACCTTAAAACGAGGCTTATACAAAAATATATTTATATTGATACACTGATTCATGTAAACATATGCTACCAGGTCAATATGTGATTCCAAGAAATCTGTATATGTGGCCACACTTCATGGAAGGAGTACAATCCTATTCCCTCTGTGAACTGTTAAGATGCCAGAGAGGAAATGTTGCAGGCATAATCTAATGTGGCCACAGTTACTTTTTTTTGGTAGTGCATTCTCAGATTGAAGGAAATTCTGTCATGTCCTCTTTCTTAGGAAATCATTTGATATAACAAAATAGAATGGATGTGTCAGAAATTTTACCTAAAGTCCTAAGCTCCCAGATTTGATTTGACTGGTAAATAGGAGGCAAGTTGAAACTTGAGGACCTGGCAGTTTCCCTGCCATTTGCTTTGCAGTTAATAATTCCATCAAAGGAGCTTTATCACATGCAAGTGGATTCATTCTCATCACTTCTAGCCTGAGTTGGACTATGGAGTCTAGCCAAAGAAATATCATCTGTCCCTAAAGGAAAATAATTTCATTTGAGGGATATTTTTTATGAAATATGTGTTAATTCACAAATTGTTGTAACTTGTTAGCCAGGCTGAATCAGGCCCCATTTCCTCAGGTCAAGTGACAAAGCTAAAATAGTATATTAATTGAATATGTGTCATCTATAGATCATGCTTATAGAAGGCAATTAAAAAAATCATACCTACCCAGGTCAAGGATCAGCCTAACAAGGATTTGCACATAGAGAATGACTTTCACAGAGTGACCTACCATAGAAGGTTAGGTAACCAAAGAGGGCAGCAAGCAGGTACATGACAAGCATCCCCGTGATGGAAATATTTGACACTGTTTGCATTTTTCTCTGGGACCGACTGGAAAAATAAAGAACACCAAGCTTTGTTTTTTAGACTTACAAAAAAAATCACTTTTCAAAATTAAAATAATGAATAAAAAAGTGTATCTGTATTGTTCATCGTGATGACATATTTCTAGTACATAAACTTATAGCTGATTTAAATTTGTCTTAGAGAGCTAATGAGGATTCATTTCCATTTTTCTTAAACACTACTCCTTCAGTCTTAAAAACAATCATTTCCCTAGAAGAGGAACAGTCTACTTCATGTCGGTCAGTAAGCCTGCCCACTGAATAAGAATGTAATTAACATAAAGATCAAACAGGCTTCTAACATAGAAAGTTTTTGCATTTCATGAGATGACTTTAGATGAGGAAAAGAACCTACGAGAGTCAGCAAAGTACTACTGCCAAGAGTCCAGACTACTGGGAATCCTGACATTGTTACCTGAAAAGCTTCTGGAAATCATACTAGAGGGAACCTGACTGCCAAAGATCAATTGTCAGGCTTCTGGAGTAACTGCCACACGTGATTTTCAAAGTAAATCAAAGACATCAAAATACTTGAAAGTGTTCTGAAATTTTTTATGAGGTAAATCAGAATTTATAGGGAAAGTTTTGCTATTTAGTGAGAATGAAGACTGAGGTTACTGATGTCTAGATTAAAGAAGTTGAGAATTATTATATAATACCCTTCCTTAAGGGAAAGAGGAAAACAGCTATAATGAGTTCATATCCTTTGTTCCCAAGCAAATACCAACAACTTCAAAGGGAAAAGAATACAAACGAATCACAGACCATCAGCTAGAAGAAACAAGATTTTCTAGCCAGTGACTATTGTACAAATAAGACAACAAAGGACAGATATTGGCACATCTCTTGTAATGAATGTGTTCTAGACAAGGCTTAGGTGCTGACTGTAAATGACATCAGTGGCTTATCGAGGCTGCCCCTAACCATAAGTTTTGGTCGTCATGGGTGTTTTCATTTCTAGTCCAGCTGACATCACTTCTTCCTAACAAAATTTAAATTTAAATTCCCAACAACTGCCAAAATTATTACAACCATCGACTCCTTGTCCACCTGCCATGAACCCCTCCCCCGAACCATTATGGTGGAGAGAAAGGAGAGAAAGAAGCAAATAAGGTAGTGCTGTGGTGGGCTGATTCCCACCTTTCTGATTAAAGCATGTTACTGAGGGTGGATGGAGTACATATTTTCTCTGAAGAGGAAGCTATAAACTGTGTTTTCTCTTAAAGGACCTTGAACAGATGAGCAGATTTTCAAAGCAAATTAGAATGCTAAAATGATGGCTGCCTTACTCTTTAAGTTCACTGTAGATGGGAAGGACCTCAGGGTGGCATACAAAAGCAAATGCTAGGATAGGAATTGCATAGGCCGTCTGAAAAACAAAGACAACACCACGTGTTTAGCATTCCAACATAGATGGTGATCTCAGGCCATCTCAGTTTATTGAATAAAAACTTAGAAAACACATAACTGTACTCATTAGAAGCCTGGACCTCTCACTTACCCGGGAGTTGAATACAAAGTATTTAGGTTGACACTTGTCATCACTATGAGCTTCATACTCTACTCCACTGTCATGAAGAGAGCCCTTGGCCTGGTTCTCATCCAGCCCCGCAGGATTGCGGTGGGTGTAATCCATCATGAAGTTCACATCAGAACTCTCAGAGTTGTTGGGTAACATTACTACATGCATTGGAAGCGTGTTGTTGAATGACAGATTTCCAACACTGTGATCCAAAACAGGTAGAGGGCAGGGTATTTGGAATTTCTTGTAAATCACCTAGACTCAGTCATTAAAAAAGAAAAAAATCAGCTTTTTGAGAAAAAACAATGAAATAAGAATCCATATGTGTGGCTTATGGGGTGGGGTGTGAGGGAGCTCAGTTAGGCATTCCTTTTAGACTAATGGACAAAGTAAACTCCCTCTAACCTCTGTTCTAAGGGAAGAGTTGGAGCTGTGATTGGCAGCTCTGCCTCTTAGAGTTAACAGGACAATATTTTGCATGAATCCTTCCCACCCTCCTTCATGCCCTTCCATGAGAAAGATGATCACTTCCTTATTTCTTCAAACTAAAGTGACATGGGCCTTCAAAACCTTCTTTCCTTCTCCTTTACCTCTTTGGGGAAATGCTTTGTAAATTTTGGCATTCATGATAGTGCAAGAAATTCCCTCTTTTGTCAGGGGCCTGGAGAGGGGGATTTCTTCTTTAATTCCACTGTCCTTGTCCTGTCTTAATGGGTAGAATGTGTAAGAGAGAATGGCTGATTCATGTGAATATGGCTGTAGCATTCTTCTTTCTCTTCTGGGACTCTTCTCCACTGTTCTAAATACCAGATTATTGTCATGTTCCTGCTTGAAGTGTTCCTTTTTATCCAATATATAAACAGTGTGCCTAGACCAAACCATTAGTAGTAGCTTTGATGTTCCACCTCAACTATCTTTAAATTGTAGCTGCTCTTTTTTTGTTCTAAATTAGTCTACAAGAAAATCACTTGTGATACAAGAACTATTTCATATTAGTGAAGTGCTTGAACAAAATGAGGACACTAATTTAGGCACAGAAAGAATCTTATGCTAACCAACCTACAAGAGTCATGTCATCACATCACTTACCACACTAACAAAAAACACCATGCAGGTAAGAGAAAATCCACTGGTATAGCCAAGATAACCTAGAAGTTAGAAGAAGCATTTTGGAAGGTGAATATGGCATCTACAATTAGCTTACCTATTTAAATGTGAAATAAAAATAAAAATATTTCCAGTTAGAAAATATCTTTACCTAAATTTTTAAGGAGTGAAAGTGGAAGAATAATTCCAACAGATACAAATATGATGAGGTAGTTGCCATTGAGGTACCATTCTCTAGAAGAGAGAGACAAGTATTTAGAATCAGAAAAGACCAAGTAGAATGAGTCACTTGATGTCACAGAGGGAACATAAGACATACCCAGTATTTTCTTCAAGTCCCATGAATGCTCTGATTACTTCAGGTAGTTCATATTTAATGATAAAGAGGTAGCTTGACATTGCTAAAAAGGAAAATGTGACAGCTTAGATGGTGTGGATAGCACTGAAGTCACATGCAAGCAAGTTATGACATTTGGGATAAGTAAGATGAACATCTAATCCCCCAAATGGAAAAAAACCTCACTGTGTATTTGGCACTGCTTCCAAGTTCTCTTCCAAGATAGACATTTGACCCTCTAGCTTTTGTAGGTGGACCTTTGTTAACAGTATCAGGGCTGATTCTGTGTTAAAGCCAGCTCCAAAGTTTACAGTGAAGCTGCAGTTTTAAGGTTCTGCCCTCATTAGTTACAAATCATCATAGCCCATACTCAGTGTGCCTGTGTTAGTGTCTATAACTTGGGCAGTAGTCTGGCAACAAAAGGCATGGCCAGCTGAGAGATGGCAGAATCAAAGGGCAGATCTGCAGAGTCAATACATCCCCTCTGGCTTTCTGCAGACGGGCATGTATCTAGTCCTCTGGGATCTGTCTGAGGAGCACACAAAGTCTCAGACCACTTATTGTCGGAACCAAAGTCTTCCCGGATTGATAAAAGAATACAAGAGATGACTCTCTCCATCTTTGTCAAAGACGTTCCCCACCCCCGCTTCATCTTACTCTCCTTTTGACCAACTAAGGAATTATATAGTGGCAAAATTTCATGAGCATCTAGGTAAGTGATATATGAGTCATTATCTACTCTTGTGAAAGATTTCTTGATGAAATCTACAAGCCCTCTCCCTGAAAAAATGAATATGTATTCATATGCATAACATTACAATTTTCCTGCATCATGCCTTTTTCAAGCCCATCCATTTGGTGAAGGATAACGCTAATTTGTTGACACATGGCCAAAAGATTCAGTTAAAAACAGAACTCACAAATTTTACATGAAAACTTTAAGTGTGTCCTACATCCTTCCAGTGAATTTTTGCTGACAGGCACTTTAAAACACATACTTAAATTTTAAATTAAACTACTGAGTTTAAAAATATTTTCTTCACTTCAAATGAAAGTAACAGTGGTGATAATAATTCCCCACATTGTTTAGTCCTGCACATTACTTCATTTGATCATCTGAAAAACCCTGTGAGATGACAAGATATATGTTGTTATTCTCATTCCACCGATGGAGATATAAAAACTCCAAGATGTTAAGTTGACATGTCCACAAAAACACAGCTTGAAAAGGAAGGACTACATCTAAAACAGAAGGGCTGGTGCTTCTTCTCTGCCGTCAAAGTGAAACGATTTTTACAATAGCAGATGTATCTTCTGTACACATTATCTGGTTAATCTTTGCAAAGACCTTGGCTAAAGCTAAATCATACAGAGTGTGAACACAGGAGATATTTCTGATTAGCTGGCTTGGTATGGTACCATTCAATGTTAGAGCTATTAATTGCTGATTTTCAGTGATGCCAGTGATGTTAACGTGTTTGATCTTCAAAAATTCAGAATAGTCCAGACATTAATCTGTTAATGTGAAAACATCTGCAGTAAATGTTAATTTTTTAGGGGATTGAGAAAATTAAATGTTCTAAATGTAGAGTTGTTAAATACAGAAATACGAGAGATTTCTCTTACACCAAATATCAACTAATCAAAGAAAATAACCAAAGTGAGGGCATTTTTTTCTGGGGTGATGTTATAACATTTCATCTTACTCCCTTAAAGTCACATCTCTTACTTGCGTGCGGCTTGACCCAGAGACCGCTTCAGAGTTTATTCCATTATTTAGAAGCATAGTAGTGGCTATACTTTGAACCACAGCTGATGCTGCTGCCACTCAGCTTGTTGAGTTCAGGGTTAATTATGCTAATACCTGGTTATTGTTAAATTAGACCAACTATAAGGCAATCCTATGAAAAGACTGATACTTTAAACGTTAATAAGTCTGAGAGTTTGAAACAAATGTAAAGTGGTCTATTTGTTGGGATTTGGGGAGCTAATATGCATATGGCTCCAAACCAGTAAAATGAGACCATTCTGATATTACTGTCAAATTCTACCCAAGATTGTAGTCTTAACATATAAAAAAATTTCTTTAAGCACAAATCATTAAGGTATGACTGAATTTTATTTATCTGCTTACCAAATATCCATTATCAGGGAGAGTATAGTTAGATTACTAAAGAAATTTCTGCATTCCAGAAATCCTCGATAACTCCAGTGAATTTATTTATTAAAATGGGTTGCCTGTTTGCAAGATCTCTGTGCAAGTTTATTTATTGTAGCATTTTTATAACCGTGAAAAATTAGAAACAATCGAACTGTTCCTCAATAAGGATACTGTAAACCAATTATGGCACATTTGTGTAATGGAAACCTCAAAAATCATTAAAAAGAATAACATGCAAATATATTCAAGGCATATTATTAAATTTAAAAAGAAAGCTGAAAATCGGTATCATAAGATGATCCAACACTAACAATACTCAATGTATTTGTTGAATTAGGCATAAGGGAAAACCTATGAGTAGTTATTTCTGAGGGTGACTGACACAAACTTTTCTTGGTAATTTATATATTTGCATAGTGTTTTAGTTTTTCACAATCATCATATATTTGTTTTTTTTTTTTTTTTTTTTTTTTTTTTTTTTTTTTTGAGACGGAGTCTCGCGCTGTCGCCCAGGCTGGAGTGCAGTGGCGCGATCTCGGCTCACTGCAAGCTCCGCCTCCTGGGTTCACGCCATTCTCCTGCCTCAGCCTCCTGAGTAGCTGGGACTACAGGCGCCCACCACCGCGCCCGGCTAATTTTTTGTATTTTTAGTAGAGACGGGGTTTCACTGTGGTCTCGATCTCCTGACCTTGTGATCCGCCCGCCTCGGCCTCCCAAAGTGCTGGGATTACAGGCGTGAGCCACCGCGCCCGGCCCATATATTTGTTTTATAATTTTTTTAAATGCCTATTTAAAAAATAATTCAGGCAACTCCAGAGACATGGATATGGAAGCAGAGAACCAGGGAGGAGAGAAGCATATACAGAACACTTATTATGTGCCATACGTTACCTTATTTCATCCTCACAGTGGCCTTTGTAAGGTAATTTTATACATGAAACAATTAGGCAAAAGGAGTAAAGTGATCTTCCCAAGGTCACAGATGGTGACAGAAACAGACTCAAATTCAGGTCCATCAGACTCCAAAAGCTTATTCTCTACTCAAGTGTTTTAAAATATCCTTTAGAAAACAGTTACATACCAGATACATACAAACAGGACCACGAGAGCCCAGAGGAACTAGTATTTAACAGTCTAGAGAAGCAATAGGCCAGGTGAGCAAAGTGAGAGAGAAAATGTGTGTGTGTGTGTGTGTGTGTGTGTTAGGGTTGGAGGACTTCGAGAGACATGCAAGGGGAGAAAATAGTCTGTGAAAAGAAGGCATGGATGATTTTTAAAAATATTAAAATTATACTGTTAGGGGACTAAATATAATTTGTTATGGTTTGACACAGGACATGTAGGGTATAGATGATGGATAAATTGATAGAGATAGATAGATAGATGATAGATAGATAGATAGATAGATAGATAGATAGATAGATAGATAGATAGATAGATAGATAGATAGATAATAGATAGATTATTGCAGATAGTGCAGGCTGCATTTCAAGGACCATAGCATTTGGCCATGTTCCCCCAGACACCCACTTTTCAGTTTTGTAAAATGAACTCAATCACATATAGAAAACATCAACCGTTTTGGCAATGACAGAAATAAGCACAAATTCTTCAATTTTTAAGAGCAACAATTCATGTTGTAATAACATTAAAAATCAAGAAAGCTTTTATTTTATATTTTAATTCTAGAATTCAATTGGCAGGGTTTTACATGTTATTTCATTCTTAGATATTGCTGTTTTTAATTAAAGAGGGACACAAATCTATTTAAGAAACTATAGTTTTAAAATTTAAGAACTATAAGTAGCAATTTTTCTGTATCTGAAGTGCCTGTTCATTGCTGTAAGTTTTCTTATTAATTGAACATGCTATAGAAAGTTTGCATGATCCATTGAAAAGTATATCCCCTACCTCCAATGTTCTGCATTGTAATGGAAACAAAAGCTCCAATTTTCCCCGGCCATCCAAATGCCTTTTCTCCTAATTTTTCATAAATCAAAGACCCTACAATCAAAGATAAAATAGCTTTGTTAAAAAGATTGTTTTAACGACTAAAGTATTTTGTCATATAATTCCACACTGGAGTCTCAAACATGTAAATAAACATCATATAGAAATTATAAGCCCAAAAGTTGCAACCTCAAAAACCAATAAGCAATATATCAAAATGTTCCCCAAACAAGAATCAATGGCTTTATTTATTTTAACTGCATGTAGCAAATCAAAACAGTTATTTCTATCATATGTCAGAAATTTCTTTTTTTCTATTTGTCTTGAACCTGATTCAGTTGACTTTCCCTCCTGCCTCTCACTTGCCCAAACAACTAAAAGCACTGAGAGATTGTATCACTGGGCTCAGAAGAAAATGAAATGTGAAACTGACTACAATCATCCTAAGGTTATGAAGCAACAGACTGAAATACTCTTTTATGAGAATTAAAATAGAATGTGTTGAACTCAAGTGGTAGCATACCTCCTTCCTTTGCTGTTTTTAATAAAAGGTGAACTGAATACAATGATAATATTGCCACAGCAAGCAGCATGATTCTGTAAAGGGAAGAGAGAGTAGGTAATAAAGTTTCTATAATAAATAAAATGTAATTTTGTTAGATGTTACAATAAATGATCACATTCATCTTTTCAATCATAGACTTTCCAAAAGTATGTGGATTTGGGGGAGGCTGAGAAATTCTTTTCAGAACTCTACACATACCCTTTAAAGTCATAGAAATAGAACGTGCTGTATTTTACATGTCCAAATCTACTACCTGAAGTCCCTAACTTTTTTTTTTTAAATGTTACCCCGTGGTAGAATCTGGTTCACAACTTATATGCTAAGTGTGTAGCAAAATTAGCAAATGCTACATCTACTTACTCAGCACATGGGAATATGTACATCATATTTGCATGATATTCACATCAGCACTTAGAATTAAAGGGCTATTCAATAGTCTGACTAAACCTTAATCTGAAATCTAGGAATCCAAAAGCCAAAGCATGTAGTCTGAGCTGCATTACTGCTGATCCTGTGCATTAGATAACAAAGTACTTTGTAAGCTAGAGGGGCAGGCAGTTGCATATATAATAGAGAAAGCAGAGAAAGCTAAGGATGGGGCAGGAAAATTCCTTTTTTTTTTTTTCTTTCAGAGTCACTTCTGGTGTCAGGACCCCCACATGCATGTATAGTTTCTTTATGTTTATACTGATTGGTATTTTTCCAAATCTAAGATTTGGAGCGCAAAAATAAGAATGTTGATAGAAGCATCTACATAATAAATGGAGAAACAATGCCAACTTTTACCTCGAATTCAGAAAAAAATCTTTATCTTTATTTATTTTAAAAAAATACACTTTCCCCACAATTGATCTAATCCTTTGGTAGTTCCCAATGAAATCAGTAGTACAAATGTACATTTGGACCATGAATTATAAATTTTATAACCCCTGTAGCTATATTGTGCTCTTATTTTACATAAAGTATGTCTGCCAGAACTAACCAATGACTTAGTCCTATAATTTTCCATATGTGTTATGAACTTAACCCTTTTTAAGGAATAGTGTAATTCAGATTACATAATTTTGTTCCCTGGAAAAATAATGCACATTCCCTGCATTCTAAACATAGACTTTCTCTGGCAGAAAATACTAAGAGTAAAACCAATAAAATACTGTGTCACTTGCTATAAATTAAGAGAGAAAGCTTAACCCAGTCTGTGCTACTTAGACACACAAAACACACCCCATCATGTTTAGTGATTTAATTGTTCTGACCAAATTAATCTGCTAAAAAATGAGGCCCTCATTTTAAAAAGGGGAATATTCTTCTCTCATGAAGATGATCTATGACTGTAGGATTGGGTGAAGTTTTTCCTATTTCTATTTATCAGTGATCTGTAACTTCCTAATTCATTTTAATGGTATTGTATAATTAATAAGGAAGGGCAGCTTTTTTGTCTTAGAGGTAATGCACACTACAAAAGCATACAAATATATGACTATATATATGGCTATTAAAATTCAGATTATTAAAATCCTAGTTTATTTCAAAACATGGCTTACATAAAAGTAAAGTTGATATAAAAACCCATTCAGCTAAAGAATATAATACATAAAACAGTTCAAAGCACGAACACAATATAAATATTTATAGTCCTGATCCTTAGCCCTCAAATAGCTGTATGATTACTAATCATACATGATATTCAGAACATAAACAGCACATATTTATGATATAAATGTTGCATTCTTAGACAGTTATTTAACTCTCTAGCATTGCATTTGGGATTAGGATCTGTGTCCACAGTGGTGCCTAACATCAGACTTTATTCTTGTGAAGAATTCCACTGCTGCCAACTATATCTTGGAAAATACCAGGCTGTACATGATGCACATAAATGTCTGTTGTTGTCTGTCATAGACAGTGCAGTATCCACCCAACAGGTCAACTACCAGATGCCGCTATCCTTAGGCAGCATTTGGACAAGCTGGGTGAAAGTGCGTAGGTTTAGGAGTAAGGTTTGGTCACTCAACAAATATTTCCTGTATCAGGCACTGCTCTAGATTTGGAGGTAGAGACATTGGTGAGTAAAAACAGACATGGGCTCAACTTTCTAGAGCTTATAGTCTAGCAAGAGAGACAGATATTAACCAAATGATTCAAACAAATGGCACTAAAACATTAAAACTGTGGTGATGTATGATAAGGTGATTTGCCCCTGTCATGGAGATCAGGGCAGGCAGTATTCAGGTGAGGCTGAACTGACATATGAGGAGTTAACTAGATGAAGAAGATAGAGAAGAGGGTTCCGAGACCATGTGCAAAGGTCCAGTGGTGAGAGGGAATGTGGCATCTTCATGGGATGGAGAGAAAACAATTGTGCCCAGTGTATCTGTCTCACAGGGGCACAGGGAATGGGACATAAGGTAGGCCAGGGCATGCAGGGCCTTAGACTCAGTTGTTTCTTTCCTGAGAACGAGATAAAATTAGATTTGCTTCTGGGAAAGATCTTTTTGGCTGCTAAACACCAAATTATTTCAAGTATCTACTGAACAACAAAATTCTTCTGGCGAGGGTGCTCCAGCACTTTGGTTGGTTGAGCACATACACTTTCTGCCATTGGGTTAGGCATGCTTGGGTGACCAAGTACCATGAGTAGCCTCCTCTGACTTTTTCCTCAGGTTGCAGTTCTATCTAAAAGCCAGAGGAATTCACTAATACTTTCTCAGATCCTTCATGTTCACAAAGATCAAACTTGAGATTGTTCATTGAAGGAGCCACCAGGTATGCATGGACTTCATCACCAAAGGTAGACATACACATTCACTTACATAAAAAGTATGATCCCTGTGTTGGCCATGGCATAGGACAAGCCCAGGATCCCACTGCCCATGATGGCATTACTTAGGTTGAATGAAGACATTCCAAAGGAAGTGGTTCCGGGATGCTTGAAGAAGAAGGGATGCATTATAAGCAACCATTTGCCAAAGGGCAAACCTTTAGGGGTTATCCTTATTCTCACATTATATTTTCTGCAGATTACAGTCCAAAATTGAAGACTAAGATAAAATTACAGTGAGTAAAGCCATTATTCAAGATCAGTAAAAGCATGTAATTTTCAATGGAATGCAGTGCTTGGTTTTACAAAAGCAGAGGCCTTGGTAAAAATACAAATTACAAGGGGAGTCACATAAAGAAGGGAAAACATGTATGATTGCAGATTACCTTTGGGTTAGAATGATTTCCCCCCAAAACACATAAATTTCATAAATGATTTATGCAGCCATATGGCGAACAGGAAAAAACAAGCCCTTATTCCAGTAAGGGCCTGAATAAACAGAGAATGTGCTGATCAAGGCTTGGAAAATTTCAGTCACATTGTTTTCCCACAAAGACCTAGGTAGATCAGACACCCTCAGTCCCGTTTATTGCCTGACAACATAGATTCACTTACATGTTCATCACCGTAATCTGCCAGCTTCTTTTTCCCCAAAAATCCATTTGTCAGGAATTTCTGACTTTCAGCGTCTTCGTTAGCAAATTGACTGAACACACACACACACACACACAAATAAGAAAGTGAAAACATCTAAATATATGCTCTGAATCATTTGTATGTTTCAGGTGGTCTAAGTAATCAGAAGAGGGGAAATTAGATGCCCGAATTCATTTTTCTTTTCCTCCTTCACACTAGTGGTCATTCCAGACCAACAACTGAGCTCCATTTACAACTATACTTTGGGATGGAAGAAGGATGTTATGAAGGAAGGAAATATTATTAAAAAATAGTTTATACCACATTTCTTCTTTCTCACATCAGCTATGCAAGAGACTAACTACAACTAAGTGTGTTCCCATTTAGAGCCCTCCCAAAGAAAGAGTATAGGGTTATGTCAGAGTTTTCTGAACTACTACCACACTATAATCAGATGATTTTATTAATTCAACAAATATTTATTAAATGCTTAGGCGCTGTGATGCTCAAAATATCCCTACAGGGAACTGTGGCTCAGAAAGGTGAAGCAGCAGGCCCATACCCACCCATACCCAGGGGGAGACCCCATTCTCCCCTGGCATCAAGCGGTCCCAGGCAGGGCCCTATAGCTGGTATTTTCCTTTTTTTCTTTTTTTGGTACAATCATTTATACATATATCTCTTATTGGAAAGTAATTCAGCGGTAGCTCTGTGTTGTGTTGGTTGTTTCTGTGTGTGCGTATGTATTTTAATTACTCTCAAAATGTGCATGGATTATTAACAGATAATGAATGAAACCAAGGAAATTATGAAAGCAATTCAATGAATTGGCAGAAGAGTTGAGAGGGAAAGAAAACTTTAATATGTCACTATCCACAGAACATTGTGATTGTGGTTTTCTTGGACACAGGCTAGAAGCTGTACAACTTGGTCACAGAGCTGTGCTGGTCAGCTCCTGCAGTTACACGCCAGGGCTTTTGAAGCTACGGACCTAGGACCAGCCACAATTCCAAGAGGCTCAATTAATAAGGCCTGCTGCTGCCATTGCATTTTTATATTGCAAAATGTCACAGACTTTTTAGTTGTTTTTATATAAAATGCTAAACTACGTATGATTTTAAAAGTGCTTTCAAACTGATGGGTTGAAAATTTTGGGACATTTCCTACATGAAAAGAAAGATAAAATAATTAAAGATTGTTCTATTAATATAATCCTAGAGGCCAGGCATAGTGGCTCATGCCTATAATCCCAGCACTTTGGGAGGCCAAGGCGGGTGGATAACCTGAGGTCAGGAGTTCGAGACCAGCCTGGCCACCATGGTGAAACTTCGTCTCTACTAGAAATACAAAAAGTTAGCCAGGTGTGGTGGCAGGCGCCCGTAATCCCAGCTGCTCAGGAGGCTGAAGCAGGAGAATCGCTTGAACCTGGGAGGTGGAGGTTGCAGTGAGCCGAGATCACACCATTGCACTCCAGCATGGGCCACAAGAGTGAAACTCCGTCTCAATAAATAAATAAATAAATAAATAAACCTTAGAAATAAGATAGAAAAAAATTATTCTACGAGACCTGTACAAGCTATTTTTTATAACAGAAGCTAATCCTGAAAATAACCTGGAGACGAAAGAGGATGGTGGGGTTACTTTTTGAGAACAAAAAACAGTATGAGATGTAGATAGAAACAGCAGACAAAATCACAAAATTTTATGTGCTTTTCTAGAACTCAAGGCATAAATAGCTCTGAGTACACAAGTTAAGAATATTTCCTGGCCTTCTCCCTATATTTCTCATAGAAAGCACAATGCCCTCAGTTTTTGCCTCCTTCCATTTCCATACACGCCCCCCCGCCACCACTCTTTTGTGGTTTACATTAATGGTCTGTAATTAATGTACCTGCTATGTGAAGACTGGTACCTAATGTTCACAGTTGGAGACTGAAATGACAGGATAAAATGAAGCCTAAAATGGGCCTGAGGACTATAAAAACAAAAGTACCACCTAGAATTTAAACTCTGGAATGTCCAACACTCTATTCTTTATTTTAATCAATAAACTAAAATCTGTATTCCATGAGTAGTTTTTAAAATTGAGAATTTGAAAGTAAACAGATTTTCTTTCTTTGAGGCATTTGCATGTTCTTATTTCGGCATGAGATGAGTTGTAGTCACTAAACATGCCAAGATTGTATAAAATAGATGAGAAATGTCCCCAGTATGTTAAATGTTTTGATACCAAACCCAGCATGTATTGAAAACGCAAGTATAATGATCACAAATAAATACATTATGTTGAATTTCTCAAAAATTTCCATTTAAGGGTTCAATCCAAACCACACATAGATAAAACCCATCTCTTTAAACTGATTTTTAAAACTGCAAAATGATTACCTATGTTTAAGCTAGGAGATAAAAGGTAAGTCACTGTGAGTGGTTCGGAACACATTGCATGAAGCTTAACAAAAGCATTCATGCTCTTTCCATTCTGGCTTTTGAGGATCAAGTGGAATGACACTATGACAGTTCTTAGGAGGGTGTCCCCTTCAGCTCTGTCAACCTCGGCAGAGCTCATATTTGTGTACATCCCTCTCAGAAACAAGCATCCTCAGGTTTGAATCAATTTACTGAGGGTAATGCAGTGAAGGAGAAGTAATAAAAAAGTATTGGATGTCATCTGTATTCTGGGCACCCATCTCATCCTTGAAAAGTAGCTGTTGGTTTGCCATTTTACATTTTCCACTGAAGCTCAAAGAGGACAAAGAGCTTCTCTAGAGTCAGGCAACTACTTGCAGACTCCAAAGCCCTATCTTCTACCACCCTAGTGTTTCCTCAAGGGTCACCTGATTTACAAAATGCCATAATTTACATCTCAGTGGCCTCCCTAGTCCAACATCCCTAAAGTTCATTGCACTGAGCTACTTGAAGGAAGATCAGTGCTTTCTCCTGATGGATTTTTCTGGGTGTTGTGGATAAAATGAGAAGTCTTTGTTTGAGCATAATATTCTCTATTTCAGGCCTAGATTTGGTCAAAAATTCCCCTCTGAGCATCCTGAATCACGTACAACTCGATATAACATTTTGTGGGAAATCAATTGACTTATCAAATAACTATTGTGCACTTACTATGCACCAGACAATGTGGCAGGTGGTGGGACCACAGAGGCCATTAACCTGTAGTAGTGATGTAATTAACATCTGCACAAGGAGAGGGTACACAAAGGAGGGGCGGTCACTTCTACGTGGGGGAGTAGAGTAATTTGGAAAAGGCTGCATAGGAGACCTAACGTTGAGCTGATTCTTGAAGGACGAGAGGCGTCAACACGGAGAAAGGGGGAGCAGGTGACTGATTCCAGGCAGTTGGAGCAGAATGAGTGAAGGCAACAAGTAACAGATAAGGAGAGGGCAAAAAACAGGACAGGAGCAGCAGGTCAATAACAGATCACAAAGGACCTATGTGCCCAGCAGTGTGTAATCTACTTTCTCTTATTGCTATTGGAGAGGTGCAGAAGGGCTTTATCTAAGGATGGAAATTGATTCAATTTGCAATTGTAAGAGATTACTCTTGCAGGAGGGTAGAGGGCTAGACAGAGGAGAGCAAAATGTAAGACAGGGAGACAAATCAGGACTCTCCCTATCTCGCATTTAATGCAGGCCTAAGGTAAGACCACAGTAGAATGGGTACAGAAAAGTGGGTGTATTTGAAGCATTAATAAGGTCAAACCAACTGGATATGACTGACCTTTGGCTATGTGGGTCAAAGTTTACACCTAGGGGCTTTTGAGTGAGTTGCTAGATGACAGCAGTGATTTTCACTAGGATGGGGATTACTAGAGGAGGAGCTGGTTTTGAAGGGAAAGATAGGAGTTCAATATTAGACATTACAGGTTTAACTTTATAAATGAGGCAATTCAGACACAGTAGTGGTCCAGTAGAGATGTGTAGTAGACAGCCAGATATAATGATCTGAAATATTCAGTAGAGAAATTTAACACGCTGGGGATATGGCATATATTCAGTTGGTGAGGCCATAATAGTTGTGAGTGAGCTTGCCCAGAGGATACTTTTAGAGAGAAAAGAATCCCTAGAGAAACCAGGAGGTGTAGCAACAAAGAGGAATCTGAGAAAGGTAAGAGGAGCAAGAGGCTAATATAATTAAAATTATTACACATTATTAATAGAGACAAGGACATTGTAACCTCAATTCTAAATAGTCACAAAATAGATTGACATTATCAATGTATTTCAGGACCAGGGAATTGATGTGCTAGCATCAATATCATTGTTATCTCAAATTTACCTGTAATAAATCCAATTCTTCCCATCAAGACCCTTGTTTTCCATGTCCACATCTTGTCTTATTTTTCCATGGAACCTAGTAATTTTTAACCCCATACCTGCTCATTGCTGCCTTTTCTGAATTTCCTATCCTGGTGTAGCTATCTGGAACACTCTCTCCGCTGCTGCTCTCATCATCTGGTTCGATGTTGACATTTCTCAGTTCCATGGGATCCATTTGAGCTGTCAGCGCTTTCTTGTCCACACACAAGCCCCTTCAGTGTAAATAATATACTGTACGTTCAGCTTAAGGTTCTTCCACTTTGTGTTGATGTTCAGAACACTCTGTTCTGCAAACAGAACACAACATACATCATTATAATTTTATTTAAATGAAATAAGTGAATATGAATCATCTACATTTTGTATGCTCTCTGTAAAAGGGAGGAAGGAAAGTAACTCCTGAAAATTTTACATAAGCAAATCCTGAAAGGTTCCTTTACCCAATACAAGAAAGAAAAAAATGGAAGAGAAGAAAGGAAATTACTAATAATTGCTAAATTAGCAGATATTTATAGAGTGTCTACATGTAATGAAAATGGCAGGTCTTACTAGTCACTATAGAAAAAAAAATCTTAAGACATGGCAGCAGTCTTCAAGGAAATTTAGGTATTTGTGAGTGGGATGCATGTTTTAAAAGAAAGGAAGACAAAAGTAAATTCTTGACAAAGGAAGGTCTGCCAAGGCAGAATCTACCAGTGTCTCTACTAGCAATAACTAGAAAGAAAATTACTGCTTTAATTTAATTGGACAGGAAAGAATTAACACCAGCAAATGCTTGATAATATGCAACATAGGTGAGGATCAAGTTTAGGAAGTCACTTTCTAGGCACTTGGATCCTGAAACCAAAGTTAAGAACAGTAACAAAAGAAAGTTCAGATTTACCTCTGTGTCAGCATCAGTCATCATCTATGTCAAATTAAAATGTATTTTAACAGCAAAGAGATCTAGATTTTAGGCTCTGCTCTGCCTTTAATTCATTGGATCTCAGCATAAGTCATTTAACATTTGGGGACCTCATTTTCCTCAGCTGTAAAGTGAAAAGGGGTGGACTGGCATTGTGTTTTTGAAAAATGCCCTGAATCTACTATATGTTGTTGATATAATTTCTTCTGAAATTCTTACCGTTAGATTCATTCAATTATCATTGAACCATTATATTAGGAGAAACACTATCACTCTTGAAAGGTGTGGTCCTGAAATGTGCAATACCCATTTGATAAGGAAATCTTGAGCAGAGAAACTAACATAAAAATTGCTCCAGAAGTCACAAAATCTGCAATTCCTCTGACAAACAGAAACTACCACATGGGAATACCTCCACAACCCAGTGCCATGGCAGTACTTTTTTGGAAGATAACTCATACCTGGGAAAAGTTCACATCCTCAAATTACAAAACATATAAAACACACATGGAAACTCACTAGTAAGAGTGCCGGTAGGCGCAAGAAATGATAAAATTCACATATAAGGAACTACAAATAACAAAGCAATTTAAAAGGGACTTTTACATTATTATAATGAAAAGTAAAAGAAAACATTCAAAATAAGAGAATAACTTTCACAGAATAAAAACATAAAGGAATATAAAAGGAGAACAGGCTAGTTGGAAAAAGAGTCAAAAAAGGAATTCTAAAAAAAAAAGAAAAAATAGAATCATTGAAATAAAAAAAAACTCAGCTGAAGGAAGAGTCATAAAATTGAAAGATGTGTGGAAATCACTCAAATTATAGCACGAAGAGATTAAAAATGGAAAATACAAACAAGAAGTTAAGAGGAATGGGGGAAATAAGAATTACAAGTTCAAACACATACTAATAGTCATTCCAATATAGAGAATTGTAAGACTAGGGTGAGACAAAACAGAAAGAGATAATGGCAGAGAATTGTCCAGAAATAAAGAAAGCAGTTCTCAGGATTTAAAAAAATAGCACACAGTGTTTTAAGCAGGAGGAACAAAAATGAATCTATTATTAATATAAGGCAGCCTAAGTGTATGTACATAAAAGATCTAAAGAAACAGGTTAAAAGCTAAGAGAGAATAGAAGTAAGACTTGCATATGGTTAAGAGAAAAAAAAAAAAAAAGAAACTCACTAAATGAGTACAAAGGTTTTTCTCACTCTTCACACAGTACCAGTCTCACTTCCCAGCAGCAACCACTGTTGATGGTTTCTGCTTTTAGCTTGTCATTTAAAATTAGCCATTCTAGATCTAAATAATTCACTAAAGCTTTTTAGACTTGGTTTACTGATTTTAGACTGGTTACCTATAAAAAATAAGGATATTAGCATACTTTTTCTTTTCTTCCTTCCCCTACACTCATAATTATTTTAGTTAATAGCATGCTTTTACAATTTGAAGATCATAATATTTTCATCTTGTTCTGTGAAACAAATGTGTCATAACTTGCCTGTAGGTTGTTTCCAAACATGTAAAACCAATAAGCAGCAATTACAGTATTATCATTATATAAATAGTATGCCCTAAAGACAAAGTGGGATATTTGACACAAATGAAATATAATTCTATATTACCAAAACTTTGAAAGCAAATTTTCTATGCTCTTTCTCATTCTGAATGGCTTCCCCGTCCAACCTCTGAGCCTTTCTCAGCTGCTAGTTTCTTGAACGCCATTCTATCTTCTTTCTGCAGTTTATTTTGCATTATGCTAAAATAATGCCTTGAATAACTTTTTTCACAGAATGAGCCTATGTCCGTAAATAGAATTTCTGAGTTGCTTCATGTTGGAAAATGTCTTTATTTTGCCCTCAAACTTTATCAATTGTTTGAATTCTAGATTCAGAAGCATTTTCCTTTAGAATATTGAAGAAATTTCTCTATTCTAGCTTCTATAGATGAGTCTTGTTCTTATTTCTTTATAGATAACTTATCAATGTTTTTCTGAGGATTTTAGAATTTTTATCCTTATCTTTTTATTACGACGTAACTAGATGTGAGTTACTTTTAAAATTCGTCATACTCAGCATGCAGAGGGCCCATTCAATCAAAAGGCTTGTGTCTGTCTTCTGTAGAAGACACATTTTCTTCTAAAAATAAAAAAAGTTCTACTATTTAAAAAGAAAACTATTTCTTCCCCTTTGTTTGCTCCTAAAACTTTTATTAATCAGGTATTGGACCTCTTGATCCATATTGCTAGGCTTTTCTGTTTATGTTCGATCTGTTCATTATTGCTCGATGTCCAGGAATATTTCCTCAATGTCACATCCAAAATAACAAATTTCACCTTCAGCTATATCCGTTTCATTTTTCAACTTGTCAGCTGACTATTTTTCTCAATCACGCTCTTAATTTCTAATAATTTGCTCTTATCCTCTTTCTCTTTTTTCATATCACTTTCTTTGTTTTATGAATACAATATTGTCTCAGATTTTTCTAAGGATATTGATGTGAGGTTTTCAGAAGTTCCTTTTGTTCCCTAAATTATGTTTCTTCTGAAGTTAGTTATTCTGTTTGTTCCCTTTGGTCCTTCTCTTCCATGCTGCTCGTTTTCCTTAGTTTCGAGTGTCCTAGGTTATCTGTTCATATTTGTGAATGACGGAGCACATTAATTAGCTTAGACAGCTGGTACTCAGAGCTTCTCTGAAATTGTGTGGGCCCATTTCACTGATGGGCTGCTCCGTTGTAGGTTCTGTGCAAGTGGCTCTTCTGCTGCTTGTCTGTGGGAGGAGCATCCCACTCCCAGACACAGCTGCCACTCCAGGAGTGGTTACTCTGGGAGTGAAGCATTTTAATGTATCTTCTTTTTGGTAGAGCTTCCATTCCTGCTTGTTATACCTCTTTGTCTGCAGTAGAGGCCCTAATACTTATACTAGCATCCTTCCTTGAGCTTTCTTTACAGAATGGATCACAGCTTTATCCTATAGTCAAAAACGATATCCCAAACAGACTATCATGTCTAAACTGAGGTTCCTTGGTGGATATCTGATCACTGGTTACCCATGATCTATGCCTCCTCTTTGTCTATATCAACTTAACTTGAAGCTAACTGCAGGGCATCCTATGGGAAAAACACACTTATCTTGGTTCCTTTTCTCTTAGATTTTCCAACCCTATCTTCTTTCTGCCTTCCAGGAATTCTCAAAAATTTCTCTTTGCTGATGACACCACTATTACTTTTCACAGTTTTTGTGGTTTGTCCTTTTAAAAATATGATTTTGTGTGAAGTTTCATTGCTTGACTTCCTTAAAGCTAGATCTTAAGTCCCATTCTTCCAATCCTCTCCCAAGACTTCATATAATGTGATGGTTAATTTTATATGTCATTGTGGCTGTGTTAAAGGATGGGAAGATAGCAAGTAAAACTTTATATTGGGGTGTGTCTGTGAGGGTGTTTCTGGAAAAGATTACCTTTTGAATCGATAGACTGAGTAAAAAAGATCCACTCTCCCCACTGAAGGTGAGCATCCTCCAACCACTCCAGGTTCCGGATAGAACAAAAAGGCAGAGGAAGGGCAAATTTACTCTCTCTGCTCGAGCTAGGACATCCATCTTCTCCTGCCTTCTCTTGCCCTTGAACACTGGAGCTCCTGTGTCCCAGATCTTGCAATTCTGATACTTATACCAGCAGCATCCTGTTTCTCAGCCTTTGGCCTCAGATTAAATTATACCACCAGCTTTTCCGGCTCTCCAGCTTGCAGATGCTATATTTTGAGACCTCTTAGCTCCATAATCATGAAAGCCAATTCCCATGATAAATGTCATCTTATATCTATATACCTCTATACCTGTCTGTCTATCTATTTATCTCCACTTGGTTCTGTTTCTCTGGAGAACTCCGACAAATACATATAACAAAGACTCCTCAAGTTACATCAGCCTAGGCTTCTCCTGGGCCCTTGAGTTCCATGTGTTCGGGGGCCTAAATGTCATCTATATATCTCAAAAGCAGTTTAAATTCAATGTGTCCAAAGTCTACTTGTGATAGGCCCTCTTCTTCCAATGTTTCCGCTCCAAAGAATGTTGTCACCATTTATCCAGTTATTCAAGTCAAAAGCATAAGAGCCTTCTATTATAAATTTTTCTTTATTACCTTCCACATCCAGTTCTTTACAAAAGCCTGGTTCACTTTTACAATGAATTGAAGTATTTCTCAAGTTAGTCTTTTTCTTTTCATCTCTTTCACCTTCACTCTTGTCCACGCTACTATCATGTCTACTGTAAAAATCTCCTAATTGATCTTGAATTCTCTTTTGCCTTCCTTAACTGCCCCTACCATTCATTCTTTATCCAATAGCCAGAGGGATATTTGAAACATAACAGCAACAACACAGATGATATCCTTTATTTGCTTAAAACCCTGTAATGTCTTCACTTTACTCTGAGGATAAAGTCCAAAATTCTCAACACTCCTAGTAACATTCTACCTGGTCCACTCACATCTCTGATCTCATCTCCTTCCACACTCTCCTCACCTTAGTGTTCTAGCTACACTAGTCTTTCCATTCCAGAAATTCACCGTGTTCTCTACATCTCAGGTCATTTGCACATGTGGGTCACAGTGACTGGCATGCTTCCCTCCCTCCCCCATCCTTAATTTATCCAGCCCCTGTAAGGGGCCATAGCAGTGTCTTTCATAGTATCCAACTTAGTCTAGGAGATCAGGGAAGGGTTCTCTGAGGAAGGGGCAGTGGGGCTGAGATCTTTGCTGCTGTTAGTATACATGACTGCAGTCCAGAAGCTTCAGTTACAGTCTGTTCTACTTTGTATATTAATAAGAACCTCATTCATTTCATTTGCATTAAGCCATGCTAATCCAAGAATTTTTTTAAAGAAGATACATCAAACACTCATATGGCCCTTACCACATGCCAGCCACTGTTTTAAGGCCTTGCGTCTATCAATTCTTCAGAGCGGTCCTCTCAGGTGAGTACAATTTTTTTCTTATTCCCATTGTACAGATGAGGTAATGGAGGCACCAAGTTGAGTGGCCTCCATGCTATGCCACCTTTGTATTGCTGTCTCTACTACAGAGAACTGAAGTCTAATCAGGGAACAGGAACTATGGCTTTGGCAGTAAGCAAAACTGGGTATAAATCCTGGCTACATTAACTAACTTCTGTCTTTTCCATCTTCTATGAAATGAAGGTAATATTATTTACCACAAAGCAGAGTTGTGAGAATGTAAATGAGATAATGAGTGTCAAAGTTTGGCATATAGTAGGCCTTCAATAAATTTAAATCTGTTTTCTCTCTTCCAGTAATCAGAATTGAATTGATGTCTTTATCTACCTGCAAACATACATAGTATTTCATATGCAAAATTAGACACTTACAAGAGGACTTTGAAGTCTCAAAACTCTCACAAACATTATGAGTGAGGTAGGTGCCCCTTCACAAATGCACAAATTAAGACCTAATTTTACGCTGTTTTAGCATATATAAAATATTTATTGGGGTGGGCATGGTAGTTTACGTCTGTAATCCCAGCGCTTTGGGAGGCTGAGGAGGGTCTATCTCCTGAGGTCAGGAGTTTGAGACCAGCCTGGCCAACATGGCGAAACTCCATCTCGACTAAAAATACAAAAATTAGCTGGGCGTGGTGGTGCATGCCTGTAGTCCCAGCTAATCAGGAGGCTGAGGCAGGAGAATGGCTTGACCCGGGATTGAAGGTTGCAGTGAGCAGAGATCGCACCACTACATTCCAGCCTGGGCAACAAAGGAAGATTCCGTCTCAAAAAAAAAAAAAAAAAAAATTCCATTTTTGCCTTGGCCAAGGGAGCTCTCACAAAAGTTGGGACATGTTTTCATAGCTTATATCTTAACTTTGAAGATGATATTACTGATCTATTTTAAGGGAACAATGTTAAATGCACAATTCAAAAAGAATTAGCACATTATGAGAAACTAAATATTCTGAATCATCTATCTACAGCACAAAGTATATACCTTGAAGCCTTTAGACTATATCATAATTGCTAAAATTTAATCAGAAACTGTGGAAGACACAGAGGATGAATAAAACAGACTCCTTGCACCTGAGGAACTCAGCCTACTAAAACAGATTTTGAGCAAACTCTTAGAGCATAATATAATTAATATTTTTACCTTTTTCTTGGAATAAATATGTATTGAATTAATCAAAGAATTGTTGCATGAGTAGGATAGAAAAGAATATTGCTGGCAAATACTGTAATTGAAACGTAAAATTTTCATAGGCATAGATTCTTCTGCTGTTTGCCATCTCAGAACATGGTACCTTCATTCACCCAACCGCTCACTAGGCAGACCTGCCTGTCCCATTCTCTATCCTTCACCCGCTACTCATGTCCAACGTATCACCAAGTCCTATCAGTCCTTCTTTCAACATTTATTTAGAATTCATCCACTTCTATCTCCATGACCACTATGTTATTCCGAATGGCTGCCCTACTGAAGGCCCTATTGTGATTTTGTCATCACTTTTAGACGAAAGTCAAATTTCTTAATACACTGGAAGTTCTATATACTTCGACCCAGACATAGCTCTTTCATCTCATACTGAATCCCATCTGAATATCCTGGGCTTCTTTCATCTCCCCATTGCCACTGCAGGACCTCTTAAGGCACTGTTCCCTCTGCTTGGACTGCCGTTCCCCACATTCTTAGCCAGGTCCCTCCTAATGTTAACTAAACCAGCCTGAAAATCTTGAAAGGTCAATTGGTCAGAGTGTCCTTCTCTGACCCCACATTACACTACATCTGCCACTATATGCTCTCCTCCCCTGCGTAGTATTTATCACACTTTCTACTTACTCTTTTAGTTGCCTATTTGATAATTAACTGTCTTAGACAGGAAACTTCATGAGAATAGGAATGGTGCTGGGGTTGTGGATTCTACATATTCCTGGCATCTAACGCAGTGCCTAGTGTTACATTCCACTAAGATAAGTGCAATTTTATATGATCTGTGTTATATTAATAGATAGAGGTATGCTTTTTGATTACAGTTTTATAGGATAATGCTTCAAAATGAAATGAAAATACTCTCCTCTGATTGCCAGGAGAAAGAATAGCTTTGTTGCACAGAGAATGTTCAAAACGCTTCTAAAAAAAAAGTCAAATTGAGTTCAACAGAATTATCTGTAGTCTAGCCCTTCTCCTCATTAAAGTTAAGTTTCTCTGTGATACAAAGAGGTCTTGCAGAAACAGACTGGATTTTCCAGCACAGCAGTGCTCAACTGCATTGTTAATTCAATTCACTCTTCATGAAAATACAAAGTCAAAACTTGAAACCAAGTATTTAGAATATTATCATATTAGAATAATTTCATTTTTATCATATTTATTAAAAGATATCTAAGTGTTCTGAGTAGTTAATTCTTTATATCCAAATTCTAATTATTAAACATTGTAATGTCTTGTTCTTTGGATGGATGCCTAAGAAGTTCAGGGTGTAAGAGTGTCAAAATAGTAAATTTCTTAAATTTTACCTATATGGTTCAACTTCAAAGAAAGATATCAAATCTGGAAAGCGAAACAGTCCTTGAGTCGAGAAGCAAAAGTTCTGACCTTCCCTAGTTACTGTAAACATTTATTTTACCTGATAAGTGAAAGTGAAAAGGGAGCTAATATTGCCAGAGCAGATTTCCCAGCATCGCTATCTGTCTCATCTTTCATGCCTACCCAGTACTGACAAATTCACTTTGAAATTTAGGTTTAGGTAGCAGATAGCCTCACCTATCATTTACCCTTTGGTTGAGCAAGGGTCATGCAACTTCTAAAAGCCAAATCATCTTGTATACAAGGAACTTATTTAAATCTACATCCACACTGTACCACAGATAAATGAATGTAGCTTTCACACTACAATCTAATATTACCTTTATATTAAATTCTCTTAATTTCCCCAACAATGCCATTCTTGTCATATTTTGTCAGTGAGAGCGCTTGTTGGTCTATAGCATGAGTTCTCACAGAAATTAGCTTCCATAAAAGTATTCAGTCTGAGGTAGCTCTTAAAGAAGAAACCGACAATAACAGAAGAACTGTACTTACTTGACTATTTCCCATTGCTAGTGCTAATATTTTAGCATTTCCTTTTTTTTCCCCCCCCTCTACTCAGATATAGCTTACAGGTAATATCTAGGAAAAACTAGAAAAGTTAAGATAAATAACCAACTACTGGGTATTTTCCCATTGCTGAAAAGATTACATGCTTGCTAATATAAGAATTAAAGCATCCATTTGATGAGGTATAAAGGACTGGTCATAAGATTTGAATATGCGATTTTGTTTATAGACTTTCTAGCTCTGATCTTAGAAGAAAATATAGTCATCTTAAACATAAATTGCCACATAAATTTTAGTTCATATTTTCCCAAACAGTAGTTTCCAGAATGCACAGGGATATGTAGCGTACATGATATTAACATAGTGAACTCTTTATGCTCCATATTTTAATGCATGATACCTAATCTGTCATGAACTCTGGATGCAGTAAGTTCCATTCATTATAATAGTAACTGGACCACTCCCAGAGGTACTTTTTCTCTGGAATAATTATTTTCACTTTCTTTAAACTAATTCACATAACTAAAAAATAGCTCCAATAACCTTAAAGCACACTGTATAACATGTTTAAAGAAAACTCAAAAGTTGAGTCATTAAAGCTACATTTTTCAGATCTTAAATGTTGCTTACATACTTCTTAGGAGTATAAATGTAAATACTTTCAAGAAAATCCCAGAACACTATCTAAATATAAATCGGAACTGGAGGATCTTGAATTATAAACTAAATGGCAATCTTTTATTAAAAGCACACCTAAATTTCTTTACTTTGTCAAAACTAAAACTTTTAGCCCAGTGTTCATGAATGTGATATATATCATCAATTCAAATATTCTTCCACTGAGTTACAAAACACTCTTAGTTTTACTATACCCTGGGCATTTAACTAAAACCATCCACATATGCTCTCTAAGATACTCAAGGTATAGGGATACTTAAATCCACTGGGAATTCTCCTCTGTCTGATTAATAAATTTGAGGAGAACACCTCTACTTTTAGATAACTGACTCTACTCCTTCAAAATCTAAAGTTAGGCTTATATTCCATTCAATTCCCTAGTTTCTTTTAGTAACTTTGTTCTAAAAATACTCCTTAACTAAAATGGTCAAATGAAGAAGAAAAGGTAAGACACAACAGTTTTTCTTTTTCATTTGATAATGGTGCAGCCCAAACTCTTAGCCATTCACATGTGCTGCACTAAAGTGATGTTCCTTCTTTGATTAGTCAAAAATTTTGTGAGTTTTTTGTTTTCAAGATAAACAAAAATCTTTAATAGAGTAATATTGTGAATGTACTTCCAAACTTTCATATTTTTTCCTAAGACAAATTGTGTCAATTCTTCATTACAGTCCATGATCAACATGGAGATATAAATAACTAAACACATTTTACTGGTTGTATTTGCAATGTTTCCCTTTCTTATTATTCACTGTCCTAATTTTATGCTTAAACCTAAAATTATCTGCAAAAGAAAACTGCAATCAGGACCTGGGTAAATAATTTCAGTGTTTGACATTGTACTGAATTGATCATTTCTAAAATGAGAAAAAGAAGTTAGTATTTTCAAACATTTTAATTTGTAATGAATAAACAATCAACACAATAAAAATAAGAAAGTAAGCATTATTTTAGCACTGCAAATATTCACGTAAAAACAGCTGTACCTTAATTATTTATCCAGTCCTGTGCAGGCTTTCCTGACTTGTTTGGAATGGCAGACCCGTGTAACAGCTTTAACTTCTATGAACCTTTAGAGATCTAGACATTGATTTAAAGACCAGTGGGAGTGAACGAGACAAGCCAATCAACACCACCACCTCACCCCAACACCTCCTTCTGTCCAACTTGCGTCAGCTCTTGAAAAAAAAAAAAGAGAAGCTAAGTCAGTTTACCGTTGTACATTTGGATTAAACATCAGTTACACCAATTTCTATTTGCTTTTAGAATTTTGGCTTTTATACAATAAAATAATCACTGGAAGTTTTAGCATGGTTGGTGTCATTCTCTATTAAAATTCTACTAGGTTGGTTGACTGATGAATACAGAAATACTCCTTTTTCAAAAGACTTATGAGTTGAAGTCAAAGTAAAACAATACAATAACAATAGTTATGAGGTCAGATTGTTTAATGAAACATTATAATCAAAATCTCCAGAAAATATTGATTACATAGTGAAAGAGTTATTTTCTTGTGAGTTGTTGACCTTTTCAGAAAAAATTTTACAGAATCACAAACACTTCCAAACAGTACCCAAGATGCCATGAAGCTGGAAATCACAAGCCAATATCAGCCACCACTCTTACACCAAAGGCAGTGTGCTGAGTAGGCAAAAGGCTGTTTGGCATTTTAAAAGAATTTTTAAATAGCTATTTTCTCCATTAAAAAAAAATCTACTTGGCTCTCCACATGTCAGAGGTAGACAGAGGTAGAGTTTTTAACTCTACCATATTGTATATGTTGGCAAATCATTTATTTATTCTGCTATTAAGATGTATCAACTAGACGCTACTCTGAAAGTGAGGCAAGAGAAACAAATCACAAACCAATCAAGAATTGAGAGTTCTTTGCCTTTTAAGTATTTATGACATGAATGAACAATCTAATAACCAATCAGAAGCAATGCTAGATTACAGCAGATGTGTCAATTCCTATTTCTATAAAAGAAAACTAAACATTGCTCCTCGAGTAAAACATTCTTAAGTAGATGCAAAACATTAAACATTAAACAAAATGTGTAGTTAACTATTTTTTTTTTCCTTTCCAAATGTGCCTGTTTGGTCTATTAACTGCTTAGTATGGTAAACTTACTTTTACTTGTCTCTTAGCTCATTGTCTATTTTTTAGAGTTACCCCATAGTTTTGTCTTTTATTAGATGAGAAGTATTATGGTCTAGGGGAACAGTGATAATAACAAATGTACCAATTTTAATGGTAGAGAAATCTCAAAAAAATTCTTTTAAAATTTCTATTTCCATCATTTAATAGTGATGCTTCCAATTTAAGACTTCTTTCTGTTTGCAAAGTTATCAGAAAAATATAAGATTAACCATGCAAAAAATTGCAATAATTGTTAGAAAATCAAATCTATTCTGTTAAAATTTCATTTGATACAGTGGGTCAATCAAACAAGAATTAACGCACTCCAATATGTTAATTTGATATTAAATTATAATATCATATAAAATAGGGTGGAGATAAATGTATAGATCCTTAAAGTTTTACTCTTGCTAAAATTGTAAGCTTTGGCTTTGTTGTAATTCTGATCTTCAAGTATAGTAAATAATTATAGTAAATTAGCATTGGATAAAAATTAAAAGCATACATTAGAGACTTCTATTGAAGAGTTTAATCATGTTTCTATTAAACCTACTCTACATAGCAAAATTCTTATTACAAAACTTTTCTAACACTTACTTAAAAATCAAATATACACACATGAAAACTAATTTGGCAAAAGTTAATAAATTAAAATAATAAAGTATCTGGTTAATTGTTTGACTATTTTTTTCCCTAGATCATTTGACATTTTCAGATGTGGCCAAAATTAATGAAATATATGATCTGCTCTCAACAAAACTCACAATAACTTTTCTTTCATAAGCACAACACAGACTCAAGCATTATAATTTAATGTTTTGAATATTTATTAAAATCATACCACAATGTAATCTCATGCACATTTGGTAATAGACTTGTGCTATTTGAATTTTAATGCATGGCACATGCAACAGATTCAGTTAGGCTCAGGCTTGGTTCATGTATCGTGGTAGAAAGAGCTAATCATCAGAATATGGGCAGACCTTAAAAATGAATAAAATGAAAAATACGTAAGTAGTGAATAATGAAACAAGTCTGGGAATGAGATGACAAACACTTTAACCTGACCTTCACATAAGAAATTCAAATATGTGCCACCATGAATAGATATATGAGATTTGGTCTGTGTGTCTATAGGGGTAGGGGCTGGGGGTAAGATACATCCACATAAAGGGAGACTTGGTTTCCCAGACTAGAACCTAATTAGTGTTAGCAGAACTGCACAGTGTGCTCCAGGACTCCAGGAAATAAAGAGTCCCTAGGGGCTGAGGACATTGAAGATTTCAGAGAGCCCGCAGACCTTGAGCCAGCTCTTAAAAGTCCATGTGAGATCCTAGTAGGTGGAGAGGAAAAGGAAAGACATCCTAGATGAAAAATATCCTTGTAATTCTGATCTTCAAGTATACTAAACAGTTACAGTAAATTAGCATGTTGGATTAAAATTAAAAGCTAAAAATTAAAATGCCAGAAGTATATTCTGGCAACAGTGAGAATCATTCTGGCTGCAGTAGAGACCTTCTGGAGCAAAATAGGAGAACAGAATGGAATAGTACAGACTGCAAAAGGTGTTAAGTCTAGGGAACTCAGATTTTTAGTGATGAAGATCTTTTGAAAGCTTCTGAAGAAAGTAAGAAAATCAGCACAGTAAAAATGTAGGAGAGATGATGGGGTGGAGGTGGGGGTGGAGGTGCAGGTAGGTACAGGGAGGCCAGTAGGAAGGTTGGCTGATAGTTTGGGTTTGGTGATGTTTGCCTATCTGAGAATAATGGCAGAAAGAAAGGTGGACAAATGAACAAAATTTAAATTGGACCCAATGGTAATTTGAATCTTTTTCTTGTATTCCTATTTCTTTTTATCACGTTCACTAACTCACAATGCTATGAATTTTAAGTGATCATTTTAAGAAAAACAAGAACAAGCAATAAAAATCTTCATTTTCCTTACATAGAGTAAGAGAGTATGGTGATAATTCATTCATTTCCACACCCCTTTCATCAATCTATGACTATCATCTTCAAATAGTACAAAGAAGGTCTTAGAATGTACATCCCAATGTAATGTTATCTATTGAAAATACAAGACTGTTGGCTCAAAATACGGTGATTCAGATTATACCTGTACATTGAATAAGAAATTTTCTTATACTTATTTAAAATCGTTGATTATATGGTTTAAAATTTCTAACTCCAAAGGTGTCCTTAAAGAGAAAGTTACAGCAGGATCAAGTTAAAATTAGTCAACAAATAAATAAATAAAAAAATCTTAGACCATCAGGGTATTTCGCAATGACATTGGGAGAGATAACCTGTTGTTCTCATCATGACTATACACAAATTTCTAATTTAGTCATAGGACAAAATAATATTTGAAAATAGAATTTGGTTGTAGCCAAATTGGAAGAAGACGTTTAGAAACAGTAATGACTAAGAACCAAATTACCTATTTTTTAATACTTTTGTAATGCCTTTGTTTCTGTATTCATTGCTTTTCTTTGCTCTCACTTCAGTTTCCCTTTAGGTCATCTCCCTTTTTTTCTTGCTTCCATTTCTTGTTAACTTTTCTATACGACATTGTATTTATGATGCCTTATTCTCCAACAAGTTACCTTTCATCATAGATTCATAAACTCAAAATCTAATTGATTTTTTTATCACATCGTAGGTAAATGTCTATCTGACCTCCCAGGTCTTTCCTAAAAAGTGGAAAATATTAGCAGGACTGCAGAAAGAAGCAATATTTTGATTACTTCTTTTTAATATAGATTTGCCATCTGCCTTTTGGTTTTCAGACTTACAGCGTTAAAGAGAATTTGTGATCTTTTTTGATGCCATTGTTTTGGCACTTCAAATTCTTCATTTTATTTCTCTTTTAATATAGATATTTGCAAA
The DNA here is from genome assembly GCF_003255815.1 of Theropithecus gelada. Classification (NCBI taxonomy): domain Eukaryota; kingdom Metazoa; phylum Chordata; class Mammalia; order Primates; family Cercopithecidae; genus Theropithecus; species Theropithecus gelada. The sequence goes on from NC_037679.1 coordinate 5,898,607, forward strand.
AAAAAAAAAAAGAAAAGAAAAGAAAGAAAGAAAAATAGAGATAATCCATAGAAAAATGTTACAGAAATCGTCTTAAATTATTCAAATAGCAGAATTCTCTGCCATGATGAAGGGGAGTCAAGCACTTCTATACCTGGCCTACCATATTATTTTTATCACTTGTAGAGTAATGAAAATGTAGGTATACTATAGGTATCTCTTTACATGGTTCTATAATTATTAACCTCAACTTACAAAATAAAAAATTAGAAATAAAAGAAGAGATAATGTAGTGTTATCCCCCAAAAGCCACATATCAAATTAATTGCAAACAGAGAAGTAAAGATTAATAATTTTCTAATTCACCTTGGCAAAGCCTCTCAGATTTCCATGGAAGCTTGAGCCACTTCTATTTTTTAAGACACCAAATATGCATATATATCTTTAAATTGTTTTAATCCAAAATGGGATTACTAAAATGTAGTGCATTTTAAATATTTCTACTTAACAAAATAACATCTCAACACACATACAATACAAATGACTATAGGATTAGGCTCATTTGATGATACTTTCAAAAAATCTAGAGTTGAGACCCTCCCAAATATGAAGCCCTAAAGGGCTTTCAGCCCAGGCCCCTGGGAGAGGCTCTGATTTTCCATTCTCAGAAACCTCACCAAGTGAAATGCAATGACCCATGAGTTTTGAGGAAATTGCTTAGTTGATCGCATGCCACTCTCTTCTACCCAACCTAAACCACCTTTACAGTTATATAATGGAGCATTTTGGAAATGTTTGAATAGTCAACTACTATGTTGCAAAATTAGCAAACAAGGTTGGTTCAGGTTGACAAATTTATTGACTTTGTCACAGACCTAAATAGAAAATTGCTTTTAGTTTCGGCTGACAAAACAAGAAAATTAAATTTAAAAAAATCTGGTTAGACAACAGCCCATGATGTCTATATTTTGCCTCTGCCTTTCACCTTTGAAAAAGATCCTTCTGGTCCATTTCATTTATTGATCCCACACTGAAATGATACAGGGAAAAGTATCACAAGTTCATTTCAGACTTCTACCTAAGCAGAAATATAATGTAACAAGGTCTATAAGACTTATGAGTGATTACAACTTAAATAACGTACTGAAATTCTAAATGTTAAATTAGAACTTTTAGAGCCTTGCTTTAAAGAATAATTTCTAGTCTTTAAAATGCCTGCTTGAGAAAACAGAACTGCTAAGAGATATATAATTATAATAACAATACTTCCTGAAAACTGACTCACCTTGTTAATGTAAGTTCTTCATACAGAATACATATTATAGCAGTGCTGGGCGGGGTTGACTCTCTTTCTAGTTCATAGCAATTGATAGTTTAAAAAAATTACATTCTTCTTAGATCACAGCATATTAATTTCCATGGCTGTCTTTCACATTCCTGCCTGTCCCTACCAGAACAATTTTGATGCATTTTGATTTTGTAATTTCATTAGTGATTGGACTTTGTGAACCTGTTATCATCTTGCTTAAATTTGGACTTTCGGTAATTTAAGCTGTGACCCAGTATGCTGTGTGGCTAGACTTTAAAAGCAAGGGGGTCCTTCTAAATGGTGATAATGTGAACGTATGCTTCAAAGAATCAGTATCCCTACTAACCAAAGATATGTTCAGGCTGGCCTTTTTACTATCCTATCCAGAATGTTGAAATAAGAAATGCATGTTCACTAGAAAATGTCTTTCAAAGGAATATGAGCAGAGAGAGATAAATAATAGTGTCATTGACATTTCCTAATTCACTTTTTAATGAACTCGGGAGGATTTCCGAGTCAGGACTCCTCGGCAGAGAAGAGGGCATGCTTCTGCCTGCGAAGCTTATTTCTACTGCTGGACTCCAAGCAACTTCCAGGGTAGGGCCATGGTGTAGTCAGAGCCCTTCACAGGGACACTTGTTGCCTAATGCACTCATTCTTTGCCACAAGAGTTTGCAGTGCCCAGCATGGGAACATTAACTGAGCGTTTTGCACTTTATGGCTGCTTGAGTTAGGAATTATAATTCCTGGAAGGCTGGATATAAAATTGGTAGCACCAGGCTTTCTTTGAATATAGGAAAAAGTAAATTCAGAATAGAATGCAATTTCTACTCAGAAAAGTAAACGTTTTGACTTCATTCGGTGGGACAGCAGCAGAGGGCAGACTTTGGGCAGATGGTATATTTAGGTTTGGGATGGAATCAAGTATGTTTAGATGTAATCAAGTATGTTTATAAGTAATCTCTTTTCTTGTTTACCTTGATTAATATTAGACTATGCCTTGTGTATAATAGGTACTATATAAACACTGAATGAATGCAAATCTTTATTAAAGGCACTGATTCAATTTGTGCATTCAAAATCTTTCTTTAAAACTTATGTATGAGGTTGCAGCAAGAGACATTCTAATATTCAGTTGAAGGGTTCTGCTATGTATTAAAATGCAGTAGTTTCTTCTTAGCCTCAGAACCAATTGTGAAACAGTAAATATTCATGCTATATGCAAGGACCCATTAGTTGCTTTAGAGAGAGCTGCCTTCAATATTAAGCAGTAATTACAAATGTTGTGTTCAAATAAATTAGGACATAGGGAAATTATAGTTAAAATAAGTTTTAAAAGGTGAGATAGAAAAATCTAATAATAATAAGGTCCCTATGTTGTTTTGAAGATTATGTTGTTCTCACTCATAAGTGGGAGTTGAACAATGAGAATACATGGACATAGGGAGGAGAACATCACACACCGGGGCCCGTCGAGGGGTAGGGGACTAGGGGAGGGATAATTACATTAGGAGAAATACCTAATGTAGGTGACAGGTTGATGGGTGTGGCAAACCACCATGGCATGTGTATACCTATGTAACAAAACTGCACATTCTCCACATGTACTCCAGAACTTAAAGTATAATATAAATAAAAAATAAATAAATAAATAAATAAAATAAAAATTATGTACACAACATATAAAATAGATGCAAAGAGAAATCGTGTATATCAAAATGTTAATCGTGGTTATTTCCAAAATGTGGAAATGTAGATAGTGTTTAGTTTATTTCATCTATATTAGCCGGCTAACCTTTAAAAAATACGGATTACTTTTATTATCAAAAAATAATAAACAGAATTAGAAACAAAAGTAACAAAACAAAGAGTTCCTATTTTAGGTTTTTCAACAATTGTTAATCAAATCCTGGGCATTAGCCACTAGCTACATTTCTATTTTGGGGTACTTAACCAGCAAACAATCAACTCCCTTAAAAAGTCTTTGATTCTGAATGGGCATTTATGAGCTATTTAGAATCTAGATAAAATTATACATCTCCAGTTTGTTCTGAAAGAATGGAAAAAAATCGATTGTTTTTTCCCCATCTGCAAGAGATATTCTAAATAGATCTCAAAATATTGTTGAGAAAAATGGGCATATAATATGTAACAGGATGCACAAAATGTCCATGGCATCTGAGGGGTAGGAGAAGTGTGGTACCCAACTCAGCTTGCAAGGGGCAGAGAAGCTTCTGGAGGAAGTGACAGCTGGGCTAAAGCCAAAAGAACAAATAGAAGGTTGGCAGGAGAAATGCGATGGGGAGCAGACTGCAGGCAGAGCAGATAGCACAAGCAAAGGCAAGGAGGCAAGAAGCAGTTCCTGGCAGCTGGGTGTTTCTGAAAGAATGGAAAATACCACTGGAAAGGTCACTGCAGGGATCACACATGTCTTTTCTTTGTTATGTTTAATTCATATGAGTTCATAAAAGAAGTCCAGCTCAGCAGTTCCACATAGAGCTCGAGATTTCAGATATTTGAAGAAAATGTGTTTTGTTGAAATAGTGATAATAAAGGTTACTACTAACAGTAAAAACCACCTGGGTAGCATGAGGCAATCCTTCCTACGTTGCATCCCTAGAGAGTTTATGTGGACCTGGGCTTCTGCTTTGTGTTTGGACCATCAGGATTGTTGTATTAGGCTAAGAACAGAAAAGCTTAGGTTCATGAAGTATTTTGTTTCAAATGATGTAAACTATGTCAAAAAATAGTTAATTGCAAGTTTTACAGGAGTTGAATCTTTAACTATAGAAATCCTGACTCTTCCTTCCTAGATATTTGAAGTTAATTTTTTAAGTTAGACTCTAAAATTCCACATATTTCAATTTGTCTTAATTATTTTAAAATCTACTTAGGTGAAGATCAATACTTGTTAATTATATATGAGCAATTTTCCAGTAATATTAATATCTTAATTTGCAAGCATTTATATTCCTTAATTATTTCTTAATAGGGTCTTGTATAGTGTTATAAGTAACAATGGAAAGATTGATTCGTGCTTATTTGGATGGGTAGTCTGATTTTTACATGTGAATAAGACAATCTTACTGACTTAAATAGTTTTGCTTGCATCTTTTCTTTCTCTTTAAATTAAAGGCTGATGGCATTTCATTTGATGTTTACTTAAGACTTTCAGCATTAGCTTTTCTGAGGAATCCTGAGAGGAGCTTCACTGTTTTTGTCTTGAAACTTTCTGTTTATCCCTTTTTATCTACATGAGAAGTCTTCTGACACCCGATTGAAAGTCTTCTCTTGTTCTGAACAATGTTCTCTTCTGTTACGCTAACACTCAGTGCTGGACTTTGATTCAGAAGATCTGGGTTCTAATTCTGACTCCATTAATTACTAGCTGTACTATCAACAACTTGGTAAACTCTATGAGCTTTTTCTCATTTATAAAATAGTACATAGTTCCTAGGGTGACAACAGAACTATTGGTGGCAGCAGATAAAATGTACACATTTTTTTTATTTTAGTAAATTAAAACAAGGAATTTTACAAACCTAAAGTAAACTATAAACATGACTGGAGTTCAAACTAGCCAAATTTCTTTCTCCCTGTGGAACTCTTTTTTGCCATTGTTTGGATTAAAAACCTTAGCAATGTCAGTAAGTAGTAACTACACTTAAAAAGAGGTCAGAGAAATATCAAAGTGGTCATCCAAAAGAAATATTGGACATAAAATTCTGACATGTTGATATGAAATCTCAGTTCTGAATGTTTCAATTTCACTAATTCCCCTTGCAAAATTTTCACCAAATGTGAATTGGAATGAGCTGTCTTTAGTATTTTTTTAAATTCCCTTTCCCGTTTTTAATCAATTAGTCAATTAACCAATTATTCCATCAGTGAGTAATCTTTGAATATCTATTATGCACCCAGAATGGTTGACATCAGTGTCTCCATGTCTTTTGGCTTTCCTTCTGCCTCCTCACATTGGCCCCATTTTATTCTGACAGACCATAAGCCTTAAGATAACCCGGGCGCTTTACAGCTGAGCTGATATTCACAAGAGTTCTGTTGACATATACATATGCATATTAATTTATTAATTATATCTTATATAAACAAAGACATCTGCATACCTATATCTGTGTCTGTATTTATATTTATTACAAAGCGCAGTCCTTTATTTTCTGTTCAGATGAGCTCAGCTTTCATCCTGTGTTCAGATGCTATGTTCCTCTTAGTTCATTATTGTTTTCTCACTGTAATTCCAAACTCTTTTTCTCAAATATGATCTGCCCAGTGAAATGGAGAACACATTGACTCTGGAGTTCAAACTCAAGGACTCGGATCCAATCGCCACTCTGCCGCCTAGGAGCTGGGAGACTTTAGATAAGTCAAGTTAACCCCTTCCTCCTTTGTGTTGCTTGTGCCTCTTGCAAGCCTCACTGTTGAGCTTAAGTGCTGCACTGTAAAACGTTTGTTTACATGTCTGCCCTTCTTGACTCTGAAGTCTTCAAACACAGACACTGTGTCTTATTCAGCACAGCACAGAGTTAAATAGTACAGATTCTGGAGCCCCACTGCCTAGACTTAAATCTGACTTCTGTCTTTTATCCTGTCTGACTTTGGGCAAGTTATTTGCCATTTCTGCGCCTCAGTTTCCTCATCTACAAGAAGGAAATAATAATAGTGCCTACCTCATACTGCTGTTATGAAGATTAAGTAAGTTAATATTTGTGGAGCATTGAGAAGAGCATCTGGCACACAGTGAACATTTGTGAGTATTTGTTATATATGCATATTTAAAGAATTGTCTCCATCTTCAATACCTAATATGATATCTACTTAATAAGTCTTTTTTGAATCAGTAAAGTCATGCAAATATTCTGGAACTCAGTTTTCTCTTTAATACTGGGTCTAACGGAAACTTAGACAAGGTTACTGTGAGGGTTAAATGAGGTATTGGATATATAGCATTATAAACATACAAGGTATTTCTATTGTTCTTTGTTTACAAATGTGAAACATTAGCAAAATTGATTATAGAATTAAATTAGCTTCAACACTTTTTCCTTTGAAAGTGTATTGTTACTGTGTATTAGACTATTATTTCACTTGTTATACTATTGATTAGCACTGTGGAAAAGGTGAAAAATGTGAGGTTTTGACTCTGACCCCTGGAATCTCAGAAAACAACCTCGTAACAAGGCACAGTTTGCAATATGTGTTTGTTTAATATTAACCAACCTGTGAAGCTGAACAGCCCCATGGTACATATTTACCCCTGAACCTGTCATCAGAGCCAGTGTTTAAACATGCAAGTGTACTAGCAGATTTTGGGGGGTTGACTGGCTTTGCTTTGGGTTAATCTTTTTTGTGAGACTGATAAAATATGAAGACCAAAGATGTACCATGACACACTTTCCAAATGCCAAAGTAAGTGACCTACATTTCACTTACACTGTACCATTTGATGTTGCTGAGCATTTTAGTACTAATTGCCAAAACAGCTAGCCACACGGTTTTGGTCTAATCACATTCAGTAGAACCAAATATAAGACACTTTTAATCATTATGAATCAGTGTATGGATTAACTGGCAGCACGAATGGATGACTGGCTCTCTTTGAGGCAGTTTCTTGATCAAACAAGACCACATACTTGTCTTGGGACAAGATCCATGGGAATCTCCCATCTTTACATCTCTTAAATTCAAGGCAGTCTTGCAAGCATGCATACATGCTATTTCTCATTAATTTGAGGTTAACCTGGCTAAGAGTGCTTAGAATTTGAGTTGTAGACTAAAAGGTTGTGGTGTCAAATACTTTATTGGGTCCAGTTTCACTCATTCTTTGATATTTAGAAATGAGGAGTTTTATTCATTTCAGTGTGCAGAAATAGATCATGTACCATGGCTTTGTGGCACATGAGTTTTCACCTAAAATGCTTAAGAAACAATTTTCTTCCAAAGCTTTGCATTATCTCATGTAATCACAGTTATTCTATGTTATGGCTGCTAAAATTATTTGGGAATAATTGAATAGAAGATCTATATGAGATAGTATACTGTATTAACCAGATTTTTGGTCAAAATTACTTTTCAAGGATTAAAAATGGCTAAAAGATACACATACACACACACACACACACACACACATATATATAGAGAGAGAGATAATATGAATCATATTGAGATGGCCTTCCTTTTATTTCTTGAGTAGATTGGTAAATTAAGACCATTTTCTGCTTGTTATTCAACTCCTCCCTCTCTTCCTCTCTTCCATCCCTCCCTTACTTCCTTTTTTATTTTTGCACAGAGCAGTAGCTTAGTAAAGAAGGCATGTGTCTTCTTTATTTACTTTTCTTCAATGAGATAATTTACAACCTTAGAACATGGCCTGGGATAGAGTAAGAGCTAAATACATATTAGTTGCTGTTGTTGTTGGCTGTATGTTTTTAAATCAGTGGGCTCCATAAAATAGCCTAGGCACACAATATGTTTATGGGAATCTATTCATAAAATAATCTATAAGCAGTAGATTATTTTTAATTCAACATAATAATCAATATTAAATAACTAAACTCCAATTCAAAAATTTAATTCTGTATTTCTTGGCTGAAAATCAGATGACAAATTTAATTCATAGGCCTCCTGGCAAACATTTCAGGAATGGTTCCCAATTTTTGTTATTAATAATATTAATAGGTACCCAAGAGAGATGGCTTCCTTTAGTGGGTTCCTTAAAATATCCAGCCACTTGGGCATTAGCATTCCTTGTCTTGTGTTAACTTGTTAAGGAGTTAACATTTCACACATAGGAGGCCCTGAAAAAATATATATTTAAAGAGAAAGGCTGACATGGTCTTAATTCCTCCAGCACTGCTGCAACATCTGTTAACTGTGGTCTGACATTTAATAAAATATATGGATTTGCCATAGAAATGTCTGCAACACAAAGCATATATGTGTTTCTAAGAAAAGGAGAACTTTTTCTTTTAAAGAAACATACAAAAATCTGTTAGTGATAGGTACCAATGAGATATTCTGCAAAATAGAAATATGTATAGCAGCACTATTTTAATATGAGACCATAGGATACTTCTAAACCTTTTACTTAGAAAATGTCTAAGTTACTTATTACTATTATTTTACAAAAGGAATCTTAAAGGGTGATATTTAGATGCATAATATTGACTCTGGCGAAAAAAACACAAAACCATACATGTAAGAATTTGGGGTCATGACTGTCACTTTGGACAAAGCATAATACATAAATATAATGTCTTTATTTTATTTTGCCTGACACTTTCTGTATGTCTGAAGTATAATTTGTGAAAAGTGAACCTCAAAAAACTTTAAAAAACAGACAAACAAAAAACATTCTATACCTATTTCTAAACTATATGTGTAAAATGTTACTTCAATTTTTATAGATATAAAAATATGGGCAGCTTATTCGGCCTTCTTTTGGCGTCAATCAGCATATTTGGTGGCCTAAACCCTGTAGTGAATTTGAAGCCTACCACGCTTAACTATTTCCCCACCTTCCCTATTTAGAAGGTGTGCACTCATTTATTTTTTTCTCAGTTAATTCTAGTGGAGAATAAAGGAGTAATAAAAATGAAATCACATGGACTATCGAACAGTTTTCTAATTTTTTTTGCAAAACAAAATAGTTATAATGGTAGAAACTCAGAAACATATGCATATATATTAGTCTTACTGAGAGAATTACAAAGGGGCACCAAATAGGCTTTTAATTTCAATTCTGATCCAAAAATTTAGAAAGTAACCATATAGAAAGCAACAATCCAGAGGCACTGGGAGATCTTGGCATAGAATAACCTCTTACCCAGTTGAGGGAATCAAATTCCTGAAAAGTCCATGACCGGAAAATTTCAGGTTGAGTAGCTTAATAGCTTAAAGGGAAGATATGGTTTACACAGTTGGGGCCAGGCTTGTGTATATCTGTGAAATATTTTCACACAAATAGAAGTTTAAAAAAAAATAACCAATGATATTTTTACATAGTTTTAAGTGACAATAATAAATACAATTAAATTTTGAGTTCTCACCTTTTGCTCACTAAAAAAGTTTCTAGAGTGGTTCTGTACAAGAGCTCCAACAACTGCAAACTCATACTACTTTGTTGTAGATAAACACATACCAGGGGACATGTTTGGCCTTTTTCTATCAAGACTTCCAATGCCTTTTTGATTTTATGGATTAGAGGAATTATCTCCTGCTTGCTAACCCCAGTGTTGATCCAGGAACAGGACTCACTTAGATGCTTGACAAGGAGAAACTTCTGATAACTTTAATTGACCTAATTGACCTACTAGGTCTAGATGAGTAGATATTTCTCAAACTTGTTCCTCTGCCTCTCAAAGCAGAGGTTTTTAACCTGGTGCACGAAAACGATATCGCAAGGCACAAATTGCCAACCCTTCTTGCACTTATTGTTGCTGCCTCCCCTCAAACCAAAACCCAGTTCTAAGGCCTTACCTGAAGCCCCAGGAGCCTCTTATGTCTTCTAAGTCTTTAGACAAAAGGATCTCCTCTCACTGTGCTTCCATTTATATTCCCTTTCTATCAGTGAGCCCCTGGTCCTTACTCTTTTTCTCTTATTCTCAATCAGACTGACTGGGATTTGCATATATGATGTTAAATTCATGCAACTTCATAAAAGATACATTGAAGCAAATTCATACTATGATTTTTGCATAGCTGATTGCAGTTAAAATTAATTCCTATTGGTAAAATTACTTAGATATACTAATAAAGTAATAGAAAATTATTATTAACAAAGGTTATATGTTCTTTAAAAATATTTTCTAGTATAGGTGAATAGTGTAAGCATAAAGTGTTAAATTCTCTTAGTTTTTCAAGAGTTGAATATAATAGAGAGAAATAATACTAAAGTGAGAAGATGACAGACTTTTGTAAAAGTTTTCTTTTGACTTTCGCCTTGGGAAAATAAGACCTGCACGTTCATCTGTCATTGTAGTAGGGAGATCATGTAAGTGTGACCTTCATAATCCATGCTAGCATTTGTTTCTTATGAGATAATCCAGTGGTTTGTGTCTTGCTGTCTCTCGTCTTCTGGGAGTATTCTGTAAACTATTGGTAAGTTACTGGGGCGTGTCAATGAGTTCTGCCACACTAGAGTCTTAAGAGAAGCAGCTTAGACAAAACCTATGAACCACTTCTATATGAGTCATATTTTCATTCATTCCAAACCAGTTCCCTGTTTTATTTAAATGTTATTTATATGCTGATTATTTTAGCTACATCAGATTTGCAGAATGAGAAAAGCAAGTAAATTGTTCCTTAAACATGATTTTTTCATGATCCTTGGCAAAAGTATTATAATCTAGACCCCAAAATGAAATGTCTGATTACTTAGTTTTGGTAATATAGTACAACTCATTTTTACTTCTTTATTATGGGAAAAAATTTAAATTTAAACATAAGTAGACGGAATAATATAAGGAACCCTCAGCTGGCATTATCCAATATCAACTGTGGCCAGTCATTGCATCTAAACCACTGTGCCCCCTCTCCCATTATTTTAAGGTAAATCCCAGATACATAATTGCGTAACAAATATTTCTATGTATATCAGTAATCAAAAAATACTTTTAAAATGTAGCCATGTGAGACAATTTTAAAAATCAAAACAACACCTAGTGTTTACTGGTTATATCTTGCAGTCTTACAGAAAGCTGAGCAAGTGCCTCTGGGTGAGTAGATGAAACCTGGCTGAAAGGACACTCCAAAAAGGCTAAGTTCTTTCAGGAAGAAATGTTAGGTAAATCATAGGTATTAAAGTGAAATTGATCAAAATTAGGCAACATATAGCCTGGAGGATCCTCAGGGCAACAGAAGAAGAAATGACAAGTTGCAATTTAAAAAAAAAGGGGAATCAATTTTATGAGGGTTAGACTTGAAGAAGGCAGAATTTTGGAGTTTGAGAATGACATTTTAAAAGTCATGTAAATCAACACAATTCAGAATATGGGTAATTCTGTAGGACAAATAACTAGATTTCATCATCAAATAAATTGCAAGATGTGGAAAAAAGACATGAGAGGTTATTGACTCTAAGGACTGAAAGAGACTTAAAAGACTTAACAACCAATGAGAGTGGGAACCCTGTTTGGATTCTGATTCAAACTAAGTGGAGGGAGGGAGGGAGAGAGAGAGAGAGAGAAAGAATATGAGAAATAAATGAACACTGCATGAATATTGATAATATTAAGAAAATGTTGGTTTGATGAATATGGTAATTACCCAGATTTGATCATTACACATTATATATATGTATCAATATATCACTCTGTACCAATTATTAAATACCAATTAAAAATTAAAATAAGAAAATAAATGTTGGTTATATTTAAGATGTGATGATATTTTAGTTATTCTTAAAGACTTATCTTCTTGAGATACATAGTGATCATTCATGGATCAGATTATATGATGACTTAGATCAGCTTGGAAATAATTTAGTAGTGATTGTGGTGGGGTAGCAGAGCACAAAAGATATGAGTATAGATAAACTACAACAGACAAGTATTGATTATTGTTGAAACCAAGTGAAGCTGGAGATTCATTACACTATTCTCTGTACTTGGGAATGTTGAAAACTTTCCCAATTGAAAAGATTCGTGTAAATTTCCTAGTTTGGAAATACCAAACATAGTTTTCTTGGTAGTTCCCCCAGAAGTTGAAGAAAGAAGACACTATAAATTCCTTCAGTCAACCAGAAGTATTAATTAACTAGCACTTTTGAGTTATGCCATTATAGATGAAGTTTATAGTGATGACTCTGAAACATTGAAAAGTTAAATTATGATTTAAAATTTGATTTAAAATTTAAATTATGATTTAAATTTTTGATTTTAAAGTGGGCCTCATGTGTTGTTTTAACAGCTTTATTGAGGTATGACTGACAAATCATACATACTTAATGTATACAATGATAAGTTTGGACATGTCTATACACCTGTGAAACTGTCACCATGATCAATGTAATAGATATATCCATCACCTCCAAAAGTTTCTTTGTGTCCTTTTGTTTACTTTTGTTTGTGGTAAGAACACTTTACATGAAATCTACTCTACTAACAACACTTTAGTGCCTAATGATAGGCATTATGCTATACAGCCAATCTCTAGAACTAACCCATCTTGCATAACTGAAACTTTATGCCAACTTAACTGCAACTCTGCATTCCCCACTTCTTCCAGCCCCTGGTAACCACCAGTCTATTTTCTGCTTCTGAGTTTGACTACTCTAGCTGCTTCATATTAAGTGGAGTTGTGCAGGATTCGTCCTTCTGTGACTGGCTTATTTCACTTAGCACATTGTTCTCTAGGTTCATCCATGTTGTCACAAATAGCAGGATTTCCTTCTTTATCAAGGCTGAGTAATATTTCATTTTATGGATACACCACATTTTCTTTATCTATTCATCTGTCAGTGGACATTTGGGTTGTTTCAATAACTCGGCTATTGTGAATAGCTCAGCAATGAACATGGGAGTGCAAGTATCGCTCTGAGATTTTGATTTCAATTATTTTGGATATATACCCAGAAAGTGGGATTGTTGGATCATATTGTTGGTTCTATTTTTAATTTTTTTAGGAAACTCCATACTGTTTTCCATATTGCCTGTACTAATTTATATCCACACCAACAGTGTACAAGAGTTCCCTTTTCTCCACATGCTTGCTAACATTTGCTATCTTTTGTGTTTTTGATGATAGCCATACTAATGTGTGTGTGGTGATATTTCATTGTGATTTTAATTTGCATTTCTTTATGACTACTGATGTTGAGCATCTTTTCATATACGTGTTGGTCATTTGTATGTCTTTTTGAATAAATGTCTATTCAAGTCCTTTGATCCTTTTTTAAAATCATGTTATTTGTTATGCAGGTCTGTTCCTTATATATTTTGGATATTCAATTCATCAGACACATGGTTTGCAAATACTTTCTCCCATTCCATAGGTTGCCTTTTCATCCTATTGATTATTTCCTTTGCTGTGCAGAAGCCTTTTAGTTTGATGTAGTATTGTGTGTCTATTTTTGCTTTGTTGCCTGTGCTTTTGGTGTCATATCCAATAAATCACTACTAAGACCAATGTTAAAAAGTTTTTCCCTATATTTTCTTCTAGGAGTTTTATGGTTTCCAGTCTTACATTCAAGTTTTTAATCCATTTTTAGTTTTTTGTTGTTTGTTTAAGATGTAAGATAAAGATGAAGAGGCCTTCTTTTCCCTATTGTGTGCTCTTGGGACCCTTGTTGAAGATCAGTTGACCATATATGTGTGGGCTTAATTCCAGGCTCTCTATGCCATTCTATTGATCTATCACTCTCTTTATACCAATACCATACTGCTTTTGTTGTTTTGTTTGGTTTTTGGTACCATATTGTTTCAGTTACTATAGCTTTGTAATGTATTTTGAAGTCAGGAAGTATGATGGCTCCAGCTTTGTTCTTTCATAAAATCACTTTGGCTATTTTGAGTCTTTCATGGTTCCATATAAATTTTACAATTATTTTTCCTATTTCTGTAAAAAAATGCCATTGGGATTTTGATGAGGACAGCATTGAATTTGTTGCTCACCATGGATAGTATGGGCATTTTAACAATGTTAAGTCTTCCATTCCATTAACCCAAGAAGTGTTTCCATTTATTTGCTGCTTTAATTTCTTTCATTGACCTTTTATAGTTTTCAGTACACAGGACTTTTACCTCTTTAATTACATTCATTCCTAAGTATTTTATTATTTTTGATGTTACTATAAATGTGATTGTTTTGTTAATTTCCTTTCAGAATAGTTCATTGTCAACATATAGAAATCTAACTGATTTTGTATGTTGATTTTGTATCCTGCAACTTTACTGAATTTGCTTACTAGATTCAAGAGTTTATTGTGGAGTCTTTAGGATTCTTCTACGTGTAAGATCATGAAATGTACGCATACGAAATGTGCATGTATGCACCACACCCCTTAATTAGTTTTTCTGACATCTTTGGGAGGGTGTTATTTTGACACACATGTATACATAGGGTTCCAATCACTTAACAAAGGGTAATTATTTAAGATACAGTCACAGGAATAGAATAAAGCTAGAATCTCTTACCAAAAATAAAATCTGCCAAACATACATATTTTTATGAGACCTAAGAAGGGAAAACTCCTATTTGTGTCTATCTCAGCGAGTGGGCAACTGGAGATTCTCTCTTCCTAGTTGATAGGCGTAAAGCCTACCCCTTCTTATGACAGCAGTTAGGGTTGAGAGACAACTTACTCAAAGACCAAAGCTAATAAGGTCCTGGCATGATGACTGAACCAAAACTCAGAACCCACTGTCTAACTTCTGAGCCCAGTTCCTAAGACAGTCCATTACCATTGGGTACCTACTTTATGTTGAACATGATTCATAAGATAGGATCCTTGTCTCCAAGACCTGTGGAACTGAACTGGAGAGCTGGGGCAAATAGAGTAGATTTTGTATAGGAAGAACGGTGTGACTTCAGAGACAGAAGACTGGATTCCAGGCAGGGGACATGGGATCAGAAGTTTGACCTTGGTAACACCAAACAAGAGTCTACTTCAGGTCAAATAGAATGTTTGTGTAGAGTTTGGTTGAGGTTGATCTTAACTACCAGGTTAAGAAGTTTGAACTTTAAGGAATTTTGGTATAAAGAATAATGGAAAGCATTATATTTGGTTTAATTATTCAATGTGGATACCATGATAATATTATGAAATCATTTTAAAGTAATCATGCAACATATACAGTTTAACATACAATTTAAAAGTAATTATACAATGCACATAAGGCATTTCTAGTTTACTTTTCTTTCAAAAACTGTATTACTTCTCTTCAAAGAAAAAGCTTTAAAAAAAATTAGAAAACAGCCCTCCCATCCCCCTGTAAAAAACAATGCCTGCAATGTTGAGAATTATAGTAAACATATTTACATGTCTTATCACACCTACCTAATGACTGTCATCATTAGTCAAATAAGTAAGCAGTTTAAGAGTGGTATACAAAATTCAGGGGGTCTTTTGTTTGGTCTTGTGACTTACAGAGAAGTGTTCATTCCCTCAAGATTATAGGATTAAATTATCTGCCCTGCCCACACACAGAGAAGATATGACCCAGAAGAACAGCCTGCAAAGTGATGTGAGGTATCTAATGTTTACTTAAAATAAAACACATTATGAAGACAACACAAATGATTCTATTCCATTTCAAAAGACTCAGAAAAGCAGATCGGCCTATAAAAAGAGTTATAAATTATTTTAGCTATGATGTTTCTTCATGTTGAGACTTTGGAACCACCATTGCCAGCTACACTCCATCCTTTCCCAAGATTGAGGACAAGGAATATGTTTCTGGTAACAGAAATCATTAAAATGGAGTCTCAGGGCAGTGCATTCAGTTAAACTCAAATCTAGTCAGGGCTCCAGACTGAGCGTTTCATTCTGTGAACTGACAATATGTCTCTGAAATTCCAGAATGTGAAATTCTGAAACCTCAAAGGGATGTTTACAAATACTTTCAGATAGTAGTGGATATTTTGTTCTCTCCTCTCTTTGGAGGTGGGAGGAGTTCTCCAATGGGTTCTGACTGAAGGGAAGGATTTAGCCTAAGTCTTCCAGGTACTATTCAGAAGTGATGCATTTTCCTTGGCTAGTTACAGCCTCCAGTTTCCAGGTTTCTCATGCTTGTGAGCATTCAGACAAAGAATAACATTTCATTTTAAAACCTGACTTGAAGGGACCTCTGGGAGGCCTCTTCCCAGCAGCAGATGAGGTGGAGGTCAGAGTAGTGTAACACTGACAGTCTCTGAACCTGAACATCTGCCTTTGATAGTTGCCCTTGGGCTAAAGGTGCTGTTTTGGGCTCTGGGTGACCCCTGTCAAACCCAAGAGCTACTCACTGTCATTTCCAGCCATGCCTCTTTCTCTCAGTTGGCAGTATGTGTCTGAGCATAGATTGGCAGGGAACTTCCAATTGCAGAGGCATTGTTTTGATTCATTTCAAGAACTCTGAAATGTCTTAACTAAGGTAAAGTCATAGATTAGTGCACGGCTGTAGAAATTTTAAAAGGTACTAGATTTTATACCTTATTGTCTAAGTACGTACTTTTTTTCTGTCCTGTTCCTTTTCTCCTTTCCAATCCTCCAGTGTTTTAAATGAAGATGGAGTATATACATCCTTTTGCCCGAACACACACAAATGTCATTTTGAAAATAAAAATATTCACATTTGTCCTCATACTTTTCTCCTCTCCAAGTGCCCTCAAGTACCTCCTTAATCCCACTGAAGTTCCAAGTTTCACGGATTTAAAAAGCAAAGGAAAAAGTGCAGCACTAGATAGAGTCAAACAACAGGAATACTACTCAGCATGAAAAACGACCAAACTATCCATCTACCAAATAACTTGCATGGATCTCAAGAACATCAAGCTGAGTGAAAAAAGAAAAAACTCCGTCTCAAAAAGATCACAGGCAGTATGATTCCATTTACATAACAGTTTCAGAACGATGAAAATATAGAGATGGAAAACAAGTGGTTGCCAGGGGTAGCGAGGAGGAGGTGGAGATAATGATAAAGAGGTGGAACAAGGGACATCTGGTGGAAGATACTGGTGGAAGTTCTGCGTCTTGACTGGCCTATAGTGGGTCAGATTGCACAAATCCACATATGTGGCAAAATGGCATAGAAACTATACACACATTATTCCAGTGTCAGCTTCCTGGGTTTAATATTGTACTAAAGTGTGTCAGATGTAACCACTGGAGGTTTGGGAGGCCGAGGCAGGCGGATCACAAGGTCAGGAGATCGAGACCACGGTGAAACCCCGTCTCTACTAAAAATACAAAAAAAAAAAAAAAAAAAAAAAAAACTAGCCGGGCGCGGTGGCGGGTGCCTGTAGTCCCAGCTACTCAGGAGGCTGAGGCAGGAGAATGGCGTGATCCCGGGAGGCGGAGCTTGCAGTGAGCCGAGATCGCGCCACTGCACTCCAGCCAGGGGGACAGAGCAAGACTCCGTCTCAAAAAAAAAAAACAACAACAACAACAAAAAAAAAACAAAACAAAACAAAAAAAGATGTAACCACTGGAGGAAACCAGGTGAAAAGTTTAGGTGGTGTCTCTGTGCAACTGGATGCAAATCTATAATTACTTTATATACAAAGTTTAATATATATATTATATATATACATATATATTATATATATTTATATATTCTTTACAGATGCCTCTGTACAGAAAGAATAATGAAATATAGCATAGTGGCACATGCCAAAAATGTGTCAGATACTTTTTTTAAAGCATACTGTTACTAAAGAATTAGTAAAGTTTTGCTTCAAAAGATAAGAAGGAATAAAACAGTAATGACTGTATTCTCAGGACTGCAATAAAATAACTCTGTTTCCCAGTGTTCTCAACGTTTGGATTGCTTTTCAGGCATTCACAAAGCAAAGTTGGAAACACGAACGCTTTTAGTTAGATCACTTTAACAATAGAGGTCAGTTTGGTCATACGGTTTTAAAGAATATTCTGCATCCATGAAACACATTCCTCCCATTTGGAAAAATTTCAGAAACAAGACTATAGCCTAAATAGCACCATTTGGCATGCACGAAACGCCTCTTAAAAGCAAGGACTGCCACAGCCTCTCTTCTTAAGGAATCCCTCCCACCTGCTTGGTTTTTCAGTGCTTTGCAGTATGTCTTTTTCTCTTTCTCCTTCCACCTTCGTCTCACCCGCTCTCCTGGTCCCTCTAACCAAGTTGCCACGCAAAAGCAGCAAGCAAACCTGTGTGAGTGAGGTGTCCCGAGGCGGCAGCCTCCCGCGGTCCTCCGTGCACGCCACCACCCGGCTCATGCTCCAGGCGCTGCGCACACCCCAGTGGCTGCCCAGGACGTGTGGTCACTGGAGAGCTCCCAGCCACGCCTCTAGATGCTGCTGGGCGGCCTGCAGGAGTACCAGCACTGCAGACAGAACAGCGATCCATCCCTCTGTAAGCCAAAGTTGCCTGTTGATAAATTGCATCTTTTTTCTTTTTCTTCTTTAACGTTTTTATAGTACCGCGAGTGTACCCAGTGTTATTAAATTACGCCAAAACAAAAAGCAAAGTCCCTGCCCTTAGGAGTATGCAGTGTAAAATGAGCAAATGACACAAGGCAAAATGACAGGACGAACATAGGGTGGGTAGAAAGAGTTATAAATGAAAGGGAAGGTAGAATCAATACGACTTTCACTGGACCAAAACATGGAAAGGCTGTTAGGGCCCCAAATCCTCATAGCAGATTATAGAAATGAAGAATTGCAATAATATCTATAGCAGCAATCCTACTTTATTGAGCCTTTATGTGCCATGCAGTATCATCATCACAATAATTCTATACCATAGCTGCTATTTTTAAAAGTGTCAGATATGATTCTAAATGTTTTACAAATATTCACTCATGTGATCCTCCTAAAATCCCTGTGATGTAGGAACTATTGTTTTCCCCATTTCAGAGATGAGTGAAGCAGTAAGGTGGACTGACTTGCTCAAGGTAACTCAGGTGAAAAGGGGGAGAGCCAAAATTGGAAGCCAGGAAGTTGGATGATAGAATCAAGATCTGAGCCCAGGAAGCCCAATTTTATAATGGTATTAGGATTCATATCCACATTGCCTTGCCTACCAAGCTTATACTCTTAATCATGTGCAACCATGCAAATTAAATAAACAATTTAAAATTATTTATATTGACTATAAACAATACACAAAATCATTTTGCAAAGGCCTTTAATAGGTCCATGAAAAAGGTGTTTATTTGAAGAATATTTTCTGTCAAAAAACAGAGAAAGAAACAGGTTTTCCTTCCTTCCTTCATTCATTCAAAAACATGTACCAGTGTCTGTTTATACCAGGCATTGTGTGAGGCACCAGGGTGACAGTAGTGAACAAAAGAAACAAACTTAAGGGGAAACCAGGGAACTGAGATGGTAGTCATTTTAATGATGAATCCACATTAGGTTTATTGGGAGCAATAGGCGGAAATAGCCAACAAGAAATAATCATATACAGGAAACGACATTCTCTAGGCTGGACTGTCTGGCATGAGTATTATTTAGTCCTTTTTTCCGTCTCCTCTCCTTTTTCCTTTATTTTAGTTATGATAGAGGAAATCGTGCTATCACAAAACATTTCATATGGACATTTGTTAACATTTCAAATAATGCTTTGGGTGGTAGAAGTAATTGAATTCCCTTCCTAATAACATTATGACCAACAGTATTTTATAAGCATGGATATGGTAAAGAGGTATGCAGACCTCTGAGCTTGGAATAAAAATCTGGAATAATAGATCCTTACAAAACAAAAGTTGTCAAAGTCTATTATGAAAATCCAGGATCTTGACTGGCATAAACATCTACTAAAAAGATAAAAGGATAGCATTTGTTACTGTCATTCAATTCCCTACCTCACCTTTTTTAAATACGTTTTTACTTTCTGACTCAGATATAATATACAAAATGAAAAATATAGCCATTAAAAACTAAAATCAGAAGAGAAATCCCCTCCACCTCTCCCCTCATAAAAGCATAGAAGAACATTTGTTTGGATTTTGTTGTATGTTTTTGTAAATTTTGTCTATGCTAAAATAGAATACGCCCTTAAGAACCAGAAAAATAATTTGGTTTCCCTTCAAATGGAAAGATAAGACTTTGTTGTTTTATCTTTCCATTTGAGCACTAGTTCTAAATCCTAACATTAAAAGCAATCAAAAAAAGCTATATGCTTTCTATTATGGGACCATAATAAAATAATAAAATGTATTGCTAATTCTTGCATTCAATTACTTTGTTCTGTTAGCACAAGTAACTTTCAAAATTCAAGGGAGGGGCAGAGCTAAGGGACACTTGCAGAGAGAATGTGCAAGGACCTCCATGACCACACCTCCCTCCCCAGTCTCCTCCCAAGCATTCTCTACTGACTAAGAGTACTGAACTCTCAAATTCCCGAATTGACTCCCTCCTTACCCTTTCTCAGTCTGGTCTCTCCACTGAGAGTCCTTTCCTCACATCCTCCAATTCTTTGCCTGGCTAACTTTTATTTCTACTTCAAAACCTTGCTCAGGTACCACCTGGTCTTGAAATGTTCTCTGACCCTTTTCCTAAGTCAGGTTCTCTGGTAGAGTATTCAAATCTGATTTTTTGTTGTTGTTGTTGTTATTTGTTTGTTTGCTTGAGACGGAGTCTCGCTCTGTTGCCCAAGCTGGAATGCAATGGCATGATCTCAGCTCACTACAGCCTCTGCCTCCTGAGTTCAAGCAATTCTCCTGCCTCAGCCTCTCGAGTAGCTGAGACTACAGGCACATGTCACCACACCCGGCTAATTTTTGTAATTTTAGTAGAGGTGGGGTTTTACCATATTGGTCAGGCTGGTCTGGAACTCCTGACCTCAGGTGATCCATCTGCCTCAGCCTCCCAAAGTGCTGGGATTACAGGCATGAACCACAGTGCCAAGTCTTTTTCCTGGTTTTTAATCATGCTGTATTGCAAATGTTTCTTTGTCTATTCTTTCCTCCAGTAGACTCATTCATTGTTCCACAAATATTTCTTGAGCACCTGGTGTTTGCCCGGCACTGTGCTAGGTGATAGGGAGATAGGAATAAAAGAAACTCCCTAATGTAGTTTCTTGAAGATAGTAACACTTGATAATTATTTGTGGAATGAATGAGTGAAATTAGGTCATTACATACATAGTGGAAGGAAGAACTGAGACATGGAAGTGATTCTGTTTTTCCATTTCTCCCATTTCTCACACCGCATTGTGTTATGGAACACATTTCTAACACCCTTGTTTCCTTAAGTTTTTGTTCTCCTCCCTCTGGTTGTCTTTATTTTACTACTGTCTTTATTGCAACAAGCAGGAGCTTTTGCATAGGACGAATTTGATTCTAATACCAGCATTGTTACTTACTAGCCATATGACTCTTGGCTCTTTCCTTAACCTCTTCAATTTCCTGTCTGTGAAACAGAGATAACAAATACCTATAGAATAGAATATCGTGTGAAGATTAAATGAGATTCATATTAAAGAGCTTAGTATGAAGCCTGGCTCTTAAAGCACCTTTCCTTTCATTTGTCCCTCCCCTACTTCTACCCCTTATCCTTCCCACAGGACATCATCAGGGCAGTAGTGGCTTGCAAGATGATTTCAAGTGATACATGGAAGCACATTTTTAAAAACTGTGTAATTATTTTGATACATTATTGTTTTGATATATATAAAATATGTAACTAAGCCTTTGATTTTTATAGAAATCTTTGCTTTGGATATGTAAAAAATAAAGAAAGGAGGATTAAGGTTCTAAAAATAGCATAAGGCAAAAAGAAAAAAAACCTGATACATAGACGCCTGAAAACACTGCAGAAATGAGCAAAGACAATGCCATATAAGAAGAAAAACATTAATCACAAAGTCCACAAGCTGTTATGTGTATTGTGATTGTCCTCACCACATGTTTGTGCTGCCAAACTGACATGGAACACAGGTACACTATTCCTTTCTCAAATGTCACTTATGTAGAAAAAATCCAGTCCTGAGACTGCAAAGACTCCAGAGACTTCAGCTGCATGATCATGTCTTTAGCTTGCTTGGAATAGGATTAGTCTGTAATAGAATAAGAAGTCAGCCCCAGGTCCCTAGAAGTCACCTGTTCAGCTCCCCTCCATGATAAAGAACAAAGTGAAAGACAATTGCTCGTTTATGTTTATGAATAATTAATGCCCAAGTAGAACTTCCAAAATATTTTGTGTTCTTCACACTGTGTATCTCCATTTTCTGACCTATAAACTGGGTATAATAATAGAATCTATCTCATAAGATTGTTATGAAAGTCAAATGTTAACATAAAGGAAGCACTTAGAAACATATGATGTAAAAGTTCCTACATATGTGTGAGCCGGAATTACCATTAATCTAGTTGAGACCAGCCTCCAGTTTGCCTCCTGTCCTAGCAGCCTCCAAAGAAAGTTATTTATCTCTTTACACCACCAATCTTCCAGCCTTTTGTTGCTTTGTGATAAAATCAGCCTGATAAAAAGCTTCCTGTCTTTGGACACTGGTATTCAGAAATATGGAAAGATCAGATATTCTTTTCAGTGTCTCTATTTTTACAGACTTCTACCCAAAACTTAGATTTTCTATATATTTATTTGTTAGAATTTGAGAGATTATCTCTCTCTCTGTCTCTCTCTGTCACACACGCGCGCGCACACACACACACACTCTTCTTGTGTTGCACAGGAGAGAGTTCACCAATTTCAGCGACTTTTTAGGAGACTTGTTTGCAGTGGGAACAACAACAACATACAACATGGGTTGACTTCCACCACCTCCTGCTTGGCCCTGGAAATTGAGATCTACGTGTAGGATGCTCTCTGTACAACGTAACACAGTTTAGCCCTAATGATTATGTCACAGCTGCCCAGAAGCAAAAAAGGATGGCTATAGGATAGCTAGAAATTGGGAACAGGCCATCCACTGCTGAAGCCCTGGACTCTTCCCGCTTCCTTTAAGGTGAGAAGCTGCCTGCCCACCCGCCCCCGCCCCCACAACAAAGTGGATAACCAAACAGTAGGTCCTTTAGCCTTGGAGGATGGGTCTCCGGGCTAGGTAGAGTCTGCGGGAAGTGCCTGCCCAGATGGGCTTATTGCTTATTGGTCACTCCTACTCCCTTCACACTATGCATTTAAGATCTTGGCATTTACTATCTCCCCGAGACAGGTAGATATGCAGCTTTTTCTCTGAGAAATAGACAAGTGCCAACCTGTCCTTCTCCAGTGTAATCTGGCCCAGGTATCTAAAGGCTCAACTAAGGACCGAGGCCCGGGAATCTCCCGGCCCTAGCCGGGAGATTCACAAGTGCCCAAATTCACAAGTTTCACAAGCGCCCGCATCACTGCCTCCTGCACTCCTCTGCAAATGCCCTGGCACACCCGCCACCACGTATCCCTGAGTTTCCTAGCTTCGTTCGCCCCTTTTCCTCCAAGTCAGTAGCCCGGTGAGCATTCCAGGGTCAGTCCTGGTGCTCACAGTAAGGACAATCTCCCACCTCTCCCTGCTGGATCACAAAGAGGAGCTGGGAGATTTGCCGTTTTCCCCCACAACCGGCACCCTGCGCTGGCCTAGAGCGCAGCGCCCACCTGTGCCACCGCTAGGTGAAGAGTCCCTCACCGCGCGCTGCCTGGGCGCACGGCTGGTGTGCCGCGCTCACCACCTCTACTGGACTCAAGGGTGCTCCCGGCTCACGATTCTCGGGGCTTCCTGCGTCCGGGTTCCCTCTCCCCCTACTCGCTTTCTTCCTTCATTCGCTCTTCTCTCATTTTTTCCTCCTGTCCTTACCCCATCAACTCTAACATTTAATCAATTCCCGGGCTCCTCCTCCCTGGGCTTCTCTTAGCTCGGTTCCAGCGACCCCGCTATCCGTCCCGGCTTGCATTTCTGCACCGCACTGCCCTTCACTCCAGCATGCAGCAGGCCCGGCGCTCCGACCGCGCGGGAAGCCCCCTTCGGAACCGCTGGCGCAGTTTTCAGACTCGCCCGCAGCCCAGAGACCAGGTGCCCACATCCAGCTCTGCTCTCGCCTTCTCCCTTGAAAGAGACTCCTTGGGGGCTCCCCAGGCCAGAGTTCCCCGCCCGGGGAATCATGCTGGTCTCTGGGGTGACCCAGCTGTCAGAGAGGACAGGTCTATTTTAAGCCTTCCACCCAGTGTCCCAGTCCTGAGGACGCAGGCGCGGGCCCAGGGACTTGGGTAACACCTTGCCAGCACGATCCCAAGCGGTGGTGGAGCCAGCTCCCCCGGCGGGAGTCCGGCCTTTCAGCCAGGCAGGCGGCGCGGCCACGGAACACAGTCTCAATACAACCAACTCGAAATCCAAGAGCCCAGGGAATCCCAGGGCGGTGGGCGGAGGTGCCCCATGCCCCAGCCCCCTGGGAATAGGCTACCTTGGCACAACCGCTTTTCCTTGAAAAGAAGTCACACATGAGCCCGCCCAATCAATCTCTTCCCTCCGTGTGCCCTAGTTTACGTTATTTCTAGTCAAGCGAGTCATTAGCCTGCAATAACCCACCCAAAGCGTGACTCTTTGGAAAATAATAAGAATTAGGAACTATGAGCATGTCATGAAGAGGCCAACATAAGCCCCAGACGATTGAGAGACAGGGCTACACACGTGTGCGTGCCCCCGTGCATACACACAAGCACCCATCCCATAGACTGAGATCCAGCTGCAAATTTGGACATTGACGTGTCTCTAAGTCTAACAGGAAATACCAAAAAAAAAAAAAAAAAAATTTTCACTCACCCGCCTCTTTTACTACCCTTTCCAGACCGGGATTCAGGGGAAGTGTCAGAAAGGGATGGATGGAGAGACCCTTCTTTCTTTTCTTTTCGCCTTTCTAAAAAAGAGTGGCAATTTCCATCACGTGATAGGAGCAGCATCCCCAGTGTCGCGTTTCCTGCGGACCCTCCCTTCCAGGCCAGCCACCAATCGTCAGGCGGCAACCTGAGAAGTAGTCCAAAGCATCCTCCCAGGTGGGGCCGAGATGTCCAGCTGTCCTTCAGGGGTGAAGCCTGCCCAGACCCTGCTCCCTCTTTCCTGGGTCCGGGATAACCGAGAAGATCCTCGTGTGGGTTTATTTTTCGACGGTTAGATTTCTTCCATGCGTCAAGGTTGCATTTATGGGATCTGTCCTATAAGCTAAAGTACATGTGGATCTTTATTTTAAAGTCTGTAAAACAGTGTCCACGGTAGGTAACTCACTAAATTTCCTCCTGGTATGGAGGTGACAAACGTGAACTTTACATAAAGAAAAAGAAACATTTGGGGAAACAGTACAAATGAAAAACCTGTAATTCACAATAAACATCACTTTATGCATTAAAGAAATGGAATAACTTGCTGGTGCTTAAGAGTGGGTCTTTGGTGATAATTTTTTTTTTCTAGAATTCCAGTTTAAGCATAATCCTTAGTATACATGAAGAAGGAATTAAGCTATAATAATAAATAGCACTCAAACTTCAATTCTGTTTATTAAAGTTACAACCTACCATTGTACGGAAAATTGTTTACGTTAAAACTATTTTCTAGTATTAAACCTTCTTTGTTTCAAAGAAGTCCCATGTAACAAATACGTTCACAATCCCCCATTTATTTAGTAGTGACTTGTTATTCTTTAGGGAAGGAAATTTATCCTATGGAGACCTTGACCCCACAGTGTAACTAACTCACCAGGCAACACAATTTACCTTCTGAATTCTCACACATCCAATTTGACTTTATTTAGAAGGGCAAGTCTCACTGCCTGTCCATATCGTGAACACTTAGAACCTTCTCGTTTTCTAGTTCCCAGTAACTGTAACACCAGCAACAACTTAGTGCTTTAAAAAAATAATATAACAGCAGAAACTCACCTGGATAATGCATAATAATCAGAAACACTAAGAACACTGCATTAATGCACACACACATACACATCAAACTGTACTAGGGCCATCTGACAATACAGATTCAATAGAAGGATGATGTAACACATTTTCACTGGAGCTACAATTTTAGAACCTAAAAAAATTATATAAAAATGTTTGTTTTATAAAAACTGAGTTTCTTCTGAGCCCCCAAGCAAATATGGTAAACCTCTCTATCATAGCAAGAAGTTTACATTTTGTGGAATTAGACTATATCAGAATAGTTTTGAATTCCCTATAAGCATGTTGAAACTAGATTCTCTTCACATTATCACACTTCTCCATTGATTCTCATTTTATAAACATCTTTTATAAAGCTACTAAAATGTCAAAATTGCTAGGATTTGGAGAGAATTAGTGAGATCAAGGTAGATACACATTTCTCTTTTCCTAACCTGCAATTTAGTAAAAGCAAGACTCAGGTTTATAAGACAAAAAGCCATTCCAGAGAAGGAAGACTCAAATGAAGATAAGATCATTTGAGTCTTCTCAAGATAAGTAATTCCAAGACACAAACTGGTTTACTGTGCAACTGCTCAACTTTTAAATGGACAGCTTCTTTAATCAGTTCTTGACATCTATATCTTAGCTAGCATAGAAGAGATCAAAAGCAGTGGTTCATGGTCTAATGTAATAGAGAACTATGAGTTATGCATTTATATATGCTAATAATATTAATCAGGTGTGGGCTGAGGTTAAATGAGTCTTGTATTCATCTATAAAACAATAAAATTATGGATATTATACATCAATAGAGTCTGAGAAGATCTAAAGCAATGCCTGGGTAGGATGAGACAACTGACAACTCTTTATTTTCTGTGTTACAATAAAAAATTTGAACCATTAATGGCCACATTGAATCTGCTCACCAATCCTCAAGAGTTTCTTTTAAACTTGTGTTTGAAAGGATGGGAAGCAATTCTAACCAATGACATGAGTATTCCTGAGGGCCACATTGTGAAACACATTTTGGTTTCTCCTCAGATCATTCACTGGCTGTAGAGTACATAGCTTGATTTAGAATCTCAGAGTCGCCACCTACTAGCTATAGAACCTTGGACAAGTCTCTTAAGCTCTTAGTGGCTCAGTTTCTCATCTGAAAAATACAGAATGTTTCCTGATACATTGCTTTCCTGACTTAAATCATGTTCAGAGGGTACTACAAACACACTTAGTGATGGAGAAAAACAGAAGCTTATAGAACAGTTAGAAGTTACTCATCATTTTGAAAAGCTGAATTGATTGGAACTCTCTAAAATGATTTTAACACTCTGGGTTTAGGAGTGGTCATTGGTTTTGTTGTGGTTGCTTTTGTTTTAAGAAAAATCTATATTTAAAAATTTATGAAATATATTTTTCAGAACTGAAGCTAATACTTGTAGAGTTCTATGCTGCAACAAGTTTAAAAAACACTGTTACAATTATCATGATTCCTCAAAGGTTTTATTTTTTAAATAGACGTACATATTATCTGAAGCACATGTGATAATTTAATACATTCATATAATTTGTAAAGATCAAATCAGTGTAATTGGGCTATGTATTACCTTAAATATTTGTCTTTTCTTTATACTAGAAGCATTCAAATTATTCTCTTCTAGCTATTTTGAAATACACAATCAATTATTATTGTTAACTATAGTCATCCTACTAATCTTCTACATGCTAGGGCTTATTCCCTCTATTTAACTGCACTTTTATACCCACCAATCTTCTATTTTTATGAGATCCACTTTTTTAGCTCCCATATGTCACTGAGAAAATGCAATATTTGTCTTTCTGTGTATGGCTTACTTTAGTTAGTATAATGACCTCCAGTTTTATCCATGTTACTGCAAATGACAGGATTTCATTCTTTTTGTAGCTGAATAATATTCCCTTGTGTATACGTTCCACATTTTCTTTATCCATTCTTCCGTCGATGGACACCTAGATTGATTCCATATTTTGGCAATTTTGAGTATTGTCACAAAAAACATGGAAGTTCAGATATGCCTTCAATATATTGATTTCCTTTCTTTTGGATATATACCCAGAAGTGGAGCTGTTGGATTATATAGTAGTTCTATTTTTAGTTTTATGAGGAACCTCCATACAGTTTTTCATAATGGCTATACTAGTTTATATTTCCACAATAGTGCATGAGGGTTCCCCTTTTTCCACTTTCTTGCCAGCATCTGTTACTTCCTATCTTTTTGATAAGAGCCATTTTAACTAGGGTGAGAGGACATCATTTTTTAAGAAAAGATTAAATGTAGTTATATATATGTTTTTCTAAGTTATTTTTTAAGTTCGGGGTACATGTGCAGGATGTGCAAGTTTGTTACATTGGTAAACGTGTGTCATGGGGGTTTGTTGTACCAATTACTTCATCACCCAAGTATTAAGCCTAGTACCCATTAGTTATTTTTCCTGATTCCCTCATCCCACTCTTCATCCTCTGATAGGCCCCAGTGTGTGTGGTTCCCCTCTATATGACCATATGTTCTCACAATTTAGCTCCCACTTAAAAGTGAGAACATGCAGTATTTGGTTTTCTGTTCCTGCATTGGTTTGCTAAGGCTAATGGCCACCAGCTCCATCCATGTCACTGCAAAGGACATGATCTCATTCTTTTTTATGGCTGCATAGTGCTGATTGTCATTTTGATTTGTATTTCTCTGATGATTAGTGATATCGAGCATTTTTTCATATGCCTGTCGGCCATTTGTATGTCTTCTTTTGAAAATTTTCCATTTAGACCCTTTGCTCATTTTTAAATTTTAGGGTTTTGTTGTTGTTGTTGTTGTTGTGTTGTTTACTATTGAGTTATTTGAGCTTCTTGCATACTCTGGTTATTAATTCCTTGTCAGAAGGATAGTTTGCAAATATTTTCTCCCATTCTGTGCGTTTTCTCTTCCCTTTGTTGATTCATTGTTGTTGTTTGCCATGCAGAACCTTTTAGCTTGATATAATCTCGTTTGCCTATTTTGGCTTTTGTTGCCTGTGCTTTTTCGGTCTTGCACAAAAACTCTTTGTCCCGACGGATGTCTTGCAGAATTTACCCCATTGTTTTCTTCTAGTAGTTTCATAGTTTCAGGCCTTAGATTTAAGTTTTTAATCCATTTTGATTTGATTTTTGTATATGGTGAGAGTTTGGGATCTAGTTTCATTCTTCTGCATTTATATATATCCAGTTTTCCCAGCACCAATTCTTGAAGACTGTCCCTTCCCCAGTGTATGCTCTTGGTTCTTTTATCAAGAACATGTTGGCTGTAAATGTGTAGATTTATTTCTGGGTTATCTATTATGTTCCATTGGCCTATATGTCTATTTTTATGCCAGTACTATGCAGATTTGGTTACTATAGCTTTGTAGTATATTTTGAAATCAGGTAGTGTGATGCCTCTAGCTTTGTTCTTTTCACTCAGGATTGCTTTGGCCATTTGGGGTGTCTTGTTCTTTGAGGTTTTTAATTAGTCAAAAGCTCGATGACACTCTTAAGTTGGGATAGAGCATGCAGTATTTCTCCATGATCATGATTTGCAATATTAATAGACTTTAACATAAACATACGCCTTAGGAAGGACATAGAACATAATTATTATTTAAACACCATATGACAGTGCTGTGAAGTTCATTGGTTTATGGATTATCACTGTGAAGTCTTGTTGCAGTGATTTTAGTAGTCTTTTGTATAATTAATGTTTTATTTGACAGTAGAGTTTTAACATGAATTATTTTTCAAGAATAATGATCATAACTAGTAAAGTTGCTTTAGGTTTCAAAGTATCTTCACGTGTATTATGCTACTTTATACCAAAACAACCCTGTCATGTAGGTATTTTTATTTTCCCCTTTCAATGGGAGAGGAAATTGGGTTCAGAGAGGTTAAGTGCCTTTTCCAAAGACATGGAGCCAATAAATGACAAAACGAAAGTATGTACTAGGTTTTCTGACTCCAAATTCACAACACTGCTTCCACAGCTCACTTCCCTTTTCTTCTGAGCATTTTCTTTACTAATACTCGTTATTGCTTTTCTGTCTACAGTGGTGCCAACCCCAAATGGCACGTTTAGCCATAAAATTATGATTTTAAAAATAAATTTCTATAAAGTAATTCTTTTGCTTTGTCATAACTGCAGGAACCTCTAAAAGTCTTCTAATGATAGTAAAATGTTTTTATTTTATATGAATTTGGATTTGATTTATGTTGAAACCTTAGTTCAAGAGAGATGGCTAACTGATCCTTATACTTGAATGGTCTTCATAGCCTACAATTGCTCCAATTCTGCGTATTTGCTTCTTTTATTCCTTGGTTGCCAAAATTAAGCTCCAGTTTCCTATTTTTGCCTTCTGAAGAGATAGAGAATATTAATCTATTTTCTAATTTTCACAAGGCTAAATCTAAAATGGAACAAAACTTGCAAAATTCTACAGAAACATTCAACTTTTCATCTTCAAATGCAGGAGATGGGTGTCATGAAAGGGGTCAGAATCAGGTGCTCATTTTCATCCACTCCAGTATTTAGTTGTTCAGTGCTGCAGTGCTATATGCAGTTTCTATTCTGTCTCATCATGTAATCAGTTGTTTGCATGGTTCCTCTTGAGGCTGCAAGTCCTGTAGTTGCTTTGTCAGAACATTTTTGCTGAATAAATCAGTGAATGGATGGATGGATAAATCAATTCAAGCTTCTCTACTTTTCAGAAGTTTCGCTCAGTAAATAATGTTATTAAAGATGCGAGTATAATAGTATCAAACAAAATATTTTTGGTTGAAATACTACTATGAAAAAGACTTTGGACAGTAGAGGTTCTAAAATTACAACATAATTTGATGAGGGGCCTTACCTTACTTTGGTCTGGAAGGAAGAAACCTTCCTAACCTATGTGGTACACTGGAGAATTTGAATCTGATTGGAGTCATCTTCTGTGCCTCTTCATGCAACAGTCACTGACCAGGAACCATTCTGCCTCCTACTCCACTTGGGGGACCAGTGCCCTTCCAGTCCTTTCTCTGATGAGACTCTCAGGAAGGTGGAAGGTCTGGTTCTGGCCCTTGTCTCTCATTGCCGTCCTGCCTGATCAGCCCACAAATGCAGGACTCTACATAATGCCAAGTTCTGAAGAGTGAAACACATCTCAGGGGTATTCCAGAATAGAAAAGTAAACTTGAAATTCTGGCTAATTTGGCTGCATAAAGGAAGGCCCTAGCACAAACACCTTCTTAAGGAGGTTGCGCCTCTCAGACACTGACCTCCCTTGAGATGTCTCTCATTCCGGGCTCGGCCTGCCCATAGGTAGCCCCCTATTCAAGTCTGATGACCCCACCTACTGCCTCGGAAAACCAGGGGCTGTCCACATTTACTCATCCTCTGATACAACAGTTATTTATTGGGTACCTGCTAAAAGCTAGATGCTAGGAATAGAATAGTGAGCAAAACCAGGAGCAGTCCTCATCTTTGTGGAGTTTATAATTTGGTAGAAGCAAATATTTTAATCAAAAAGTGACAGGAATAAATACAGGATGACGAAACTTCAGGGATGTAAAGATACACTGGGTCTGGGGAGAGATTTCACTGAGGAAATGACTCAAAGATGAGTATGAGAAAATGTTTGTTTCTTAAAGATGATTGCAACTTAGCATATTTATAAGCTGTAGGAAGCCTGCAGTTGAAGCGGGTTATGAGCTGGTGCTCCTGAGATGGTGGGACGATGGGGGTTCATCTCAGTGGAGCAGTTGCCTTAGCAGCAAAAGGGACACCTGACCTGCTCAGCTGTTCTCTACTCATTTTCTCCAAAGTCAGACAAGCTCTAGTCCCCAAAATGGGATAAATGTGGAACTAAGATTCCAGTTCTGTCCCCCTACCATAGGCTGGTCTGTGTGACTAGGTTTCCTGTGAATCCATATACCTCTCACTCACTACTTTTCCAGAGATAGCCAGGGTTACTTTTATTATCCCAGCCCTACTTAATAGCGGAAAGTCTCATCCACCCCCAATACGGTGCTTTTGTCTTTGCCCTGCCCTAGGTCAGCCACATGGCTCTAAACATCAGAGTGCACTACTTGTCAGTGGTTGCTCCCTTTGCTGTCTGGCAGAAATGATCCAGCTCGGTGGAATCTTTTTGATATCGGATCCTCCACTGATGAGCAAGATGGGGCATGAAGGAATTTGTTAATTCAACTTGCCACAAAGGGTTCAGAAAAAAAAAGTCTGGCCCTTATAATAAACCAGACTGTGAACTGGAAAAAGCTTCTGAGTGAGTCAGAAAGGAATGAGCCTCAGATGCAAGGCCAGAGTACCTCCACTTTAAGGAGGATTTGGTACATGATGTCAAGAGAGGTTCCTTTAACCCTTAGACACAAAAACAAACAAAAAAGTGGGAAAGTCAATATGAAACTGAGATTTACATGCAGTCCTACATTTGTTCTTCAGTTTGTGTTGACATATTGCAGCATGTAGTATGTTAGGAAAGACATGTTGCAAGATGTGTAAAGGACAAAGTCACACCTTAATTCTAAGTTTTGATTTCATGTTTTTTAATGCAAACAGTTTTCATAATTTCTACCAGCATAATTTGTGTCATAAAGGGTAAATCTCACTGGATAAACTCAAGTATCGCCTTTTAAAGGTATGAGCTAGTATCTGAGTTTCTCTAGATGATCATGGCATTTCATGTCCAAATATAAATTCCCGACATCCTCATCAAATGGAGTCTTCTGCTCATCAATCCATTATTCTATTACCCTTGCTTTCAGTTTAAAATTATCCCACCATGGAAAGTCCCTACCCTTTACCTAAGCACAGCCCTCTTTAGGTTGGTGATAAACAGAAGAGTAAGTTGGATGGAGGGTGACTTTGGCACACTGTCCAACCTTCTCCTTTAAGTGTCTTTCCTTTTCCTCTTGTCCCTTGATGCCTGTCCACTGCCCTATTTCCTATTTCTTGCAGCGCAAAAAAAGTTAATTCTACCAAGTGTGAAAGCAAATTCTCTGCTCTTCCTCTGGGTGTAGTGTCTCAATCTCTAGATACTCCATCAAAATTTAGTGTCCTCTCATTTTATCAGGAGCTCGTTCTTACTTAGATATCAGCAGACTGAATATCTAGGGGAAGCAAGCCTTTAGGCACTATGAAAACCAAAACCCCCAGGGCGTTACCTCTTCTGTGTGCCTCCAGAGTAAGCCCTGCAAAGACCTATATTATGAGCAGCCCAGGAGGTATCCTGATATGAAACAGGCTCACCCTTTCCAGAGCTGACCTAGAAAAAAAAATGACCATTTGACATCTGTCTAATATGTCTTCAGCTTTCTCTTGCCCCCATGACAGATGGCATCCCAGGGTTCTTATGTTCTCATTCTTTTTTTATTCTCTATTAAAACCTGTTCAGAGAAAAAGTCCTGATAAGCCCACTGGATTAAGATGTGAGAATAAAGCCACTATCTTCTGCTTATTAAGCCACAATTTTTTTGAACACTTACATGCTGGATAATGTAAGATACAGAGACAAATTAGAAGCTCTCTATTTTTAAGACTGTAGTCTGATGGAGGGGCGTGTTATGTAAAAAGAAGTATTCTACATGAAGGTAATTGTGAGGATGGCAGGGAACAGTGCTAAGAAATATGTACATATTCTTATTTCAAATTCTACATTCCTACAAAGGAATGTAGAGCTAAGTAGCCTCATGGTTCCAACTGAGACATTGTTGGAACATACCTAAATACCCTCCCAAAAGCAACATGGTTGTGTTTAATGTCAATTATTGCTATCCTTTGGTATTTGATATTTGAAGGATTCCTCTTTCCCAAGAATGTTTGCATGTTAACAGATTAATAAAATAACCTTCAAGCCAAAGGGATGAATCTCAGGTACCAGGGAGTAATATGAATATCCTTTTAGTTTCAATTGCTGACAGCAACCACAGGTTTGCATCACATTTATCTGCAGCATGGAGTAAAATAGAAACTCCCACACTCCATTCTGGAGAAGATGGTTCAGTAATAATGTTGGGCTGTGGCCCTTGAATCTATATTTTCATGGCATACCACAGGTCATTATAATGGGTAACCAGATTTGTAAACCACTGTTGTATCTCTTGAAATGCATAAAATTAAACCAGGTCAGAAGGATGCCTATTTGGGAAGCAAGCTCTCACCACTTCCTAGGACCCTATCTTAATGTCAGGGAATGACTTGGGCCCAGAGATCCTTGTGTTTTTTGTGCTTCAGTGTCAATACCTGCTGTATGGCTCCTGCTTGCTCCTAAGACCAGGTCCATGAATTTCAGCAGCTGGCACCAACTGGCCTGAAGCCTGCACCAGGTCAGTGTTTTGTAAAGTAAGCTCCCAGGATGGCACCTTGAATGAGAATGTAAAACATTACCTAGTCTCACTGTAGACTTACTGAATTATAATTTCTGGGATGAGCCCAGGGATTTACATTTCTAACAGGTTCCCCAAGTGGTTCCTGCTCCCACTAAACTGGGACTATCTAGACCAAGCTCACCCACTGAGGAGACAGATTTGAGGGGTGCATTGAGAGGGTGGCAGGTCTACCAGGTCACACAACCCAGAGATCTGGTAACAACCAGTCATAGTGTGGAGGAGGAGAACTGAGCAAGGGGAGTGAATCAAGGTCTTTACCTCTAGGCAGAATTAGGAAATTCTAGGCAGTGGTGTGGAGGTAGTGGAGAAGAGACCTGAGATAGGAAACTCCAGGGCACTTTGGTCATGGACTGCTCTTACCATGGTTCTGGAAATTGGGGACAGGATACCAGTCCCTCCAAGGAAACTATAGTCCAAGGCAGGTTCCAGAGGAAAGAACTTAGATTAGATGAAACAATACAAAAACCTATTGTCAATTCTGGCTACCCAAGTGACTCAAGGAAGAATCCCTGAATATAAGATTCCTCTGGCCTAAGGTGAAACTGATTCGGTAGGTGGAAAATAACATGGCCGCTATGAGTAAAGGGAGGCTAAAGGCTAGGTAGGACAGCACTTGATCACACTACATTGCCCTGGGAAAAAGGAGGACGGCCACAGCATCCTCCCTGCTGGAGGAAGAAATTCATACACCTGAACTTGCATGTAATCGTTCTATAATAAGATGTTCTCATAGTACCCCAGTCTTAATGAGGAAATAATTACAAAGAAAACAGAATGCTGATTAGCTGCAAAAAAACATTCAATTCTATTTTCATTTATGAAAACCAGCTGTTTTATGTAGCCAGCAAAATTAATTTGCATAACTTTTGCTTATTTTAGTAACAAAAGAAAGTGGAATAAAAGAATGTAAAGGATAGTACATAACCAAGAAATGTACATAAACTTTAGTTAAAACAATTCCATGCTGGAGATGCTTTATAAAAACTGGTATTTTATCAGCAACTTGTTATGTGAATTATAATAAATAGCAATTTTAAAAAATGTGAAATCGTGCAGAAGGATAAACTCATCCATTGTCTCTTTCTATACACAAGGGACTATACCGAATGTAGTAAAGCATTAACTGTTCATTCATCAATATTTAGTGCCTATCCATTCTAAGATACAAAGTTCCATTCCTATATAAGCTTAAATGTAATAGAGGATAATATAATATGCGTGATGTGATATGGTATGATATTGTATCACATAACCTAACATAATATAATTTTGTTATTTATATGTAATATATGCAATCTCCTATGAAAGCAACACTAGGACCTGGTTCCTCTGTTTCAAAACACCCCTAATTATTTCTAAGTGTATCCAGTGAGAGAACTTCTCACATGCCCATAGACCAGCTTGTCAGCAGCAGTTGTCCCC
The DNA here is from genome assembly GCF_003255815.1 of Theropithecus gelada. Taxonomy (NCBI): domain Eukaryota; kingdom Metazoa; phylum Chordata; class Mammalia; order Primates; family Cercopithecidae; genus Theropithecus; species Theropithecus gelada. The sequence continues at coordinate 5,934,232 of NC_037679.1, forward strand.
TGATTCTCTTCCTATGTTCTGGCACCTACTTCATTCCAGGTGTTGATGGAATCACTTGGAAAAGTTCAGAGAGGGACACCCTTGCCCATCCCCAAAGTGTGGTTGCCAAGAATTCCCAAGCTTCTGTCCCAAGGGCTCCCCCATCTGAATGGGCTGGGCAGTGGTAGGGAGAAAGGAATCCTTAGTTCCTTAGGACCCAGGGCAGGAACCAGAGGCCATGCTAGCCCCTACATCCTCCTCTTCTTCCTTTTTGCTCTGCCCTTTCCTCATGCTGCCATAAAAGCCTCTCCTACATGTTAATGTCAAGAAATTAGTTGAGTGCAGAAGAGAGAAAGGAGCTATGGCCTGGCAGTTCCTGCGTTAGCAGTATCCAAGCCCAAAGCCTCCATTGTGAGTTTCTCAACTGCTGGACTCATGCCTAGGCTATGATTTAGCACTGGGGAGAGCAATCTTTTTCTGCATACTTCTTTAGGACAGTTATCAAGGAGTATTGACTCTCACTCCTATGGTTTTGGAGGCAAATATTGCTTTTGGGCAAACATTGTTTTAACTCTATGTGGAACAGGAAGAGAGGCAGGTAATTTGTAAGTATTTAGAATGCCAATATTTAATGAAGGAATATGACACCAGAAGATATTAACTGAATTTTTCTCTTCTGGTAAATTATCTGTTTGCATTACTTTGTGAAACACATGCAAAAGTTGGCTATTAAGTTTTCTTTAAAAGACGCTGGGAATATGGCTTCCCATTACTATATATTACCACCTCACCAGTAAGTACAGTAGCTAGTGACTTCACTCTGACAAAACAATTGGTGCAATTGTGGGGTCTGTGATCTGTTTAGCATTTGTTTAGCATCAGGAGATGCTGGAGGGAAAGACATTAGCAGACCTCAGGCTTCCACTTTAGGAAGCTGAGGCCCCCAGGCCTGGCCTCTCAGAGAGAAACTTGTTCTCCCCTTCCTCTTTCTGGGCCAGAAGGCTAACGGATCTATTTAGATTTCAGAGCAGTGGAGGTGATACTGGGAGGGGTAGGGCAGAGGAGGGAAGATGGGAGGAGCTTGCTCTGCTCACTTGGCCTCACACTGGGTGGCTTTGGGGTCGCAGTGGCTTCAGGTCATCTGAGACCACAGTTCTTGGTTCTCTGCCATGATTAGAGACAAATCTTCATGGTCTAGGAACATTTACTTTTCTCCACCCCCAGGAGCCCACCCTTGTGCCCTGAAGATTAGGCACAGCTGTGCCCTGAAGTTAACAAAAAAGACTGAGATCTATGGCCACTAAAAACAGGGGATGTATATACAAAATTTCTCTTACATTTAAAAACAGGGAGCTTTTCAGGGGCTCCTGATAAAGAAAGAGCGTAAGAATCACATAATTCTCAGTATTTCCCCTCTCCCCCACCCTTCCACTCATCTCATGTAGGCACTAAAAAGAAATTTGAAAATTTGCTCCACTGATAACATATGTGCTTGGGCCTTGTGGTGAAAGATGCCTCAAAGACGCAGAGCTGGAATTTCCAAGCTGCAATCACAAATCCCTACATAACTTCTTTCATGGAGACATTAATAACATACAGTATATGCTGGGGAAAGAGGAGGAATCTGAAGAACTCCATTCCCTGTTTGCAAAGTGAAAAGTTAAATTTTTCTATTTATTCAATGAACATTTCTTGAATATCTGAGTTCTCTATGCCAGATGACATGATACACACATGAGAATGGAGCTAATAGTCTTTGAGGATGACAGGCTCTAGTGGGTTTTCAAGGTGGTTAGTACAGTGACAGAGGTCAGCTAAGTAAAAAGTGTGTGTTCAGAGGCAGGACACTCCACTCCACCTGGGGAAAAAGAGAGTGAGGAGAGACTTCCTAAGGAGGTAACGCCTAACCTGAGGCTTAAAGAATTATGAGAGAAGGAACTAAGACTGCATGATCTTGCTGACAGATGATGGTTGATTAAGAATGTTACATGCGGCTGGCTGGGTGCAGTGGCTGATGCCTATAATCCCAACACTTTGGGAGGCCAAGGTGGGAGGATCACTTCAGGTCAGGAGTTCGAGACCAGCCTGGCCAACATGGTGAAATCCCATCTCTACCAAAAATGTAAGAAATTAGCCGGGTGTGGTGGCATGTGCTTGTAATTCCAGCTACTTGGGAGGCTGAGGGAGGAGAATCGCTTGACTCCAGGAGGTGGAGGTTGCAGCGAGCCGAGATCGTGCCACTGCACTCCAGCCTGGGCAACGGAGCAAGACTCTATCTCATAAAAAAAAAAGTACGTGTTGTTCACCTTGTTCGGATACTGCCCATGAGATATGAACTCTACTGTTCCATTTTACAGGTAATTGAAGGCTCACACAGAAATTTCCACCGAGAAAACTACTTACTTCCTCTTTCAGAACATGGCTACTATGCCTTTGATATTATTCCTTTAATATTATTTATCCCATTAATAATTCTAATTATTTTAAATGATTTATACATCTTATCCTACTTCATTTGTAGTTAGATCGAATACACCCTTGTTTAAAAAGGGTCTTTTGATACAGTATCTCACTGGAGTCTTATCCAAGCTTTGCAGTGCAGTGGCTCTTGGACAACCTGCTTGGGCTTGTAGCCTGGTTCCATCACTTAGGACCTTAGTAAGCTGTGTTACTTCTCTGTGCTTCCCTCAGTAAAATTAGGATAATAATGGTGTATCTCATTACCATTACATTGTCAAAGTATGGAACAAGATGATACTTAACATGGAACAAAATGGCAACTGGCATGTGGTAAATAGTCAGCAAATATTAGTTATTAATATTATTGTTATTATTCTTATTAACTATGATTGCTTTTTGCCTTTTGCAATTAATATCCTCTCTATATAAAATACATTGTTTGGAGGAGGGTGGGGAAGGCAATGAGGGTTGAAAGCCTGGGCAACAGAGCCAGACTCCATCTCATTAAAAAAAAAAAAAAAAAGGAAAGAAAATATTGGGTGCAATGTTCACTATTTAGGTGATGGGTTCATTAGAAACCCAAACCTTACCACTAGGTAATTATCCATATAACAAACCTGCACATATACCCTGTGAGTCTAAAATAAAATATGTTCTATTTCCTACCATCTGCCTCTAGATTTTCTATTTATCTATAGAACACAAATCATATGTACTTTCCCCTTTGAAGCCTTTCTTGATCCATATTTCATTTCGAGTCACACCTAAAGTTTGTTATGTACATCTTTGATATCACTTATTGCTCTATGTTAGGTAATTGCTTACGTATCTATCTTACTAATAACTATGAGCTCATTAAAATCAGGGGCCATGTCTTGTTTATCATTTCAGTTTCAGCAAATAGCTTGTAGATATCCAAAGAATTTCAATTAATTAATGGATGATGAGTTAACAATAATGGAGGAATGATATTGACTTTTAAAATAAACTCTATGTATCAGAGTAGGAAAATATCTTTAAAAAATTTAGTCCGGTCTCATCATCCTATCCTTTACAGATGAGAAAATCAAGGTAGATCCAAAAAGGCAAGACTTACCTAAGGTCATACTGCTAGTAAGTGGCCAGAATATATAAGTCGTAGTATTCGGTGTTTGGCAGGTAATTGGAAATAGTAGTCAAATAAGAAATAAAATTTTTAAACTATATTTTTTCATCATTAGGCATTGTATCAGTGAGGATGCTTTCGGCTACAAACAAAGAAAACTCAACTCAAATTGGTTTAAATAATAAAGGCTTCTTTTGGCTCTTATAATGGGAAAACACAGAAGTAGGGTGTATTCTTGGATGGTGTTATTCTGCACAGTTCTGTAATGTCATGAGTGACCTGGTTTCTTTCTCCATGTTGCCTCCTGTAGTTTCAGCTTACAACAAGGTTTCCTTCTTTTTAAGGTCCTACAGTGGCAGCCAACAACTACAGTCTTTGACATTCACAGCCAGAAATAAAGATAGAAAGTTGTAAAGGATTTTAAAAAATAAATGGAAATTCTGAAGACAAAAGGTAAAAGAACTGAAATAAAAATTTCAATGGAGGAACTCAATAATTGATTCTAACTAGCAGAAGAAGGAATTAGAAAACTTGAAGATAGATTAAAAGAGATTATGTAATATGAAGAAGAGAGGAAAGAGAATGAAGAAAAATAAACAGAGCCTTAGAGAAATGTGCAATACTGCTAAGCATGCCAGCATGTGTGTAATAAAAGTACCAGAAGGAGAGGAAAAAAGTGGGGTACTAAAAAATACTTGAATAAAGATTGGAAACTTCTCAAAATCTGATTTTTTTAAAAAATCTGTACATACAACTCAAAAAACTTCAAGTAGAATAAGCACAAAGAGATACACACTCAGACATTATACTCAAAATCTTGAAAGCGCAAGACGAAGTTTTGAAAGCTGCAAGAGAAAAATATTCATTATGTACAAGGGAAAAACAATGAGATAAGCAGCCTACTTCCCATCAAACACAATAGATACTCTGAAGTCAATGGGATGACATTAATAGTGTTCAAAATGCAAAGCTGCCTATCAATAATTTTATATTCAGCAAAATTATCTTTCAAAAATGCAGTTAAAATAAAAGCATTTCTAGATAATTAAAAACTGAGATAAATTGTTATTAGCAAATTCAATTTACAAGAAGTAATAAAACAAATTTGTTAGGTTCAAAGTAAGTGACCTCTAGATAGCATTTTGAATCTTCACAAAAACAAAAACAAAACAAAGAGTACTGGCAAGTATAATTATGTAAATATAAAGACAGTACAAATGCATATTTATTCTTTGTTCTTATTTTAACTGATTTCAAAAACAATTGTTTGAAATAATATATATTATATTAAAACATATAGAAATGTAGTATATTTGACAAAAACAAAAGGGGGTTGGGAGAAAGACTGTATTAAGCTGAGGAAATTACTCCAGATGGTAACTCAAATCCATAGGAACAAATGAAAAGAACCAGAAATGGGAAATAAGGAGGTTAATATAACATACTCTATAAACATATTATTGATCTCCTCTATTCTCTAGGCTTATTAAAAAGACAAAACTATATATAGTAATAATTATAACCACATATTTTTGGGTTTGTAACATATATGGATGTAATACACATAACAATAATAACACATACAGAGGGAAAAGGGAATAGAGCTACACAGGAGGAATGTTTCTATAGCTTACTAAAATTAAGCTAGTATAAGTCTGAAGTAGATTCTAATAAGTAGCATGTATATGATGAGCCCTAGAGTCTTACAGGTCATTAAGACAATTAAAATATTACACTAGAAAATATTTGCTCAGTACAAAAGAAAGCAGTAGAGGAGGGATAGAGGACCAAAAAGATATGAGATATATAGAAAGAAGTAAAGGGATAGACAAAAATCCAACTATTAAAACTACTATAATGCAAAGTTTGTATGGATTAAACAATCTAATAAAAAGGCAGAAACTGCCAGACTGAATTAGATAAACACAAGATTCAATTATATGCTGTCTACAGTAGACACACTTTAGATTCAAATATATACATTGATTGGAAGTAAAAGACTGGAAAAAGTTATATCATACAAACAGGAATCATAAGAAATCTGGAGTGGCTACATTAATATCAGAGACAAGACTACAAAATGCTACGAGAGACAGGGAGATATTCTATAATAATAAAAGGGTCAATCCATCAAAAAGCTATAACAATTATTAATACATATGCACCTAACAATAGAGTCCCAAAATGCATGAAGCAAACTGGCAGAATTGAGGAGAGAAGTAGACTATGCAACAATAATAGTTGGAAACTTCAATACCTCTAACAGACACCTATATAACATTCTGCCCAACAAAAGCAAAATACATATTCTTCTCAAGTACACATGAAATATTCTTCAAAATAAACTATACATTAGGCTATTAAATGTCTTTATAAGTTCTTCAATAATGGTTCCACAAAGATAACTTTATCCTAATTCCTGGAAACCACGAATGTGTCCTGTTACATGGCAAGGGGAAAATTAAGTTCAGATGGGATTATGTCTCCTAATCAGCTGACCTTAAGGTAAAGAGATTATACTGGATGATCCAGGTGGGCCCAGGTAAAAATAAGTGTCCTTAAATGGAGTAGAAGGGAATGAAATACAGGCATATTGTATTTTATTGTGCCTCACTTTTTTGTGATTTGCAGATACTGTGTTTTCTTCAAAGTGAAGGTTTATGGCAACCCTATATCAAGACTATCCATGCCATTTTTTTCGACAGCATATGCTTGTTTTATATCTCTGTGTCAGCATTTTGTAGCAATAAAATATTTTTAAAGTATTTACATTGCTTAGACATAATGCTATTGCACACTTAATGGACCATGGTATAGTGAAAACATAACTTTTATATGTACTGGGAAAGAAAAAAAAAGTGTGTGACTCATTTTTTTGCAATATTCACTTTGTTTTGGTGGTCTAGAACCAAACCTACAATATTTCCAAAGTATATCTATAATTAAGACCAGAGAATTCCCATTGTGAGAAAGATGAAGGGGAGCCACAGGCCAAGAAGTGTGGAGGGCCTAAGGAGCTGGAAAAAGACAAGAAAACAGATTCTTCCCTAGATCTTTGGAAAGAAACACAGCTCTGCAAAACTTTAAATTTAGCCCATTGTAACCATTTCAGACTTCTGACATTCAAAGTTGAAAGATAATATATTTGTGATGTTCAAAGCAAGTAGGTTTGTGGTAACTTGCTGACAGCAGCAATAGGAAACTAACAGAAGGAGGAAATACTTCCCAACTATTTCTAGGAGGCCAGTATTACCCTGATACCAAAACCAGAAAAAAGACATTATATGAAAGAAAATTACAGGTCAACATCTCCTATTAATGCAGATGCAAAATTCTCAAACAAAATACTAGTAAACCAAATCTAGCAACACATAAAAAGTATACACCATGACCAAGTGAGATTTATCCTAGGCATGCAATGTAGGATGAACATCCAAGAATCAATATAATACATATTATGAATAGAAAGAAGGACAAAACCTATGTGATTATCTCATAGATGCAGAGAAAACATTTGGTAAAATCCAACACCTCTTTATGGTAAAAATACTCAATAAACTAGGAATATAAGGGAACATCGTTAATGTTAAAGAGCATTGATGAGAAACTCACAGCTAACGTCACAATTAATGATAAAAGACAGAATGTTTTACACCTAAAATCGGTAACAAAGGTATCTACTCTTGCCACTTTTATTCAATATTGTACTAAAGGTTCCATCCTGGGCAATTAGGCAAGAAAATGAAGTAAAAAACATCTAGATTGAAAAGAAAGTAAAACTATCTCTATTTGCAGATGATGTAATCTTGTGTAAAGAAAATCCAAAATAATAATGGAAAAACACCTTATGTTACTGGAATAGAAGACCCAACATTAAGATGACAGCAATACTCTGTAAATTGATATACAGATTCCATGCAATTCCTATCAAAGTTCCTACTGTCTTCTTTGCAGAAACTGACAAACTGACTCTAAAATTCATATGAAATTCAAGAGGTCACAATAGTCAAAACAATCTTGAAGAACAAACTTACAGAGCTTACACCTTCAATTAGTAAAGACAATGTGGTAGTTATAAATGAAGATATATGCCATCAATGGAACAGATTGATGACATAGATTCCATTGATGGCATACCTCTACTTTTATAGAAGGAAAAGAATCTAACTTTTCTATTTTTTTAATCTTCTTACCTCCAAACCTTTGGCAACCACCATTCTGCTCCATGCTTCTATGGATTCAACTTTTTGATTCCATATATTGGTGAGATCATGAAATATTTGTCTTTCTGTGCCTGGCTTATGCCAGTTAGCATAATGTCCTCCAGGTTCATCCATGTTGTTGCAGATGGCAGGATTTTCTTCTTTTTCAAAGCTGAATACTATTCCATTGTGTATCTATTCCATGTTTTCTTTATCCACTCACCTGTTGATGAACACTTAATTTGATTGCATATCTTGGCTATTGTGAGTACTGCTATAATGAACATGGGAGTGCAGATATCTTTACAACATACTGACTTCATTTCCTTTGGCTACATACCCAGATGTGGGATTGCTGGATCAAATAGTAGTTCCATTTCATAATTTTTTGAAGAACCTTCATACTGTTTACCATAACGGCTATAGGAATTTACATTCCCATCAACAGTGTACAAAGGTTTCTTTTTCTTCACATCCTCACCTTAACACTTGTTATCTATTGCCTTTTTGATAATAGCCATTCTAACAGGTATGAAGCACTATCTCATTGTGGTTTTAATTTGTACTTCACTTATGATTAGAGATATTGAGCATTTTTTCATATACCTCTTGTCCTTTTGTATGTCTTCTCTTGAGAAATGTTTATTTAGGTCCTTTGGCCACTTTTAAATCAGATTTGTTGTTTTCTTGCTATTGAGTTGTTTAAGTTCTTATATACTTTTGATGTTATATTTCTTATCAGATATATGCTTTACAAATGGTTTTCTATTCTGTAATAGATTATCTCTTTATTCTGTTGTTTGTTATCATTGCTGTGCAGAAGCTTTAGTTTGATGCAGTCTAATTTTTCTATTTTTGCTTTTGTTGCTTATGCTTTTAGGGTCATACCCAAAAATAATTGCCCTGACCAATGTCAAGAAGCTTTTTTCCTATGTTGCATCTAGTAGTTTTACAGTTTCAGGCCTTACATTTAAATCTTTGATCTATTTTGAGTTAATTTTTATATGGTATGAGAAAAGAGTCTAATTCCATTCTTCTGCATGTGGATATCCGGTTTTCCCAACACTATTTATTGAAACAGACTTATTTTCCTGGTGTGCATTCTTGGCAACTTTGTCAAAGATTTGTGAACCCTGAAAATCTGAGACAGGTCTCAGTTAATTTAGAACGTTTATTTTGCCAAGGTAGAGAATGCACACCCATGAGACAGCCTCAGGATGTCCTGACAACATGTGCCCAAGGTGGTCAGAGTGCAGTTTGGTTTTATACATATTAGGGAGACAGGAGACATCAATCAACATATGTAAGATGAAAATTGGTTCAGTCTGGAAAGACAGGACAACTCAAGGAGGGAGGGGGCTTCCAGGTCATAAGTAGATACAAGACAAAGGGTTGCATTCTTTTTTTTTTTTTTTTTTTTTTTTTTTTTGAGGCGGAGTCTTCACTCTGTCCCCCAGGCTGGAGTGCAGTGGCACCATCTCGGCTCACTGCAAGCTCCGCCTCCTGGGTTCACGCCATTCTCCTGCCTCAGCCTCCCGAGTAGCTGGGACTACAGGCGCCCGCCACCGCGCCCGGCTAATTTTTTTTTTTTGTATTTTAGTAGACGGGGTTTCACCTTGTTAGCCAGGATGGTCTCGATCTCCTGACCTCGTGATCCGCCCGCCTCGGCCTCCCAAAGTGCAGGGATTACAGGCGTGAGCCACCGCGCCCGACCAATGGGTTGCATTCTTTTGAGTTTCTGACTAGCCTTTGCAAAGGAGGAAATCGCATGTGCATTTATCTCAAAGAGCAGAGGGGTGACATTGAATAGAATGATAGACAGGTTTGCCCTAAGCAGTTCTCAGCTTGAATTTTCTTTCTAATTTAGCTATTTGGGGTGCCCAAGATATTTTCCTTTCACATTTACCCCCTTTTCTTTTTTAAAATCTTTCGGAGAAAGCATTTTAGAAGAAAATTAGTCTGCAGTCTCAGGTTTCATCTGATCTGTCATGGCTAGGAAGTATATATGTACCAAGCTATTAGAAAAGTTCATTTTTAGATGGTTGTGAACTTTCATGTCCTATGAAGAGGAAATAAGGGGAGGAAGGAAGAAAAACAACAAACAAGAGAACAATCCTGGAAAATCAATATAAGCCACATTACTCTGAAGTCCATACATCAGTAGGTGGATATGAAAGTGGCTTATGGTCAGGTGCAGTGGCTCATGCCTGTAATCGCAACACTTTGGGAGGCCAAGGCTGGTGGATCACAAGGTCAGGAGTTCTAGACCAGCCTGGCCAATATGGTTAAACCCTGTCTCTGCTAAAAATACAAAAAAAAAAAAAAAACTAGCTGGGCATGGTGGTGTGCACCTGTAGTCCCAGCATCTTGGGAGGCTGAAGCAGGAGAATTGCTTGAACCCAGGAGATGGAAGTTAGAGTGAACTGAGATTGCACTCCTGCACTCCAGCCTAGGCAATAGAAGGAGACTCCGTCTCAAAAAAAGAAAAAAAAAAGTAGCTTACGTTTGTAAATAGGTTGCTGTTATTTTCTTCTGAAGTTTAAATAGTCTAGCTTTAGTTCGCAGGGCTTTACAAAAGCACAGTTTAGTTTTCAGTGACTCCAAATTAGGAAAAATGTGGGGAAAACAAGCAAAAAAATTGAAAACATTATTTTGAAGACTTGTAACCAAGAAAAATTAGAATTTGATCCAAAGTGTAGAAAATAATAAAAATTGAAAAACACTGGGCGAGACTAGAATCTAATAAAAGGTGTACTATAGTTTTTGAAACATAACTTTTCTCTCTCCAGTTGCCCATTTTCACTAAAGACAAGTCATGGTGGGACTGGTATGCTTTTTTATATTTGGCCTAATTATTTTTATACAGTGCAGCAAGAATAATTTTTTTTTTTTACATAGGCTTTTAAATTGGCTTTGTGGGAACTTTGTTCCATAGAAGGAATCTCAGATAAGATTTTTTTTTTTTTTTTTTGAGACGGAGTCTCGCTCTGTTGCCCAGGCTGGAGTGCAGTGGTACAATCTCGGCTCACTGCAAACTCCACCTCCCAGGTTCACGCCATTATCCCACCTTGGCCTCCCAAGTAGCTGGGACTATAGAGACATTTTTAAAAGCTGAGCCCAGCTATGGATTTGTACAATTAAATACCTATAAGTTGGGTGAATTCTTCTCCTTTTGAGGTTCCAAGATAAACTTGGGGATCCTGGGCCTGTCAGAAAGTGATATTCTTTACTTATCACATGTCACAACCCTGGACAGGCACTGTGTAGACAGGGTATGAAGCCAGCTTTTCCAAGTGGCTTTTATTGGCTTCATAAGTCAAATTTAATTCCTTAAAGGAAAGCACACCATTCCAGTCAAAGCCTTGGTGAAATAACCAGTTTCTCCAATTGTTCCCTGTTACAAATGAAAACAGATTGTTACTGCACTTATGTAAATAACTGTATTGTTGTAAGTAAAGAATACTCACAAATAGTTTCCAAATTCTGTAGAAATCAGGTAGAGAGAAACAAATATGCTCCAAATTTTGTTCACAGGAGTATAATTTACTCAATTGTTGACAGCTGTAAATAGCTTAGAAAGAAGTTTTCTTGACTCTGAAAAACAAAACAAAGGATCAGCAACATTTTAAGCAAAAAGTTAAAAAAAAAAATTACTTCAGACTTCTATTAGTTTAGTCCATGCAGTTATTTCCTGTTCTGCTTGATATTCATGAACATTTCAGCTCTCCATGAGTCCTAAAAGTTTTTCCTCTATTCTGATGTCACAATCTACAAAGTTATCAGAAACCTGCAATCAGTTTTACAGATGATTATAAAACCACCTTCTAAAGAGGACCAAAACAAGACAACTGTCCAAGTATGACAAAAAGTTTTAGGGCAGCCATAGTCAAAGACACAATTGACAAGGAAGTTTGTTACCTCCATGAAGCACAATAATTTAACATAACCATTACAATTATTACTGATGATGTACATTAAGTCCTATCAGAATTATAGGAGTTTCCCATGATTTTGGGACACATACCAATAACATATTTTTACAAGTACAGCACAAAGAAAACCAAACACCATTTTATATTTGACAATACTTCCTGTAAAATGTTTATACCAAATAAGCCAAATATGTCATTTTTGGACTTGAGCCTATTAATAATATCTTAAAGGATTAATTCGGTCAGAAAAAGACATAATTTATAATTTGATTTTGGAAAATTTGTGAAACATCAATGGTTTAAAACACTTGATGCTAAAAACTAGGATCACAGGCCATGGTAAAATTAGCCATTCATTTAACCAAAGTGATAACTCAAAGATTTCAAAAAATGGTGAAAGTCTTTATTCTTTGAGAGAGGAGGCTTAATTTCCCAAACAATAAGCCCTATAAAAACAGCATGAAGTCAATTAAATTTGTTTTCCAAATTTTATAAACAATCTATAAAATTTTCATCTTGATCATAGGATATAACTTCCATAAGCCTTTATAACTTTATTAAGGAGTCCATTAATGCTTCAAGAAAACATTATTAATCTGACATAAGTTGGTCTTACATCAGTTGGTCTTACATCAGTATGCCTTTTATATTAATGATTAAGTTGGTCTTATATCAGTATGCCTTTGACATTAATGATTAATTTATAGGGAAACTGAACTTATTTTATCTCTTAAAATCAGCCATCACAGTCTCACACACCTACCTCTTCTGCGATAGTCCCTGGGCCTTGAGGAATTGAATAGCTTTAACTTCTGGCCCTGTGTTTCAGGAAGGCAGTTTATTTTGATTGACAACTTCTACCAGGCCTGAAGATGAGGTTTCAATTGCTTCAGTGTTTAAGATTTAGCAGGACTTGGTGTTCATTTTGGACCCAGGAGTCAAAGCCCTGTAACTCAATGTCAGAAGGACTTTAAAAGCACATACAGGAAGACACAAGGATGTATAATCCTAATTTTAAAAAATTTAATCTCAGTTTTTCCCGAGCAAACCAAACTTAATAATAATGGTATAGGAATTATTTTGATGAAATGTAAAATCTGTTAGGTTGTTGTGGGATCAGGAGGACCAGACAGAGACCTTTGGGTGTATGCAATAAAAATATCCTTTTTTATTGAGTGCACTTAGGTCCAGCGGACTTAACATTCAAAGACTGGGCCCAAAACAAAGACAGCACTTCACTTTTATACATACTTCAAAAAGGGGGTGGTGGACTATCTTGAAGCAGGCTTACAGTGGTGCAAAAGCAGGGATACAGAGGCAGGACAAAGATGGTTAATCAAACTGTAACAGGTTCATAACTCAGGATTACACATGACTATTGCCAAGCAACTCAGATGTCTGTTATCTATGTTTTGCTCTAAAGAGCCTTTTACTGGTTTATCTCAAAATCTTCACTATGGTGCCCAGACAACTGTAGTTTAGGCTTGCTTAGGCTTATCATGACCTTCACAGTACTTCTTAGATAAAACAGAATACTTGAAGTTACTAGTTACAGAGAACAAGAATTTATAAACTCATACCATAAAACAGGAAAATTTGTTTCTCGTCTCTCTATGTTGAGGGAGTGCTGGGAGAGTCTCCAGAACACATTCCTTTGTGTCCTAGCTTCTCAGATAGTATTATCAAGACTTTCCCTGGGTCTGGGCTGTGCCCATTGCTGCCTCTGGGACAAGTCAGCCTAATACAGGAAAGCTTATTTCTTTCTCGTTTTAATTTTATTTTTATTTTTTTCTTTAATTTCCCGCCTCAAGGTCAGTTACCAAAAGGTGAAAGAAAAGACCTTTTGAAGTGCACAGAATATTATTTTGGAAGAAAACATTTCCTTTAGGCCTTTAAGAAAACATTTGTTAGCCACAAAAAACAGAACCCAAAAAGGATTTAAAAAAACTTACATAAACTGGAAATGACTTGAAGGAGAATGTCACTATTTCACACATTTTGAAAGAGGAGAGAAAACCAAAACCAGCAAGATGGAATAAAAGTTTAACTTGGGGTTAAAAGAAATTAAAATCTTTTATAATTTATTAGGAGTAAACCAACTCCTTATGAAAAATTTATTGTTCTAACCAATTCTTTAGTGTATAAGTATTTTTTGATCAAACCGAATTTCTAGAAAGACCATTATAATTTCTCTTTTATCATGGATAACTTGATCATATAAAAGTTTTTGTGTTTTTTTAAATAAATCCTATTATTGTGACACATGCAGACCATTCATGACATGCTTGGACTTTCCAGTTGGTCCTGAACTTAAACAACTATTCATTTTACTCTAGGACTAAATTTACCATACAAGATTCTTTCTCATATGGAATTATTTACCTTTACACTTTCTTACCAAAAACAAAAATAAAAACAAAAAAACCTCTATTTTCATAACTTTCTTCACATCTTTTTTATTTCCTGGTTCCTGTTACCTTGTTTAAACGTGACCTTTAAATGACCTTTAAATAAGCTTTGAATTAGACAAAAATGTTCACCTTTTTTTAAAGGACACACTTTATTTTTTTTGAAAGAATGTTTTCCTACAAATATATTTTTATTGGAAAATACCCAAATAATAATTTTTTTAAATTTTATTTAACATATTTTTAGTTTCTAAATTATGAGTTTCTCTACAAGTATTTTTCCTATTACATTTACCTAATTATTTTATTTTGATTATTTATCTAGATTATTTATAAAAACTGTGATTGTCATTATTTAAAGTTATGGAACTGCCATTGCAAAATCATAACTGAGACAGTGAAAAAGATTTGATGTAACTGACTCTGTCTTCCTTCTAACCTCCAAGATGTTCTTGTTCATTCCTGGGAGTAGACCCAACTAACTATGGGAGGAATATACTTCATATTTTTTCTTTGAAACAAAGATGATAACAGTCCTTTCCCAAAACAAACCTGACTGTCTGTAGACTAGACTGCGTAAAGCCACAAGATTAGAAGTTATAGTAATCTTACTAAATTCAAGATGGAGCTGTTTTTATCAAATCAATATCAATGTCTTATTTATTAAAGATTACACAAGCAAAGATCATTCTGTCTTCACTGGGTTTATAGTTTTGTAACCCCTGTGCCAAATTTTGACACCTTATATTTGTGAACCCCTAAAATCTAAGACAGGGTGTAGTTAATCTAGAAAGTTTATTTTGCCAAAGTTGAGGACCCATGCCTGTGACACAGCCTCAGGAGGTTCTGCCAACGTGTGGCCAAGGTGATAAGAGCACAACTTGGTTTTATACATTTCAGGGAGACATGAGACATCAATCAACAAATGTGAAATGAACATTGGTTTGTTCCAGAAAGGCAAGACAACTTGAAGCAAAAGCTGGACAACTCAAAACAGGGAGGGGTTTCAGGGCGCAGGTAGATGAGAGACAAATTGTTACATTCTTTTGAGTTTCTGGTCAGCCTTTCCAAAGGAGGCATTCAGATATGCACATATGCATATACATCTTGGATGTTAGGTTTTAATTAAGTTGACTTTAACCACTGATCTTCTTTTAAAAGATCTTTTTAAAATCTCATTACCATATTTCAGCTAGGACAAGTTTCTGCTATTTCAGAAGTACAGCCATTGCTATTTCAGTTTGGCCTAGCTAGCAAAAACATGGCCTTATTATGTAAATAAAGCCCCTTAGTAGTCAAAATAAAAAATCTTTTTTTTTTTCCTTTTGCTGGCCTTTATTCAACCCCTACCACATCACCTTTGTGTGTGTGTGTGTGTGTGTGTGTGTGTGTGTGTGTGTGTGTCTATGTGTAGGAATTTAGCAACTTCAGAGGCCTTGTTTCTCGTAATTTGGAACTTCCTTCCTTTGGATTTGATCAAGTCAGATCGTTTGGATTTAATCAAGTAGGATAGAGTTGATCAAACCCACTGGGAAAAAGACCAAAACAACAACAAAAACAGAAACAACAACCAAAAACAAAGTTAAGTAAAACAAATGATTGCACAACTTATATGATTACTGAGGTTTCTAATGGTAAGAAGAAATTAAGACCAGCTGGTTGTTAATCTTAACTTTAGAAAAGACAAACCCCAATTTAGTTGCTTACCTAGGAATGGGTCTCAGGCTGAAGATGGCTCTCTACCATCCTAGAAGCAGGGAAAAAACCCTTATCTTCCCTGTCGAAAGCAAGCTCAAACTCCATAAAGGAGTTACCTGACTTCCATTGTCACAGTACACTTGCTTTCCTTGTATTGGAAGCAAGTAAAACTCCAAAAATAAAAGGAGTTATATAGCAAAATAAACTTTAGATCTCAACCAAATTTTGGGAGATCAGGGATTCTCTGGAGGGGGTACTTCCAGGCCTCCACAAATTGTCCTATTGGTTTGAACCATAAAGATAGCTCAAGCTGGTACCAAGCACCAATAGAGGATTTGTCAAATGTCGGGGCACCTACACTCAGAATCCCATTGGGTTACCAAAATGTGAACTCTAAATATCTGAGACATGTCTCAGTTTGTTTAGAAAGTTTATTTTGCCAAGGTTGAGGACGTGCACCCTGACACAGTCTCGGGAGGTCCTGATGACATGTGCCCAAGGTGCTCACAGCACAGTTCAGCTTTATACATTTTAGGGAGTGTATTAGAGTTCTCTAGAGGGACAGAACTAATTATATGTGTGTGTGTGTATGTGTGTGTGTGTGTATGTGTATGTATATATACACATTATTAAGTTTATTAAGTATTAACCCACACAATCAGAAGGTCCAACAATAGGCTGTCTGCAGGCTGAGGAGCAAGAAAAGCCAGTCTGAGTTCCAAAACTGAAGAACTTGGAGTCCGATGTTCCAGGGCAGGAAGCATCCAGCATGGGAGAAAGATGTAGGCTGGGAGGCTAGACCAGACTCTCTTTTCATATTTTTATGCTTGCTTATATTCTAACCTCACTAACAGCTGATTAGATTGTGCCCACTCAGATTAAGGGTAGGTCTGCCTTTTCCAGCCCACTGACTGAAATGTTAGTCTCCTTTGGCAACACCCTCACAGACACACCCAGGATCAGTACTTTGCATCCTTCAATCCAATCAAGTTGGCACTCAGTATTAACCACCACAAGTCCACCCCTTGTCAACTTGAACCCATATACATCTCCTGAGATCATACATAATCTTCAAATAAAGACATTAATAAGGTCATAATTATGCCTAACATGATACAACTATCCTTTACACAACCAGAAACACCAATCTCCAACCCAAATACTATTACTTAACATTAACAATACTTAAATGCTGACGTGAAGTCAATAAATCTTATGGCACATGATAAAAGAGAAAGGAAATAAAATGAAGATATTTTCTTGGTACAAATATATACATGCACAAACCTATTTTTAACAAAAGAAGGAGGAAACACTCATGAGAATTACAGTCCTTGTTTCTGCAACTGGTCATGTGGTCATAGCCAGTATTGATAAGTACCTTCTTCTACTACCTATTCTGTATCCCCTTTGCCTTCAGCAAGCACCTCAGCAGGTCATGGTTTTTTTCCTGGTGGAGTAACCCAAACCTTCATTCTTGAAGGGTCTGGTTCATTTGTAGTCCTGCCTGAATTGGACTGTTGTAGTTTCCCATTGACCTTAATCACAGGGCATGGAAATACTAAGCGACACCCTAATGGATCTCCTGTATTCCATGCATACTCTTCCTTACCTCCTTTGTAGAGTAGTAAACTGATTTCATCTTGATAGTCCGGGTTAGTCACCCCAGCCAACACTGTAACTCCCATCTTAGCCTGTTGTCTTAAAGGTAGGAGAAGCCCAAAGTGTCCAGGTGGCAATTTTAACTTCCAGTTTAATGGAATCATTGTTGTATCTCCTGGTGGCAGCATCCCTCCCTCTGGAACTAAGATGCCTAGGCCAGCAGAACTTAATGTCGTGAGAACAGGAAGCAAAATTTTTGCTAGTGAATCACTAAGGGAGATGGTGAGTGGTGCCACTTCCACTTCCACCCCTTGATTCCTGGACCCATAAATCCTGGCTATGGGGAAAATAGTACCATATATTGGACATCGATTCAGGGCATACATGGCCTTCTGGATAATTTAGTCCCAGTCCTGCAAAGTATTGTCACATAGTTGGCATTGTAATTGTGACTTCAAAAGGCCATTCCACTATTCAGTCAGTCCAGCTGCTTCAGGATGATGGGGAACATGGTAAGACCAGTGAATTCCATGAGCATGAGCCCACCACTGAACTTCTTTAGTTATAAAGTGAGTGCCTTGGTAAGAAGCAATGCTGTGCAGAATACTATGATGGTGGATAAGGCATTTCGTGAGTCCACAGATGGTAGTCTTAGCAGAAGCATTGCTTGCAGGATAAGCAAACCCATATCCAGAGTAAGTGTCTATTCCAGTGAAGACAAATCTGTGCCCTTTCAATGGTGGAAGAGGTCCAATATGATCAACCTGCTACCAGGTAGCTGGCCGATCACCCCAAGCAATTGTGTCATATTGAGGGCTCAGTATAGGTCTCTGTTGCTGGCAAATTGGGCACTCAACAGTAGCTGTAGCCAGATCAGCCTTGGTGAGTGGAAGTCTGTTGCTGAGCCCATGTAGAAGCTCCATCCCTGTCACCATGGCCATTTTGTTCATGGGCCCATTAAGTGATTACAGGGGTGGTTGGGGAAAGAGGCTGAGCAGTGTCCACAGAACAGGTCATCCTATCCAGTTAATTGTTAAAATCCTCCTCTGCTGAGGTCACACATTGGTGGGCACTCACATGGGATACAAATATTATCACAGTTTTTGACCACTTAGAGAGGTCCATCCACATACCTCTTCCCCAAATTTGTCTATCATCAATTTTCCAATCATGCTTCTTCCAAGTCCCTGACCATCCAGCCAAACCGTTGGCTACAACCGATGAATCAGTATATACTTGCACATCTGGCCATTTCTCCTTTCATGCAAAGTGCACACCCAGGTGCACTGCTCAAAGTTCTGCCCATTGAGAAGGTTTCCCTTCACTATTGTCCTTCAAGGATATCCTAGAAAGGGGTTATAGTGCTGCAGTTGTCCACTTTTGGGTGGTGCCTGCGTATCGTGCAGAACCGTCTGTGACCAGGCCCTAGTCTTCTCTTCCTCTGTCAACTGAGAATAGGGACCTCCTCATGAGGACATTAGTGCAGGCTAGGGGAGAGAAGGCAGGGTGGCAGGAGTGGAGACCATGAGCAGTTGAACCACCTTCTCATGTAACTTACTTGTGCCTTCAGGACCTGTTCGAGCCTGATCACATATTTATCACTTGTGTTTGATGATGGAATGCTGCTGTGCATGTCTCACTTTATGGCTAGATGGGTCAGAAAGCACCCAGTTCATGATAGGTAGTTCAGGTCACATGGTGACTTGGTAATCTGTAGTCAAATGTTCAATTTCCACCAAAACCCAGTAACAGGCCAAAAGCTTTCTCTCAAAAGGACAGTAGTTATCTGCAGAAGATGGCAGCGCCTTGCTCCAAAATCCTGGAGGCCTCCACTGTGATTCACCCATGGGAACCTGCCAAAGGCTCCAAACAGTATCTCTATCTGCCATTGACATGTCAAGCACCATTGGATCTGCTAGGTCTTATGGTTCAAGGGGCAAAGCAGCTTGCACAGCAGCCTGGACCTGTTGCGGAGCCTTCTACTGTTACAGACCCCACTTAAAACAGGCAGCCTTTTGGGTCACTTGATAAATGGCATGAAGTAACATGCCTAAATGAGGAATGTGTTGCCTCCAAAATCCAAATAGGCCCACTAGGTGTTGTACCTCTTTCTTGCAGCAACTTATCCTTCATCTTCAGGTCCCATGCCATTGTATCCCTAGAAATTTTACTGAATTTTAGCTGGATTTATTTCCCATCTTCTGGCATGCAAATATCTCACCAATAAGTCCAGTGTGTATGCTACTTCTTGCTCACTGGCTCCAATCAGCATAATGTCATCAGTGCAAAGGACTAGTGTGATATCTTGCGGAAGCAAAAAGTAATCAATGTCTCTCCAAATTAGATTATGACACAAAGCCAGAGAGTTGATATAGTCCTGAGGTAGGATAGTAATGCCTTGCCAGCTGAAGGCAAATTGCTTCTGGTGGGCCTTATGAACAGAAAGAGAGAAAAAAGCATTTGCCAAATCAATGTCTGCATACCAGATACCAGGAGATATGTTAATTTGCTCAAGCAATAAAACCACATCTGATATAGCAGCTGCAATTGGAGTCACCACTTGGTTAAGCTTACAATAATCCGCTGTCGTTCTCCAAGATCCATCTGTCTTTTGCACAGGCCAAGTGGGAGAGTTGAATGGGGATATGGTGGGAATCATCACTCCTGAGTCTTTCAAGTCCTTCATGCTGGCACTAATCACTGCAATCCCTCCAGAGATGTAATATTGTTTTTGATTTACTATTTTTCTAGGTAGAGACAGCTCTAATGGTTTCTATTTGGCCTTTTCCACCATAATAGATCTCACCCTACTAGTCAGTGAGCCAATGAGGGGGTTCTGCCAGCAGCTAAGTATGTCTCTGTCAATTATACATTCTGGCACTGGAGAAATGACCACAGGATGAGTTTAGGGACCCACTGGACACACTGTAAGTTGGACCTGAGCTAAAACTCTATTAATTACCTGACCTCCATAAGCCCCTACTTTAACTGGAAGACCACGATGATGTTTTGAGTTTTTTGGAATCAGTGTCAGCTCAGAGCCAGTGTCCAGTAGTCCCCAAAATGTCTGATCATTTACCTTTCCCCAATGTACAGTTACCCTGGTAAAAGGTCGGGGGTCTCCTTGGGGAAGGATGGGAGAAAGATTCACTTCATAAATTGTCAGTAATGTGGTAAAGTCCTTTCTCAGTGGGACCTGGCCTCCCCTTCATTCAAGGGGTTCTGGCTCTGTAAACCGGCTCAAGTCTGGAAATTGATTGAGGGACCATGATGCGCTGTTTTTATTATTCAAATTAGTCTTTTGTCCATTCGACCTGGAAGCTTTCTACTTGTATAAATTAAGTAGAAATGCCATAGGCTTCCTATCATTTTCACTTCTAGAAACACCACAGTTAATTAGCCAAACCAGAGCTCTACACAAGTCAGACTGTTCTGATGGCTGCTTTGCCCTTGCTGTCCACTACCCCCATCTTGCCTTTGATGATTGAGTGCCACTACTTGGCCCCTGCCACCTCAGGATCCAATTATTCCCATTGTATTTAAATTTTGTGGTTGAGTGACTGTGGTTCCCATTATTAGATCTGACATACAGAGAAGAGCAATTACAGGGTCCTTCAAAGATGCAGATGCTGTCCTCAGAGATCTATTTCACAAGGCATTGATCAAAGGTGTATCTTCTGGGCCCTCCTGGCTGGTATGAGTAGGTCTAAGGTGACTAATGTACTCCGCTATCCCAATCTCCCTAAGCCTTTTGATATATTAAATATAGAGGAAGGCCTCTATATTAAACCAAGGGAAATCAGGCATTTACAGCTCACTCCCAATGGACCATCTTTTAATCCAGATTTCAACTAACCAAGCAAATAAACTATTAGAACCTTTTCTAACTCCCTGAGCTGCAACATTAAATGCAGAGTCCCTATTTAGTGACCCCAAATCAATAAATTCAGTCTGATCCAACTCTATGTTCCTTCCACCATTATCCCACACCCTTAATATCCATTCCCATACTTGTTATCCAGATTTCTGTTTATATAAATTAGAAAATTCAAGCAGTTCTTTTTAAATGTAGCATACCTACTCATGGGTCACACTCTCAACCTCACCTCTAGGGGTCTGCGGGTACTTTAGTCTAGTTATAAGTCTAGAGGCAAACAGGGTGTTGGGGTGGCTCCTGAGGAGAAACCAACGTTATCTTGCCTGGCAACTGCCTCAGGGGAGGCCATCACTGTTGCCTCAGGCAGCACAAGGTTTATGTCCTCAGACAAAAGTGGAAAGGCTGATGGCAGCATGGGTTAGGGAGGTGATGTTACCACTACTAGTAATGGGGAAACTGTTTCTTCTGGCAAAAAAGGTTGATCAGACTTTACAAATTCAGTGTCCCCAGTTTCATCAGGGTCCTCTCACATGCCCCCATTCCAAGTTTCAGGGTCCCATTCTTTTCCAGTCCATGCCCTCGTTTTGACAGTAGACACCTGGGGAGGCTGTGCATAGGTCAGCCACTTGCATGGTAAAAGTTTGTGTCCGTTTTTCCACAATTTCAGCTCTTTCTCCACAGGAGATAAGACTCTCACTCAGGGCAATCTTAGCAGATTTGAGACTCAGTATCTGCTTCTGAAGCTGGGAGATAGAATCCCTGAGTTCATGATTTTCTTTCATCACTTTGTTCAGTGAAATTAGGAGCAACCAACCAGCTTTATTATGTTCCTTGGTTGTTCCCATATGGTCACAGGTATTATGTGTAGAGTCACTAAACTCCTTGCCTCTCACGAGCAATAAATCAGGAGTGTCGAATGCATTTATTTTGCATAAGTCTCTAAACAGTTCATGCCAAGGACTATCAGTGTCCTCCATACTATTAGTAGAGTCCTTAGCATTTTTTAATCTAGTCATATTAAGAAGCTAACTCCAGAAACCCCCAAACCAACAAAAGAACTCCACCCGTAATATTTTGTTCCTCTAGAACCACTCCTGGTACAAAAGTCTGTATTAGTCAGGGTTCTCTAGAGGGACAGAACTAATGATATATATATATATACACATTTGATTTGTGAAATGAAAATATCCTGGGCTCTCAAAATCACTAGGCTAAAGGGAAAAGTCAAGCTGGGAACTGCTTAGGACAAACCTGCCTCCCCATTCTATTCAATTCATATATGTGTGTGTGTGTGTGTATGTGTATATATATGGATATATATACATATATATTTCATTAGTTCATTAGATATGTATACATATATATAAAACTCCTATATATATCCATATATACACACACATATATATGTATCCATATATATAGAGAGAGGAGTTTATTAAGTATTAACTCACACTATCAGAAAGTCCAACAATAGGCTGTTTGCAGGCTGAGGAGCAAAAATTGTCAGTCTAAGTTCCAAAAATGAAGAACTTGGAGCCTGATGTTCAAGGGCAGACAGTATCTAGCATGGGAGAAAGATGTAGGCTTTCTCCCATGCCTAACCTCTAGGGAGGCTAGACCAGTCTCTCTTTTCATATTTTTCTGCCTGCTTATATTCTAGCCTCGCTGGCAGCTGATTAGATTGCACCCACCCAGATTAAGGGTGGGTCTGCCTTTCCCAGCCCACTGACTCAAATGTTAACCTCCTTTGGCAACACCCTCACAGAAACACCCAGAATCAATACTTTGTATCCTTCAGTCCAATCAAGTTGACACTCAGTATTAACCATCACAGGGAGACATGAGACATCAATCAACATATGTATAATGAAGACTGGTTTGGTCTGGAATGGTGGGACAATCTGAAGTGGGAAAGAGACTTCCAGGTCATAGGTAGATAAGAGACAATTGGTTGCATTCTTTTGAGTTTCTCATTAGTCTCTTCAAAGGAGGCAGTTAGAGATGCATTCATCTCAGTGAGCAGAGGGGTGACTTTGAATAGAATGGGGAGGCAGATTTGTCCTAAGCAGTTCCCAGCTTGACTTTTCCCTTTAGCTTAGTGATTTTGAGAACCCAGGATATTTTCATTTCACAAATCAAATGACTGTAAATTCATGCACTTATTTCTGGGCTTTCTAATCTCTTCCATTAGTCTATGTCTGTTTTCATGCCAGTACCATAATGTTTCGACTACTATAGCTTTATAATACATTTTTAAATCAATAAGTATGATACCTCAACTTACTCTTTTTGCCTATGATTGATTGCTTTGGCTCTTTGAGGTCTTTTGTGATTCCATACAAGTTTTAGGTCTATATTTTCCTATTTTTGTGAAAAATGTTACTTGAATTTTGATAGTGATTGCATTCAATCCATAGATAACTTTGGATTGTATGAACAATGGAATAGTTGATAGTCTGTAAATAAACTTATGCATATTAATATTAATATATGGGCAACTGATTTTCAACAAGGATGACAAGACGATTTCATTGGGAAAGAGTACTCTTTTCAACAAATGATGTTGAAACAAATAAACATCCACATGTATGAGGATGTAGTTGTTCCCCTATTCCCATGAAAAACAAAACCTAATTCAAAATGAATAAAATACCTAAGTGTAGGGAAAAATTATAACACCCTTATTCAAAAACTTAGAGGTAAAACTTCAATACTTTGGATTAGGGGATGATTTTTTTTATGATAACTGAAGTACAAGTGACAAAAGAAAAAATTACATAAATTATATTTCATCAAAATTTTAAACTTTTTGCATTAAAGAATACCATCAATAAAATGAAACCATAACCCATAAAATGGGAAAAAATACTTGCAAATCATATATCTGATAAATGACTAGAATAATTTTAAAACTCCTACTATTCAATCATAAAAGGCAAATAACCCTGTTTGTTTGCTTAGTTATTTATTTTTATAATTTCAACTTTTATTTTAGAATCAAGGGGTACATGTACAGGTTTATTACATGGATATATTGCATGACGCTGCAATTTGGGTTACAAAATGAAAACCACTTCACTCCATAGGATGACCATAATCAAAAAGTGTTGGAAAGAACGTAGAGAATTTGGAACATTCATACACATTTGGAGGAAACATAAAATGGTGCAGCTGCTTTGGAAAACAGTCTGGAAACTCCTCAAAAAGTTAAACTTAGAACTATCGTGTCATCTAGCAATTCCATTCCTATAAAAACATACATCTACACAAAACTTGTACACTAATGCTTATAGCAGCATTATTTATAATAGCTAAAAAGTGAGAACAACCCTAATGCTCATCAACTGATGAATAAATAAATAAGATATCCATAAAATGAAATATTATTTGTCAATGAAAGAAATAATGAATCGATACATGCTACAACATAAATGAACATTTAAAACATTATGGTAAGTGAAAGAAGCCAGCCAGAAAAAAATGCATACTGTTTGATTCCATTTGTATCAAATGTCCAGAATAGGCAAATTTATAAACAGAAAGTAGATTGGTGGTTGCCTAGACCTGTAGATGAAGGATAAAGTAAAGGATATGGGGAGAAATAGTGAGTGACTGTTAATGGGTACAAGGTTTCCCTTTGGAGTGATGAAAATGTCCTAAAATTGATTATGGTAAAGGTGGCACAAACCTGTGAATATACTAAAAACCATTGAATTGTGCACTTTAAATTATGTAAATTATATGGTATGTGAATTATATCTCAGTAAAGCCATTTTTTATACAGTAAAAAAAATTGTTAACCTGATACTTCATTCTTTGAAATTGCCCAAGAAATTCTGCATGACATTAACCAAAATTTAAGCTAATTTTATTCAAAATTGCTTATAAGACTCAGAACAAGCTGAATGTGGGCATAGGAGAGACATAAGGCTCTGCCAAGCATAGAAGTCTGAAGGCGATAAGAAGAAAAAACGAAAGAAAGAGCATATGATGAACACTGTCCTGAAATCTGAAGGGAGATTCCGACAGAACCCAAGCATCAGTTTTTCTCTCCCTTTGGATCCCCTCCTTCTTGCATTCTTAAGAAAGGAGAAAAGGAGTTGACTTATGTCTGCTTCTAAGTGGTCCGCTTGACTACTGATCTTTCGAGTTGCATGTTCAACTCTGCTCCACTGCTCTTGGCCAGAGGTCGTTGTCTGCTTTGCTTCTCTTTACAGCTTAAAACAAGAATTCCAGTCACTCTCAAATAAATGCTTCCACCTTTGCAAAGGCCTTTGTAGAAGTATATGTTTTGCTGGGGGAGTTCCTTGGCTTGTGGGTCTGTCCAATCTCTACCTCTGTCTTCATGTGGCCTCTTCCTCTTTGTATCTTCCTCTTTGTCTCTTATAAGGACACTAGTCATCGGATTTAGGGCTCACCCTAGTAAAGGATGGGCTCATCTAGAGATGGTTACCTTAACATCTGCAAAGACATTTCATCCAAATAAGATTACATCATTAAGTGGATTATTGGAGGACACTATTCAACCCACTTCAGAGGGTGGATGAACACTTCCATTTTTGTCATCTCCTTGTTTTTCTCTATATATCACTATATAAAATTATATGGCTTAATCACATTTTGCTGAAAGTTTGGCAGAAATAAAAAAATTAGAGCACATAAGGAAGAAACAACTATATGCTAAACATACTTTTCCTGTGCCAAATAAGAGTCTTTAAGAAATTAAACCATTCATAGCCATCATCTCGTGAATAATTTAGACTCTACCTTAAGTCCATGACCCCTGTGGGAGGCTTTCTTCTTCAAGCCTTGACAGCGTAGCTGTCCCTTCAGTACTCCAGGGGTTGGCTTCACCCCAAGTACTTTTCCCTTTCCCCACCAGCTAGTGCATGGGCCCCAATCATTACTATTTTCCTAGGTCTGAGTTATCTACTACTAGAGTAACACAATGGAAGTAACTCCAACAGAATGATCCAAGGTGGGCTTGGGAAACCCAGTCTGGCAGAATAATCTAGGCTAGGTATAGCCCTCCATGCTCAGTATCTTTTGAAATAACCTCACCATTGGGAGTTACAGCTATGCCCCTTTCTTTTTTCTAATTGTCTCACATTTCTCAAGGATAGTTTCTCAAAACAATAGTTTGCATTTTGTTAGGTACAGAAACCTCCAATACTAAGCCGTATATCCTTTAATACAAGAGCCTGAGTAAGCTCTTAGAGAAAAGATCCCTTCTAAAATCATCTCTTGTGGGTACTGGAGAGGAAGGGATGCTAGTGATGGTAGTAGTAGATAGTATTGAGGAGTAGAAGCATAGTTTCATTATTTGGTTATACTACCAAAGCCACTTCTCATTAGAGATCACTTGTAGATTACCACTTTTGTTTCAGACATAGTTTTATTCCACATTTTAAATAATATTCCTGTGCATATAGGCTTGGAAAAGTAACATTCATTCATTAAACCAAACCAACCACCTTTCTGCACAGCTAAATAAAATAATATTGGCCAACTTCTCACTTCTAATTGCCCTGAAATATAAACAGAACCAAACTTTAACTTATTGTGGTCCTTATAATGTTAGAAATTTCTACCTTAAAAAGTTATCAGTAGAATCTTTCAGGGTGCATCTTTCTAGGTTGTACCTAAACTCTTTTCTATTGGGGCCAAGGGGCTCCTTGGCAATTGTCTCTAATCCTTTATTCTTCTCTAAATTGCTTTTGGTGTTTAATTTTCTGGGCTGACTTTTTATTGACTTAGGCTTTATTCCCTGGACATTTTTGTTATTGCTGTTTTTTAATTATGAAATATTTCATTCATACAAAAGTACAGAGACCTATAACAAACACCCACGTATTCACTCTTAAACTTAAATAAATGCATGCTTTGGAATTTTTTGTATAAGTGAAACCTTACGTTTGATTCATTTGAAGCCAGACAGGTGTAGATTTTTTTCACCTTTTTGTTGATATTAAGATTTTAATACTTGGTTAAGAGAAATATTAAGAAGTACATAAATTTCTTCAGAAAGTGTTTTCCTTTTAAATGACTAGGAAATTAATCCTTTACATGAGGCATTCTGGATGGAAGAATCCTAGGCCCCCTTCCCTTCCCTTCCCTTCCCTTCCCTTAACTCCCTTCCCTTCCCTTCCCTTCCCTTCCCTTCCCTTCCCTTCCCTTCCCTTCCCTTCCCTTCCCTTCCCTTCTCCTCTCCTCGTCTCACTCTATATTACTTCCCCACTTGATCTCATCCATGCCCATGGCTTAATTACTCCTCCACTGATGACAGCTCCTGAGATCATATCGTCAACTCAGATCTCTCCTTGGAGTTACAGACCTATACACCCAGCAGTTATCTTATCATACCACAAAGTCTTCAGTTTAACCCACATGACCCACGAAAACCATGATTTCCCTAACCTTTGCTTTTCTCTCTCTCAGCAAATGGCACCATCGTTTATCAAATTAAGCGTCTCAGACTTCTGGGATTTAACCTTGATAACTTTTTCTCCAACAACTGCTTATTTAATCTGTCAGCAAGTCCTCTTGATTGTACCTACTCAGTATGTATCAAATTCATTGACTTATCTCTTCCTCTGTGACCACTCCACTAGTCCCAGCCATCATCATCCCTTATTCCAACTTCAGAAATAGCTTCCTAACTATTTTGCATGCATTTTTCCTGGGCCCCTCCAACAGATTGTCTGCACCGTAGCCAGAGTGAACTTTTCAAAACACCAATCTGATTATATGACCTCCATCCTGCTGGATCATCATTCTTAAGATAAATAGAATGATGCATAGTGTGCATGATCTGGCCCAGCCCTTGTCTCTTGGGAAGCTTCCCTAACCCTGCTCACCTCCCCCACCAATCTTGGCCACAGTTCTTTGTTAATAGCTTTTATTTAATTGTACTCTTTTCTTCCCTGGGACTTTTCTCAGATGTAAATATATACCCCAGTCCCTACCACTATATTGTAAACACTATGAAGACATGAATAAATAAGTAATTCTCAAGCTACATAATTTATTAGCAGCCTTGTCTGGATCTTGTGAAAATGTGTGATGGTACAAATAACAAAGTTATGGAATTTTGAGTTTTCATTGCTGTAAATCCTCCCCTCCTGTTTTCAAAGGTGACATCAGGCCATAGGCTAATGTTCTCACTGGTATAATGAGATAAAGGGTAGGAACACGCTTGGCATAAGGTGCTTTATGAAAGATAGAATTTTTTTTTGAGGTATATTAATGAAAGGGAAAGAGCTATTTATTCAAATCCTGGGTCTGCCTCTTGAGTGTTCTTAGAGCTGGAGGCAAGTTGGACAACCCCAAGCCTTGGTTTCATCATCTGTAAAATAACAATATACTACTTCTAAGTTACTTCTAACAACTAGAGAATATATATCCACAGTGCCTGTGCCATAAATGTCAGTAAATATTTACAGACTAAAGAAATAACTGAATAAACAAATAGATGAAGGAAAGTGAAGCACCCAGTGGAATCCATGGTAAATAGCAAGTGCTCAACAAATTATAATCATAGTAATATTATGAAATGACTAACAAAGATGCTTTCTTGTAAGAAAAAGGAAGCAGGGAAATAATTGAAAGTGTATGTATTAGGGTGGGGAAGGGTGGAAATCCTAGACAGTCATCCACAGAAGGTGTTTCAGGGTCAGGTGCCTTGGCAGGTTGACTATTGCAAATGCTAACAAATGGGAAGACACATACAACCAGTTCCCTACCATACCATGTTACCTGGATGTCCACCGGAAAAAAAAAATATATATATATATATATGAGAGAGAGAGAGAGAGAAGAAATACAGCCTCACAAAGAAAATGAAAAAATAAGCCAGAGATAGAGGAGCAGAACCAGCAGAGGGGCATGTCAGAAAGCCAAAACAAGGAGGAAGAAGGCAATAGTATCAAACCTTCACAGAGTCAGTTCAGATAAAAATGAAGCATGTCATCCAAATCTAGTGACAGAAATAAGAAGATCATTGGCAACTTTGGCAAAAACAGTTTTCAATAAACTGGGATAGAAGGCAGAATCAATTAAGCTGGATAGTGAAGGGGAAATTAGAAATACAGACAGTAAGCTTATATTTCTTCCTTCCTTCCTTTCTTCCTTCCTTCCTTCCTTTCTTCCTTCCTTCCTTCCTTCCTTCAGTTCTTTCTTTCTTTCTTTCTTTCTTTCTTTCTTTCTTTCTTTCTTTCTTTCTTTCTTTCTTTCTTTCCCTTCCTTCCTTCCTTCCTTCCTCTTTCTTTCCTTCTTTCTTTCTTTTTTTTTTTTTTTGACAGTGTCTTACTCTGTTGCCCAGGCAGGAGTACACTGGCACCATCATAGCTCACAGCAACCTTGAACTCCTAGACTCAGATGATCCTCCCACCTCAGCTTCCCAAGTAGCAGAGACTACAGGCACACACCATGCCCAGCTACTTTTATTTTTTATTTGTTTTTTTGTAGAGATGAAGTCTTGCTTTGTTGCCCAGGCTGACAACGAGCTCCTGGCCTCAAGCTATCCTCCCACCTCAGCCTCCCAAAGTGCTGTGATTACAGGCATAAGCCACTGTGCCCAGCTATTAGTTTACATTATTCTTTGAAATATGTCTAGAATTGGCAGAAGAGAGATTGGATGAGGTAGTTGGAGGCGAAGACCAGGTTGGCGGAGAGGTTTTTGTTTCTTTTCTTCTTTTGTGTTTAGGTTAAAAGACAACATATTTGTGGTCTGAGAAGACAATTAGAGAAAAGGGAGGTGTTCAATATATTGGAGAGAGAGGTAATAATTAATAGGGTTGACACTGACATCTCCTCAGTGTCACTGAAGCCTTCATTAACCCACTGGTGCACCCCACAGTGATATCCCCCAAAATAAAATTTTTAAATGCCTTTTTAGTATCCTTTTCCCATTCACCCATGTGGTCCTGGACCTTCTCACTTAGTCTTGCCTTACATTTACATTCTTGACCTCCTCCTGCATTCCTCTGACCTTTGCTTTGCCTCTTATTTTATTCACCCTTAGGACCTGATGATTGATTTAGCATCTTTGGCACCCAGTCACTGTTCTGCCTGGCAATACTGCTGCCTTAACCCTCAGCTGTTGCAACTCTTTTGGCCACTCTGTGTAACTGCCCTGCCAAGCCCTGCTCACTGACTGTCCACACAAAGAAGAAGTGTTTACTAGAGGAGATCGCAACAAAAGAATGAAATCTGGGGCTCAGGGGAAGGTTGACTTCTGAAGCTGGAAAACAAAGAAGTAAGGAAAGGAGCCTGTGGAATTTACCAGGGAGGGGAACTTTAACATTTCCTTTCATATAAGTTGGTACTATTCTGACTTTTTACCATGAGCATATATTATATTCAAAATAAAGTTCTTGTTTTAAAACAAAAAATTATAAACAAAGAAAGGAAGGATGTTCATTCATTTAGATAATACATACCTAGTGAACCCCTCGTAGACCTTGTACTGGGTCCTGGGGACACTGGTGACCAGGTTCCATTCCTGATCCTCCGGAGCAGGAGACATGAAAAGACATTAAGCAAATAATTACACACCTTTTTACGTCAGTACAAATGTTGGGACTTTGGAAGAGTTCTACCCTGAATGCTTCTGTTTTCACTGAAAGATAGGAGGCAAGGTTATTTGTTCAGAAAAGCAATGGAATTGAGTAGGAGGCTTGAAAGAAATGATGAGGCTAGGAAAAGCAGCTATACGAAAGGGGGCACCAGTCGACTAAGAACATGTAAACCAGAGCATAGCTGTGCATACTTTGCATGAATGTCTCCAAGTTCAAATCCCAGAACTTGATATTTTAGGTTGATTCTGTGTGTTACCTATTTGTTTTTAAAGAGCAGAGTCTTTTTCTTCCAGCATGTGTTAATTAGCCCTCTCTTTACCACACCACCACCACCAATTGTCATTTGCAGAAGTATCTTCAACTCATCATAAATTTACTAGTAATAGCTAATTCATGTCTATAGAACTGTTAAGTGACAAGATAATATTTAGATTAAAAGCTGTAATTGCTTTCTTGTTAGAGTCTTATTCAGATTTTAACATACTCCTCACAGGGGCCATTTAGCCCTATTCTGCTGGGCTTTGGCAAGCACTGAATGATTGCCCTCCTAAGGCAGAAGTACTACAGCCCCGGTGAAGCATTGAAAAGATAATATTATCAATAAGTTGACTGTAATTGTAAACAACATATTTAAACAATTATATCTTAATTAAATTCTTATAAATTATAAGTGCCTCAGAACTTTCTTAATCTCAAATGCATGTTTCTTCAAATCATTCACTATTTCATGAAAATATATTTGCTGAATATTAGAAAAATAAATTAAAAATAAAAGGCATTTCTAACATTTTTTCTTGTATGAAATATGCTTTCTTTTATTTATACATCATTGGTTTTATCTTCTATATAATGAGTTTCTAAAGTGATTTAAAGTTTGATATTGAATTGTATACTAAAAGAAAGTTGTTTTAGATATAAAAGAGTAACAGCAATAATAACAAAGAAGTTGTGACAAAGAGGATTGTTGTCCTGATATTTGATGCATAACTTTGATTCATTTGTTTTTTGTGTATCTTGCCTACATCCCTCCATTCATCTCACCATTTCTATCAACTATCTATCTGGTGGAGTTTGATATGTTATAAGCTGTGAGAAATGACACAAGGAGAGAACTTCTTGCTAAATTTTTTAGAACATCTGTGATGTGTTGTACATATTAGGCAAATAATAAATACTTACTGAATTAAATTAAATTTAACCAAGATCAAGGTCGGATGGCTGATGGTTGAGAAACATGTTGCTATGGTAGCAGGAAGAAAATGATGGAAAAGAAGAAAATAAAAGACAAGAAAAAGTGAGAAATCAAAAGACAACATTTTCAAGGATTAACAGTGCTACATCTATTCATTATACATTGTAGATATAGATAATAACAATAGTAATAATATAGCATGGTCAAATTTTAATAAAAAATTGAGTCAAGCTTAATCATACCTAGTGCTTCTATTGAGGACTAACACCTCAACATTCACATCTGTTCATGTCACACAGTCATCCATGTGAATGGAACAAGTATCAGTTGCCTGAAGGACAACACAATTATTGAAAAAATAATTTCTTTTTTCAGTTAAGGTCCTCACTTATACATAGGTTGGTCCTTTTTTAGCTTTGTGCTGATTTCCTGTGGTCTTCCATTGCATTTAGGCACCAACTCATTTGTCTATGTTTCAGAATGCCAGCGTAAAGGTGAAACAAAGGTAAAACAACAACAATAACAAAAAGGACAGGAAAGAACAACAGTGAATAAATGGTGTGGCATTTCTTAGCTGTTCAGCGTCTGACTCCCCTTTTGGTGTTTGGGGAATTCCTCATCTTATGAGTCTCAGTGGGAGACTCAGGCTCTGCTCATTATTAAAGTTGAATATGTCAGGAACTTGCTTTCCCCACCTTCTTTGCAGTTAAGCCCAACACACCCCACCCTGGAGCCACAGAGATATGGAGGATGCACTCTCTGGCAACAGTGGAGGATGCACTCTCTGGCAGTAGTAGTGGGAATGCCAGTGGTGTGAGCACTGCATGGCTTCCTCAAACAAGCCCTCTGGTGTAATGGGGCAGTTTTTACATTCTGTAACTCCATACTGGATTCTCCACCCAAAGCCACAGCTTGTCTGTCAAGGGCCTTCATGTGAAAAAGGGAAAGGTGCCCCTGGCAGGTGCAGGGCTCTGTCAGCACATGGTGGCTCTGCCTCTGTCCTTCCTGTGGGCCCCTCAGCTTCCCATGCTTCTCTTCTTAAATATGTTTTCTGCCAAAATCAGCTAACATTTGCCTTATTGCTTACAACTAAGAACTTTGCTGATACACATAATAAGGCTACCACACCTGCCCAGCCATATTCCATAAACCTTTCCATTGTGTTATGTGCCTTTTAACATACAGTATAATTCTTTTATATGGATACCACCTTATTATCTGGAATTATCACAGCACCCAGTGGATGCCCCAAAACATAACACAACTAGCAAAGTTTCAAAATTCAGTCAGAGTAAATAATTCATATACTTACATTGTTAAAAATTTATATGCAATTTTAAATGACTCAACTTCAAGTATTTAAATGAGATAGTTTAAAAGTTAAGTTTCTTCCCTATTCGGGTGATGGCTACACTAAAACCCCAGACTTCATTACAGCACAATATATGTATATAAGAAATCTGCACTTCTACCCTGTAAATCTATTTTTAAAATTTATATTTTAAGGAAATGTTAAAAATAAAATAACAGTTAAGTATCTTTTGCCTTGGGGAAGGAGGAAAGAACAACAGTTATCAGCTCATATATGGGGAACTATTTAAACTATATGTAACAAAAAATGATTCATGGGAAGAGTAAACTGGACCACCTAGAAACCCTATTCTCCTGTCCACTAAGAGACTACAAGCCTCATGCTTACTGTGCATTTGGCCACTGTAGCTGCCTCTACTAGTGAAGGCACACCAGGATCCCACTGTCATCACTGGACTTATTTCAAAGACACAGCTACAAATTTCACCGCCCCAAATCAACAGAATATGCATTCTTCACAGTGCCACATGGCACTTATTCTAAAATCAACCACATAATTGGAAGTAAAACACTCCTTAGCAAATGCAAAGGAACTGAAATCATAACAAACAATCTCTCAAAACATAGTGTAATCAAATTAGAATCCGGAATTAAGAAACTCATTCAAAACCACACAACTACATAGAAACTGAACAACCTGCTCCTGAATAACTACTGGGTAAGTAATGAAATTAAGGCAGAAATAATGAAGTTCTTTGAAACCAATGAGAATGAAGAGACAATGTACCAGAATCTCTGGGACACAGCTAAAGCAGTGCTAAGAGGGAAATTTACAGCACTGAATGCCTACATAAGAAAGGTAGAGAGATCTCAAATCAACACCCTAACATCACAATTAAAAGAGCTAGAGAGGCAATGGCAAACCAATCCAAAAGCTAGCAGAAGACAAGAAATTACAAAGATCAGAGCAGAATTGAAGGAGATAGAGACACGAAAAACCCTTGAAAAAATCAGTGAATCCAGGAGCTGGTTTTTTGAAAAAATTAACAAAATAGATAGCAAGCGAGAATAATAAAAAAGAAAACAGAAAAATCAAGTAGACACAATAAAAAATGATAAAGGGGATATTGCCACTGAACCCACAGAAATAAGAACTACCATCAGGGAATACTATGAACAAACACCTCTATGGAAATAAACTAGAGAATCTAGAAGAAATGGATAAGTTCCTGGACACATAAACCGTCCTAAGACTAAACCAGGAAGAACTTGAATCTCTGAATAGACCAATAACAAGTTCTGAAATTGAGGCAGTAATTAATGGCCTACCAGCCAAAAAAAAAAGAAAAAGCCCAGTCCCGGAGGGATTCACAGCCAAATTCTACCAGAGTTACAAAGAGAAATTAGTACCATTACTTCTGAAATTATTCCAAACAATTGAAAAGGAGGGACTCCTCTGTAACTCATTTTATGAAGCCAGCATCATCCTGATACCAAAATCGGTAGAGACAGAACAAAAAAATAAAGCTTCAGGCCTATATCCCTGATGAACATTGATGTGAAAATTCTCAATGAAATACTGGTGAATTGAATCCAGTAGCATATTAAAAAACTTATCCACCACAATCAACTCAGCTTCACCCCTGGGATGCAAAGTTGGTTCAACATATGCAAATCAATAAACTTAATCCATCAAATAAACAGAACCAATGACAAAAAACACATGATTATCTCAATAGATGCAGAGAAAACCTTTGATAAGATTCAAAATCCCTTCATATTGAAAACCATAAATAAACTAGATATTGATGGTACATATGTCAAGATAATAAGAGCTATTTATGAAAAACCCACAGAATATCATATTGGATGGGCAAAAGCCGGAAGCATTCCCTTTGAAAACTGGTACAAGACAAGGATGCCCTCTCTCACCACTCCTATTCAACACAGTATTGGAAGATCTGGTCAGGGCAATTAGGCAAGAGAAAGAAATAAAGGGTATTCAAATAGAAAGAGAGATAGTCAAATTGTCTCTGCTTGCAGATGACATGATTTTATATTTAGAAAACCACATCATCTCAGCCTAAAAACACCTTAAACTGTTAAGCAACTTCAGCAAAGTCTCAGGATACAAAATCAATGTGCAAAAATCACAAGCATTCCTTTACACCAACAATAGACAAGGAGAGAGCCAAATCATGAATGAACTCCCATTCACAATTGCTACAAAGAGAATTAAATACCTAGGAATATAGCTAACAAGGGATGTGAAGGACCTCTCCAAGGAGAACTACAAACCACTGCTCAACGAAATAAGATAGGACATAAACAAATGGAAAAAAATTCCATCCTCATTGATAGGAAGAATCAATATTGTGAAAATGGCCATACTGCCCAAAGAAATTTATAGAGTCAATGCTATTCCCATCAAGCTACCATTGTCATTCTTCACATAATTAAAAAAAGACTTTAAATTTCATATGGAATAAAAGAAGGCCCCATATAGCCAAGACAATCTTAAGCAAAAAGAACAAAGCTGGAGCCATGATGCTACCTGACTTCAAACTATACTAGAAAGCTACAGTAACCAAAACAGCAGGGTACTGGTACCAAAACAGACATATAAACTGAAGAAACAGAACAGCAATCTCAGAAATAACACCGCACATCTACAACCATCTGGTCTTTGACAAACCTGACAAAAACAGGCAAAGGGGAAAGGATCTCCTATTCCATAAATGGTGCTGGGAAAACTGGCTAGCTGTATGCAGAAAACTGAAACTGGATCTGTTACTTACACCTTATACAAAAATTAACTCAAGATGGATTAAAGGCTTAAATGTAAAACCCAAAACCATAAAAACCCTAGAAGAAAACCTAGGCAATACCATTCAGGACATAGGCATGGGCAAACACTTCATGACCAAAATACCAAAAGCAACTGCAACAAATCCAAAATTGATGAATGAGATCTAATCAAACTAAAGAGCTTCTATACAGTGAAAGAAACTATCATCAGAGTGAAGAGGTAACCTACAGAATGGGAAAAAAATTTTGCAATCTACCTATCTGATAAAGGTCTAATTTCCAGAATTTACAGGAACTTAGCAAATTTACAAAAAAAAAACCAACCCCATCAAAAAGTGGGTAAAGGATATGAACAGATACTTCTTAAAAGAAGACATTTATGTGGTCAACAAACATAGGGGAAAAAAAAAGCTCAACATCACTGATCATTAGAGAAATGCAAATCAAAACCACAATGAGATACCATCTCACACCAGTCCAAATGGCAATTATTAAAAAGTCAAGAAACAACAGATGCTGGTGAGGCTTTGGAGAAAAAGGAACACTTTTATACTGTTTGTGGGAATGTAAATTGGTTCAACCATATGGAAGACAGTGTGGCAATTACTCAGGGATCTAGAACCAGAAATACCATTTGACCCAGCAATCCTATGACTGGGTATATATCCAAAGGAATATAAATCATTCTACTATAAAGACACATGCACACATGTGTTTATTGCAGCACTACTTACAGTAGCAAAGTCATGGAACCAAGCCAAATCCCCATCACTGATAGACTGGATAAAGAAAATGTGGTACATATACACCATGGAATACTTTGAAGCCATAAAAAGGAATGTGATCACATCTTTGCAGGGACATGGATGAAGCTGGAAGCCATCATCCTCAGCAAACTAACACAGGAACAGAAAACCAAACACCGCATGTTCTCACTCATAACTGGGAGTTGAACGATGAGAACACATGGACACACGGAGGGGAACAACACCTACCAGGGCCTGCTGGGGAGTGGGGAACGAGGTGAGGGAATTTAGAGGATGTGTCAATAGGTGCAGCAAACCACCATGGTACACATAAACCTATGTAACAAACCTGCACATTCTGTGCATGTATCCCAGAACTTAAAGTAAAATGAAAAAATAAAAAGAAAATAGAAACTATTACTCACAAGCTCCCCCATCTTAGCACCAGCAAATCTATAACTACTCCTGCATCTGTACCCATCTTTTTCATCCTTCCTGCTAACGGACAAGTGTTTCCATGGTTATCAAAGGCAAGTATCTACTTGAATGCTCAGATATCTTTTCCTTCTCCCCAAAAGACCTCAATCTACTGATTATCACAATGTCCTGTCCCTGGCCCTTGTCTTTACCTTTCCTTTTATGTAAGTCCTTCCCACATTAAGAAGAAGCTCTCATTTCTCTCATCTTATTGATGTGTTATCAATAATCTCTCCCAGTTTGCAGACTGTCATTTCACTCTCTTTGTGGTATCTTTTGATGAGCAGAAGTTCTTAACTTTAATGTAATTCAGTTAATCTATCTTTTATGACTTATGTTCTTTGTACCATATTTACAAAATTCTTTCCTACCCTGTGGTCATAAAGACATACTCTTTTATTGTCTTTTTAAAGTTTAATAATTGTGGCTTTCTCATTTAGATTTTAAATCCAGCTATGATTATTTTTATATGGCATGAGAAAGACATACAACTTTACATTTGTCTAAAAGGATAACCAATTTCCGAGAATGATTTATCTTTTAAAAAAAATATTTATTTCCCCATGGATCTGCAGTATGACCGCACCCCATCTTGTTTCAACATCCCATATATTGATGAGTTTGTTTTGGGAGTCTAATTTGTTCTATTGGTCTATTTTTCTATGCCTGCACCAACACCTTATAGTTGTAATCAATTTAGCTTGATAATACCTTACATAAAGCATGTACAATTAGGGTGTCACTCTCACCCATTTTTTCTTCAAAAGTGTTTTGGTTATTTTTGGTTCTTTGAATATATAAAATAAAAAAGAGCATCAATTTTCAAAGAAAAAAACCTGTTGGGGATACGATTACTATTTTATTGAATCAACTTAGGGGAAATTGACCTTTTTAGAATATTGCACTTTCTAATCTGGTCTGGCTTTCCATGTAATTAGACTGCCTTTTTGTTCAGAAAAGTTTTATATTTCTCCAGAAAGGTATTGCATGTCTCCTGTTATATTTATTATTAGGTACTTGTTTTAATGCTACTTTAAATAATCTCTTTAATTTTATTTTTCAACTACTGCTGGCATGTGAGATGCATACTGATATTTATTTAATTTTGTTTCCAAACTCTCCTGCTAATTCTTCTAATTTATCTAAAAAGTCTTTTTTTAGTTTTTATGCAAAAATATTATTTGCAAGTAATTTCAATTTTGTTTCTTCCTTTCTAATCCTTTTAATTTTATCTTCTTATTTTTGCCTTCTTTGCATAAAGGCATGCTAATTATCAAATAAAGTGGGCTGTGTTGTAAGTAGATGTATTAAACAAATTCCACCTTTGTATGTATCAATTTGCAATAGTTCATTGGTAATAAGTGGAGAAGTAAATATGTGATGAATAATGTCCAAAAGAACTATTAAATGCCATGTTAATGAAGATATCTGTGATGTTGCAATGCTATATCATCTTGATACCAGTAAATAAATTTTACGGAATTATCAAATTGTGCCTCATTAAAAATACCTTTTAAAGATTGCCCATTGGCAAAATTTTGACTAACATATCTGATTACCCTGAGGTAGCAAGCAAAGTTTTGATGTTAGTAACATCATTTTATACAATACATTTGTGAACAGGCATTTGTACAGACAGCATCTTTTAACTACTAAATCAAGCTTTGACAATTTAGTTTTCACCAAACACCTTCCATAACAGTTTATTTATGTTCTAAATTCTAGTTATATTTTTCCTAGTGCTTACTTTGTAAGTTTATTTGGTTTTATAGTGGTATAAGAACAATAATTATACTGTCATTATACCCAGTGTTGTTACACATTTAAGTAACTATAATTAAAGTAGTTTAAATAAATCCTGGAAATCTATGTGGATGTTTTTCCTTTGAGATCATCTGTTATTTTATTAATTATATTTGAGAAATTCTGTTCTTATGAGCTAGGAAACTACTTGGTTCCACTTTGGAGAATCCTGGCTTTCCTGGTCTTCCTAAATGTGGGAAAAAAAATTTCCAGTTACCTTCTTACATTGGGTGGAGATATTTCACTACATCATTTTCCACCCTGTAAGGGCTCCTGAGTGAACTTTTTAAAATGGCCATCTGATCCTAACCTTTGACTACTTAAAAGTATTCAGTAATTTTCCTTTACTTTTAATATAAAATTCAAAATTTTTAACATGACTCAGAATACTCTGTAATTTGATTCCTACCTACCTCTCTAAATTCGTTTTTGCAAACTATTTCTTTCCCAGTTGACTTTATCTCAATAAGTGAAAAACTTTGTTCTTTCAATTTCTCAAACCAAAAGTCTTGGAGTCACCCTTTCCTCCTCCCAGTCATACACCACATTAGCAAATTTTTCAGGCTCTACCTTCAAAATATGTATGAAATGGGACCACTCATTATTGCCATACCATTAGCTTGTCCATGCCACCATATTTGTTAGAATTTTGCAATAATTTCTTAATTAATGCCCTTACTCCTGTATTTGTTTTCTGTTGCCATTGTAACAAATTGTCACAAACTCAGCAACTTAAAATAGCACTAATTATTATCTCACAATTCCATACCAGTCCAATAGGCTTGGCTGACTTTCTGCTCTGGATCTCACAAAGTTAAGTGTCAAGACAGGATTGTGTTTCTTTCTGGAGGTTTGAGGGATGAATCCATTTCCAAGCTCATTCAAGTTGTTGGCAGAATTCAGCTCCACCTGAATATAAGATAGAAGTCCTCAGTTCCTTGTTGGCTGTTCGCTGGGGGTTGTTCTAAACTTCTAAAGATCAACTGTACACCTCAGCTCATTGGCCCTCTTTTTTCTCAAATCTCTCTGACCTTCCCTTTGCCTTATCTCTCCCCTGCCTTTCTCTTGTTCTGCCTCTCTTTTTCTTTTTCCGGACAGAGAAATTTCTCCATCTTCAAGGGCCCAAGTGATTAGATTGGTCCTATCCAGACAATTCAGGATAGTTCCCTATTTTAACATGAGCTAATTGATAACTTTAATTCCAGGGGGACCTACATTCGTGTTTGAATAACCAAGGTACGGAAATCTTGGGGGAGGGAATTCTTCCTACCACAGCACTCCTCTAATTATTTTCACCACAGTAACTGCAATGGTCTTTAAAGGATATTAATGCTTGTTTCTGTCACTTTTCTGCTCAAAACCATCCAGGGACTTCCCATCTCATTCAGAGTAAGAAACAAAACCCTCAGGAAGGTCTATAAAGTCTTACATAGGATGTGGTGTGCTCTCTCTCTCTCTCTCTCTCACACACACACACACACACAAAATACCCTCAATACCTGTCTGATTTTATTTCCCCTCACTCCTTACTCATCTCCAGCCACGCTCGTCTCTGCTTCTCCTCAAACTTGCAAGCCATTCAGTGCCTCAGGTCTTTGCACTTACACATATCCTCATGGCTCTTCTCTTTACCTCCTTCTATGCCTCTGCTCAGAAGTTACTTTATCAGTGAGGCCAAGCTCCTTGCTCCCTCTATTTCCTCACCCCATACATCCTTTTCTTCTCTGCAGACCCTTAAAAACCATCTGAATATTCTACTTGTTTAGGTGATGCTTGTTTAGGTGATGCTTGTTTGAGTAAAACCAGACCAAAAAATGTTTTAAGTCCCAGTATTAGTTAAATGTTATCTTCATAAGCAAGATAAAAACCACTGAGCCTATAATCTATTTCTAGGTGGATTTAGGAGAAAATAATCCTATGGGAAGTAAACTTCTGCTCCCAATGCAATAGTTCTGGGGCAGATACACCACTAATGAGGAGGTCCTACTCTGATGAATACATGTGCGGTGAGACCTGAGCCCTGGAGAGGTTGGGGTTGCCATTGGATCTAGCTCGCTGCTTCAGATGATGCTTTGAAGCTGCCTTATTCCCTCTTCTCCTCTCTCTGGACAAGAGGGCAGGAGTGGAGATTCAGCGTCAGTCAAGCCTTGTTGCAAGAAGATGCTCTAATCCTACAGTTGTCCCAACCACAGCCAGGTCAAGGGAGACTGGACTCTGAGAATATACTACCTTAGAGCTAAAAGGCAGGCTATATGGGGGAGAGGGTAGCTATTTAGTCTTCTTTCTAAGTTTTTTTTATTGTTCACTGTTTCCTTTGAGTAGGCCCTTCTTCCTTTTGTAAGGGCCTCTCACAGAGAGCTCAAGTTGAGCTGACAATGTGAGTGGATTTCAATGATCATGTTTAATACCTCTCAGCTAATGAAGAAGACATACAGATCAAATTGTACAAAAATTAAAGGAAATAACTAGTGACATTTGTGAAGATACTTTTCTGCTTACAACATTATAGAAGCTGTATAAATGATTCTACTAATTTTTTAGAGTCTGTTCCACAAACCAGAAACCATCCAGTAAGCTAGAGATAAGCAGGACTCATAAAGAGCCTACTTCTAGATAAGAATGATTCGTTTCACAGAAAGAAAAATAAAAATGTATTTGTTCGATTCATACATTCAACAGACATTTAAAGTGATCAACATTTGACTTTTGTTAATGGTCCAAAAGAGAATGTTGAATTGAACAACCTCCCTCTGTGTGTTCCCCAGGCTTTGTGGATTTCCACAATGCTGTGAGCAATTACACATCCCAGTCAAAGCCAAGGAGACAAAGCCAGTGTGTGGTGAGGGCTAATGATTTGCCATAGGACTTTAGATGTGGTTTTCTGGTCTATCTGGGCTCAATTTCCTCAACTCTGAGAGAAGATAAACATTTCTCATTAAGGGTTTTGAGAAACAATTGATGAGCTACTTATAAAAAACTTTGCCAAAATGTGATGCCACACCAGGGCTCAACAATAAAGGCCGCTTTCTAGTTACAGAAGGTTTTGAAGGCTGATCAGAGAGGGTGTGGATGATGTCAATTTGGGAACTAACGTTCTGTTTAGATTTTGTTTTCTTTTCTTGTGGTGCTGTGAGGAGGGCTGCACATCTCCAGAGTTAGTCACTTAGGTCTGGGCTTCCTGTGTGGTGGGCATTTTGACAGCAATGGAATGATGGAAATGAATAAATTGTTATTGACTTCAAGGAGCTTAGAGAATCGGGAAGGCAGAAAAATGGGCGCTCGCAATTCCCTGCGGCAAATGCTTCCAGAATGTAGATGTTAGTGCTATGGAATACAAAGGAGAACCATAGCAAAGCAGCTAAATCTGAAAGAATCTGTACAGGGAGAAATGGATAGAAAAAAATGGTCCCAGGATTGTAGAGAGATGTTCCCATCTGGCTGAAGTGCAGAGGGCACAAGGAGGAGCAGCGGCCGAAGTGGAAGGCTTATGCACGTTCCGGGTTTCTACCTACGCTTTACCCTAATGGCAGTGGGAAACCATTGAAAGGTTTGAGATAGGAAAGCAACATAGTTAGATTTGTGTTTTAAAAGACCACCCTATAAAGGTGTTCTAAAAGGTCACGGTGTTATTTATATTTCACCACACTATCTTTTAAAAAGTCACTATGAATAATTTTTTTCATAAAAGAAAACACTTGACAAATAGGATCTCATCAAAATAGAAACCTTTTGCTCTGTGAAAGTTCATGTGCAGGGGATGAAAAGACAAGCTACGGAGTGG
Organism: Theropithecus gelada; assembly: GCF_003255815.1. Taxonomy (NCBI): domain Eukaryota; kingdom Metazoa; phylum Chordata; class Mammalia; order Primates; family Cercopithecidae; genus Theropithecus; species Theropithecus gelada. Next base: position 5,977,191 of record NC_037679.1, read on the forward strand.
GAGAAAATATTTGCAAACCTCATACCCAACAGAGGATTAGTATGTGGAATATATAATAAACTCTCAAAACTTAACAGTAAAAAAAAAAAAAAAAAATTAAATTAGAAAATGGACCAAAGACGTGAACAGCTATTTCACCGAGGAGGATTACAGATGGCAAATATGCACATGAAAAGATGTTCAATATCATTTTCCATCAGGGAAATGTAAACTAAGCCCACAAGGAGATATCACTACGTACCTATCAGAGTGGCTGAAAGAGTAACACCACCAAATGCCGGTAAGGACATGGAGAAACCGGATCATCCGTACTTTACCGTGGAATGTAAATAGTAGAGCTACTCTGAAAAACAGCTTGGTAGTTTCTTATAAAGCTAAATATGCAACTACATAACACTCAATAATTGCATTCTTGGATATTTACCCCCAGAGAAATGAAAACATACATTCACACACCAAAAAAAAAAAAAAAAAAAAAAAAAAACTGTACAGGAATGTTCACAGCAGCATTATTTATAAGCTAAAAATCAAAATAAATCTAGATGCCCTTCAACAGGAATGGTTGAACAAACTGTGGTACATACCACAGAATACTTCTCCACAATAAAAAGGAACAAACTATTGATGCACATGGCTTGGATCAATCTCCAGGGAATAATGCTGCCTGAAAAAGCCAGTCCTAAAAGGTTGCATAGTGTATGATTCCATTTATATGACATTTTTGAAATGACAAAGTTCTTGCAATGAAAAACAGATTAGTTGTTGCCAGGAGTTAGGGATGAGGAAGGTGGGGGCCATGCAGGAAGGAGGTAGTTATACTTGTAAAAGGACAAACTGAAGGATCCTTGCGGCATTGAAGGCTGACTGGTGGTGGGTATGTGAAACCACAGGTGATAAGACTGTATAGCACTTAATACACTCACACATACATTCACAAATATACACACTCACACATACACACATGCAAATGACTATAAGTAAAGCTGGGAAAATCTGATGAAAATAGGTGTGCCATGTCAATGTTAATAACATTATTAGACTATAGTTTTGCAAAATCTTCCCACTGGGGAAACTGGGGAAAGTATACGGAATCTTCTTGTGTTACTTTTTACACTGCATGTGAATCTACAATTATTGCAATAAAAATTTCAGTGAAAAAAAGGTCACTCTGACTGTCATGTAGAGACGGGATCGAAGGCGGTGGTTCTCACACTGAAGTGCTTGGAGGGCTTGTTAACCACAGATCACTGGGCTTTACCTCCAGAATTGCTTATTCAGCTGGTCTGGGTGGGACCTGGGAATTTGCCTGTCTTGCAAGTTCCCAGGTGATGCAGATACTTCTGGCTGGGGAACTATTCTTTGATATCCATTAAATTAGAGTCATTGTAGCTTTCCCTTGACTTCTATTTATTTCAAAGGGGAAAACAGAGTACTTGTTCCTTGGTGTTTCTTTCAAAAGTCTTTAAAGACTGCCCATGCCTTTGTCTTTTAGGACAGCCTTGAAGTATCTGGTTAGAGCAGTAGTTCTCAGAGTGTAGCCCTCAGGCAGGTGGCATCAGCAACACTAGAGAACTTGCTAGAAATATACATTTTGGGGCTCCACCTTAGACTTGGTGAATAAGAAGCTGTCAGGTTGGGGCCCCAGCAATCTCTGTTTAAGATTCTGATGCATGCTAAATTTTAAGGACGATTACATTAGAGGAAGACAGGAAGATGTTAGGAAGCCAGTTAGGACCTTTTTATTTTATTTGCAGTATTAACAAGTAAATGGGTCCTCCCAGGGGCACCTAATTTTGAAACAGGATGTAGCAAAGGAAAAACTGAGGTGAGGTCTCCACAGGGTAGTGGTTATTGACTTCTAGTCTCTAACCTACAGATGCAGATGGCAACACTAACTTATCTCCACAGCAGGTGCTGTTCTAATTAACCAATAAAGATATTAGAAAGCACATAGGAAGAAGAAAGCCCAAGATTAACACTAAGTGGCAATTAGTGGTATTAGGCAATGCCTATTATCTGCTCATAAACATATCAACACGTTGATCTTAAAAGGGAATAAAACTAGACAGTGTTTGTGAACCACCAGGCTTTCAGGGGCATCTTATTTATTCAAGTCACAGGATCAATTGACCCTTGAACAATTATACTTCAAATTGATTAATTCTACCATCCCAGAATTTAATCTTTCAACTGCCTATTGAAGCCCTACTCTGTTTTTTTCATCATGCCACTGTGAGGTTTCTGGAAGTTGAGAGCGGTATCTAATTTCTTGGCCCCCTTCTATTCCTAGCTGTGATTTTAGATGCTGCTGTCAACATTCAGAAGAAGTAAGTCACTGGGGACCACAGCTCAGGGTGCTGAGTGTATGTGTTTAATACCAATTCCACGCACATGAGTCATGCCAGCTCTATTTGTGGAAAGGGGAAGAAGATTGCCAGATAATCTTCAGCACTTGCCTTGGCTCCATAGTTATCTAAGAGGATGTTAAATTGGAATAATTCTACTCATTTATTGCTCTGCTTGCAAATTAGCCAGTAAAATGTCAAAAATTATAATACTCTTTTTAAAAAAAAACAAAACAGTGTTAGGAGAACATTGGCAGCTCTTAAAAACTCTCCTGGCAGTGCACGGTGGCTCACATCTATAATCCCGGCACTTTGGGAGGCTGAGGTGAGCAGATCACTTGAGGTCAGGAGTTTGAGACCAGCCTGGCCAACATGGTGAAACCCCGTCTCCACTAAAATACAAAAAGTAGCTGGGAGTGGTGGTGCGCACCTGTAATCCTAGCTACTCGGGAGGCTGAGGCAGGAGAATTGCTTGAATTTGAGAAGTAGAGGTTGCAGTGAGCTGAGATCATACCACTGCACACCAGCCTGGGCAACAGAATGAGACTCCATCTCCAGGAAAAGAAAAAGAAAAAGAAAAGAAAATTCTCCTAAGGCTTTCTGAAATTCTCACCAACTTCTGACTTCATGAAGAGATAGTGTGATATAGAGGAGAGAATCTAATTGTTGAACTCAAACAGATCTAGTGTAAGGTATATGGATGTGCTTTGGTCAAGGAATATGCCAGAGCAGATATCCAGGCCTGCATGACTCAGTGAATTTGATGTGCAGTTTCATACTTGACTCTGAGCCACTATTGTCTGCAAAAGGTATAATTGCCCTGCTAATGCTGTACAGGGGCTTTTGGGGCTCGGCTCACCTCAAGGTAGCTTGGAATAGCAGGCACATTGGCACCCAGAGAAAGAGAAAGAGCCAAAGCTGTCTGTCTGCAAGAGACAGCCAGGACACAGTTCGGCTTGCTAGTGCCCAGAGAAAGAGTTAAGCTGCTGACCCTGAAGGCAAGAGAGAGCCGGCCACACAGCGGTGTGTGGGAGCCCCTGGCTCAGGCAGCCAAGACAGGGAGGACAGTGTAAAGAGCTAGTGTAAGTAAGCTGTTAATGAGAGCTGCTGCTGAATAAAATCATCTTTCACCTGCCTACAGCCCCTCGAGTGTTCTTTCTGTCCATCCACCCACTCCCCTCAGACTTCAGCATGGGCTGGACCTGGACCCCAGGATGTGCCATTTAGGTTTGAATATCACAGCTGCCATATAATAGCGTTAGGTAAAGTGCTTAAAATTCTGTAGGCCTCAGTTTTTCTATCTGTAACGTGGACTAAAATGCTTGCCCTATGTGGTTGATTTGAGAAAAATAAAATGCACATATACAGTTTCTGGCATGTGTTTGGCACACAAAAGCTCAGTTCCCTTCTCCTCAGATTGAAGGTAATTGCTTGGTTTTGGTATAGGTTTTTTATCCCCCATAAATTTAATAGTGTATGAAAAAAATTAAGTGATTATATGACAGGTCCAGTTTGCTTTCTCTTGTTTTCTTTTCTTCACTGCTTCAGTCAGCATGAAGTTAGTCATTCTGAGCTTCAGTCAGTTCTAGTCCATTTGCCAATGATCCCAAGGCTCCTTTTATGGTCTGAAAAGCGATATTCATATCTGGTAAGCATCCAGATCATAATGATACTCTAGCTCATGTTTGTCAGACATAGCTACAAAAACAAACTATAAAATATTAAAAGTAACAGAATTATTTTTCTATACCCTCAAAAGAACTGAACAAAAACCAACTGAATTCTTAGACTTGTACGACCAAATCCATATTACAATATATGATTATAATAAAAAGATGAAATAGGATACAATTTGCTAATGTTCAACTCTGTCAATAATAGTAAACTAATTCTCTGTGAAGTGCATTAGCCCTTTGGTAAATATGAAAATGAGTTTTTCTTTAAAATAAATATGTATATATTTTTCAGAAGTAAAAACGAGCAGGCATAGGTTTTAGCTGAAAATCGGTTTTGTTCGACAGCATAATAATTTGGAAAAATTAAAGGCAAACATCTTGGGCAGAGCATGCATTCTCCAGCTAGTCACCATTTCTACCTCCCTTCTTTCATGCCCACTGGCCCACCTGCTTCACCCATTACAGGACGTGACAAGCTTCTAGAGGCATTTAAGTTTGTAGATCCCAGTTCCAACCATTTAGATCAAATTACTGGGTTCCTACTCAGGCAGCTGGGTTCCAACAGCAGGAACCTGAGCTGCATATCCTACCTAATCTTTGGGCAAAGTTTTGCCTGTTTGGCACAAAGATAGTGGCAGTTTCTTGTAGTTATTAATCTTTGAGTAACTTAATCTTGTTGTTGTTGCTCCTCCAGAATGTCCAACAATCTTTTAAAGAATCTCTGCTTTAAATTTGATCTGTATCAATGTTTGGAACATGAAGAGTTGTTTCTGTTTTCCTGCTTGGACCCTGACTGATAACGGAGCCAGATTGAAGGGGTGGAAGTACAGTTGAACACAACTGCAAAGGAAAAAATTAGTTGGGTGTGGTGGTGCATACCTGTAATCCCAGCTACTATGGAGGCTGAGGCAGGATAATTGCTTGAACTTGGGAAGTGGAGGTTGCAGTGAGCCGAGATCACACCACTGCACACCAGCATGGGCAACAGAGCAAGACTCCAGCTCCAAAAAAAAAAAAAAAAAAAATAGAAAAAGAAAAGAAAACTCTTCTAAGGTTTTCTGAAATTCTCACCAACTTCTGACTTGGCTTAAGCCAAGCTCAGAATGTATACTTCCCAATATTCATAAACAGAAAAAGGAAATCAAGGGTTACCAGTCATTTGAGAAAAACCAACACCACAAAAGAGAAAGACCAAGATGTAAAGGAAAAGCCATGCAGAAAAGGTAACACCTTAGTAAGCAAACAAGAATTTACACTTAAAAATTAGTATCAGAATAAAGATTTTGCAATTGAAAATAAAAATAAGCTACTATGAAAACAGAACAATCAAAAAATGGAAAAGAGTTTGTCGCAATTAAAAATACAATTGGCCAATTTTTTTTAAAATTAATAAATGGGCTGAATAATGAATTGGACAAATAGACAAAATCATGGTATAAAAGTAAATTCAATGAACTCTTTAGAATATGTAGAGCAAAGAGTCAATAAGGAAATAAGAGTAGTTTAATATGTGTCAGGCTATTCTAATTGCTTTAGTTATAATAACTAATTTAATTCTGACAACAACTTTTTTGAGCTAAGGATAATTATTATATACACAGAGGGGTTAAGCAACATGTTCAAAGTCACACAGCTAATGGGTAACAAAGCTGAAATTCAAATCCAGGGAATGTGACCTCAGAGACCTTGCTCTTTATTATTATTCTACATTGTCTATTTTAAACGTAGGAGATAAGTTAAGAGACATGGAGGATATTCAGGAAGTTCAATAGCCACCTAACTGGAGTTGTAAAAAAACAAAAACAAAAACAAAAACAAAAAAACAGGATGAACAGGAGAAAGAAAATATTCAAGAAACAAGAATAGAAAATGCATTGAGCTGAAAAAAGACTTGACAGACACTACTAAGTGCCAAAAAAAATGACTTTTTTCAAAATAACATATCTAGACACATAATTGTGAAATTTTAGAACTCCAAAATAAAGAAAACCTTGCTCTGCTTGCAAATTTTTCTCCAGAGAGAAAAACAATAATATACAGAGTATTGTGAATCAGGTGGACATCAGATGTTTCGTTTGCAACAGAATAATGATTTGTCGATTCTGAAGTTTTGGATTTAGAATTCTCTACCCAAACAAGTGTTAATCAAAGGGGCAGGCAAAATAAAGACATTTGGACATGCAAGAATTTAGGAAGTCTAGCATTCATTGCTATTCAAAGAGATAAACCAACAAAATATAGTATGATTCCAAGAAACAGGAAGATTTAAGACATAATAAACATCAGCAGTTGAGTGTGACTCAGATGTGAAAGACAAAATTAAGCAGTGAATTTATTGGACTGGAGCTTGTAAAAGGCTCTATTTAGAAAGTTATAAATGGCAATAATAATTCTCTGTAGCTCCAAGCTCAGTATTTGTTTCTACTGGTGAAATATTTACATAATCATAGTATTGTAAGAAATGTACCATAAATGACTTCTTAAATTATTATTATTTGAGATTTCAAAAAATCATGTTCATATAATTTAGAAAATACCTAATGGATGATAACAAAGGAAATTAATGAGTCCCACTAGTTATAAAGAGATTTACCAAAACAAAACAAAACAAAACAGATTGTAATTATCAAGCTCTGCTTGATCAAACAATTTTTCCGCCCTTTGGGGAGACAACTGCTTGGCTTCTGCATTTTTTCATAATAATGGGAAGATGTTCTTTTCTTGATCATGTCTCAACTATTCTTGAAAAGACAAGCAGCAACACCTTCCAGCAATCCTGAAGAGATTACTCGGCAGCAATTCAAGACATAGGCAATGAATTGGAGCCAACTTAATGACTTAGATATGCTGAATCTAAAAGTTATCTGAAACTTTCCCAGCAAAGCAAGCATTTTGAGAAGTTAAATAACCAACATCTCCTATTTTACATTTTCCAATTCTGGAATTTACTCATAGATTAAATCAAGGTCTAGTAAATATGGATGGTAAAGCCATGTAAAATTATACCTATATAATATTATAATGTTCCCTGTTTGCCTCTTTTTATACTAATTCCTCAACTTTGAGTAATTTATTTTATTTACAGTTATCATGGTGTCTTGGTGACATATATTTTTCATACAAGAAAAAAGTTTTTTTAGGTATAATTTTTACAGAATACTTACAGGGGAGAGTAAAAATGAAACGTACTTTTTAACAGAGACGCAGTTACTTACAAGTAGAGGGAGAGTCACCCATGTTATGCAACTATCCCATCTTATCAAATATATACTAGGAGACTAGTCATTAAGTCCTTTGCCACAGCAAAGAAAGTAGGGAGGCCACAGGCTTTGAACTGATCTGAGTTTTTTAGGTAAGTCACGTAAACTCTCTAAGCCAAGCTTGTCCAACCTGTGGCCCACAAGCTGCATGTAGCCCAGGACGGCTTTGAATGCAGCCCAACAAGAAAAATATTAAACTCAAAGCAAATGTCTCTATATGACATAAATTTAAATATCTTTTTTAGAATTTTTACAATAAAATGAAACCAAAGCACACTCAAAATACTGATTTCATTACATATATAAGTCTAAAAAGATAATTTTTCAAACAAATCAGTAATGAATGCTCATTAATCCTTCTGTTCATTTCAAAACATCTATTGAAAGCTTCCTGTGTATTTGACAAGTGTGCTAAGCTCTGAGAAATCAGTGGTGAAACAGAAACTTGGTGCCTGCCCTCAGGGAGGTTAAACTTGCCAATAGGGTCCAATAGGATGGCATTTCACATGGAATGTAGACTTTAATTTAGAAAAATTATCCTCTTCTGCTTTCTCTCTTTAACTGTAAATTTATATTTGTGATTTAATCTCCTACTGAAATAAGCTAAATCTGGTTTGAAATGACGTTCTGTTGAAAGTTGTGCAGTCGGAACTGAAGAGAAACTTACTGTTAAACATGGCATACTTATCACATGGCTATCTTCTCTTGCTCCTGAATACAATTAAAATAAATAACCAAAATGAGGGAAATGGATATGAGTAATCAGCAGACAAGCGCTTTCAATAAATTTTCAATTGACAAAATGAAAAAAAGGTACAGTAAGTGACTTGGCAGAGTGGAGGAAGCTAAAACTGAAGTATCCGCTGAAAATAGATAGTTCATTGATGAGGAATGAGCCAATTTGCTCCACTGAAACTCACAAGAAGTGAGTTTCACAAGAAGTGGAGGCAGCAAAGTCTGGATATAGCAAAAGGTTGAAATCAGGGAAATCAGTTGAAAGTCTGCATGTAAAATGGCTGTGTCTAAAGTGGCTGAACACTCCCAGATCTCTTTCCCCAACCCACATGGACAAGTAACAACCTTTTTCTACACACCTACCAATCATTTCTCCCTAAGTGATCACAGATTAACTTTTTGGAGAAATTGAGCTAGAGATGTTCCAGACCTGGAAGCAGTAGGAGCAACAGGGTAAGGTACAGGGTTGGAGACAGAGTGATATAGCTTTGAATATTACCTTTTGATATGATTTGGCTCTGTGTCCCCACCCAAATATCATCTCAAATTGTAATCCCCACATGTCAGGGGAGGGACCTTATAGGAGGTGATTGAATCATGGAGGCAGACTTCCCCGTTGCTTTTCTCATGATAGTGAGTGAGTCTTCACAAGATCTCATTGTTTGAAAGTGTGTGGCACTTCCCCCCTTCTCTCTCTCTCTCTCTCCTCTCTCTCTCTCTCCTGCCACCTTGTGAAGAAGATGCTTGCTTCCCCTTTGCCTTCCACCATGATTGTAAGTTTCCTGAGGCCTCCCAGTCATGTTTAAATTAAGCCTGTGGAACTGTGAGTCAGTTAAACCTATTTTCTTCATGAATTACCCAGTTTTAGGTAGTTCTTTATGGTAGTGTGAGAACAGACTAATAAACTTTTTCAGGGGACTCAAGGAAAAAGCCAGCTTGCTGCCTATAACTCTAAAATAAAGCCTCTTCATTGATTGCCCTCTCATGCACACAACACTTCTAATTGGTCTTACAGTATTTCATTCCAAATGGTGCTGGGACAATTGGATATCCACATGCAAAAGAAGTAAGAATTAAGTTACACCCCATTCTTAAAACCAGACACAAAAATAACTCAACGTGGATCATAGACCTAAATGTAGAACTATAAAACTCACTGAAAAAAGTGTAGGAGTAAATCTTTGTGATTGTGGGTTAGGCAAACACTTCTTAGGTATGACACCTAAACCACAAACTACAAAAGAAGAAAAAGATAAATTGGACTTCATCAAAATTACAACCTTTTATATTTCAAAGGACACTGTCAATAAATTGAAAAAGACAACTCACCAAATGAGAGAAAATACTCACAAATCATAGATCTGATAAGGGATTTGCATCTGGAATATATTTTAAAAACTTTTATGACACAATAAGAAAATGACAAGTAACCCAATTAAAAATGGACAAAGGACCTGTATGAAAAGATATTTCTCAAAAGAAGATAGATATAAGGCCAATAAGCACATGAAAAGATGCTCAACATCATTAGCCATTAGAAAAGTGCAATCAGAATTACAATGGGATACCACTTCATACCCACTAGAATGGCTATAATTTTTTTAACAGAGTGGATAATAACAACTATTGGCAAAGATGTGGACAAAAGGAAACATTCAGATATTGCTGGTGGGAATGTAAAATAGTGCAACACTTTGAAAAACGTTTTTCTCAATTCTTTAAAAAGTTCCATATAGAACTATTATGTGATTCAACAATTCTACTCCTAACACATACCCAAGAGAAATAAAAACATGTCCACGTAAAAATTTATACAGGAAGATTCATAGCAGCCTTATTTATAATAGTCAAAAAGTAGAAACAACCCAAATGTTCATAAACTAATAAATGGGTAAACAAAATGTGATATGTCCATAAAATGGAGCATTATTTAGTAATAAAAGGAAACAAAGCATTGATACATGCAGCTGCATAGATAAACTTTAAAAAATATTCTAAGGTTTACTGTGTCGGTTGCACAACTCTGTGAATATGCTACAAATCATTTAAGTGTACTTTTTAAGTAGGTGGATGTTATGGTATGTGAAGCGTATCTCAATCAACCTCTTAGAAAAATGTAAATGGACAGCTACCGATCACAGAAAAATATAAATGGACAGCCACAGAGCACAAAACATCTTGGAAAGCCTCCAACATGAAAAACAGAAATAAACACAAACAATAAAAGTGAATTTGGGGGGAAAAAGGAGGACTGCAGGAAATAGAAGAAAAGATCACCTAAACATTTTGTTAGTATTCTTAGAAAGATAAGAATCTGTAAAACAAAACCATGATGTTATCAGGAAATGAAAGAACAAGAAAGAGACCAAAAAGACAAAGAGCTATAAACCAACAGAGATAAGATAATAAAATTACAGGATCAAGTCAGGAATTTCAGGAATACAATTTCTAGAAAGAAAAAGTAGAGGAAGTGAAGTGAAAAAAGATAAAACAGAAATAGCAAGAAAAATTCCTATGACAAGAGGACATAACCTTCTAGATTGAAAATCTTCATGGAACACTGAATAACAAACTTTTAAAGATTTATTTTAAAACATCATGAAATTTAAGAATACCCAAAATAAAATTATTAAAGATTTTTTAAACCCTAAGTATGTATAATCAGCATGATATCAGACTTTCCAGTGTAGCACCAAAGATATAAGACAATAAATTAATGTTTACATAATTCTGAGAAGAAAAAAAATGTTAGGACAAAATTTCTATACTCGCCCCAAGTATCAATCAAATATGAGCGTGAAAAATACATATTTGATTGATAGTTGGACTGAGTGTAGAAATTTTCAGACATACTAAAACTCAGAATAATAATCACCCGTGCACCCTTTTTTAGGAAACTACTGGAGAATATGCTTTAAAAAATGAGGAAATCAATTCAGAAAGAAGTTTTGTGATCCAGGAGACTGGGTCCCAATACAGGAAAACAGCAAACGGAAGGATCATAATGATAGCTCCACTCATGACTAGAAATTAATTCATGTCATTTGGAGCAGAAGAAAAGACAACTCAAGTCTGGAGATTCAGTGGGGATGTGAGGGAATGAAATCAATACATATCTAATGTGATAATTTCACAGGTATTTGACAAATCTCAGGAGGCAGTTGGATAGACACATGAGAAACTATCAAAAAATGGGAGGAAACTGAAGAGGTATACTAGAAAGAAAACGTTTCAAACTTCAGTGCTTAACTCAACAGTAGTCCAGATTGCAGTCCTGTAGCAATATGCACATGGACTAAAAATTTAATTTTAGAAATTATGATATAGCTGAATTGGGAGAATGAGGCAAGGGGAATTGGTTAAGAAGTGCGAGATTTGTAAGACAGTTAAATAATTTCAATAATAAACATTGGCTAAAGTTGAAAAAAATCAAGATAGAGGAATTATATTTTTAAAGCAGGATGATGATAAAACCTAGAAGAAACAAAGAAATTGAAATGGGGAGATGTGGATTAACCAACTGCTGTTCTTTTAATACAAGTGTTTCAATACTACTTGGATTTTTTTTAAAAAATCATGGCATGCTATAATATGGATAAATTGTTTTTTAATCCATTAAGGGTTCATAGCACTGAAAAAGCACTGTGTGGTAAAGACATAGGCTGCCAGAAAGTTTACAGAGTATAAAAAAGACATATTTCTTTTTTTATGAAGACCACCACCAAACCGAAAATAAAACTGAAATAGTGTAAGTTTTAATTGTGAACCATCTTGGAAAAAATCATTAACCACAGGATCTATAACTAATAGACCTTTCATAGACTGCCATCTGAGGACAGTAGTTCTATCTTTGCAGGAAAGACATTCCATGAGAAATAAGAATCCTCTTAATACTGACTCTCTGAGTAGGTTTTATAACTAAGAAAAGGCTTCCCATAAATAACCAATATATGTTGTAGAGAAGCCCAGGAAAAAAGAGAGGAATGCAAATGTTTATGTGCTAATCTCCAGGTAGAAAGGTGAGCAAGACAGAGTACAGAGTAGTCTGGGCCAGTTCCTTCTGGAGAACCAACTGAGAGTGTTGCCTTGAGCCATGTAGTAAAGATGGCAAGACACATCCATACAGAGACTGGCCTCATCTCCTCTGTATCTTGCATGGCCACTATCTGAAGATCAATAGAATTTCCTCTTCTAACCAAATGTGTGGGACCACCTACAACAACAATCATGTTCCATATTTTCTTTCCATGCCTTCATCATAAATCTCAGCATACAAACAATCAACTCTTCTACAAAATGAAGAATTCTGTAGTACAAACCCCATGCAGCTAAGCAGAGCATAGGGTAGCCAACAATCTGTCTTTCATGTGATCTAATACATTCATCTGGCTCTGCCATGAGCTGTATGTAGGCCAGCTCTGGGAGCTCTAGAACTTGAAGATGCCACATCCATTCTGCTTTAGCCAGGGAGCTGCTCCTAGACTAGGAGAGGAGCGCTGTTCTTGTTCCTCCTGCCCTGTCTCATGGATGCCACTCTTTGAAGACACCTATCTACCTACCCTAGTCAGGGTCATATCTCATCATTTTCAGGGTTCACTGTGTTCTTAATCTCATTCACTTATTAACTTCTTTTTGTCAGAAGAATAAGCTTCCTACTTTCTGTGGCTCCTGGGTTCTCCCATAAGAAGCCCTCTGTTTACTGCCTTACTAGTACACGTCAAAACTCTTATATCCATACAACCTTGTAGTATGGCTCTAGTCTAAGGTAGAAAGAAAGGGGCATAACTGTAACATGCATGTAATTATCCAGCTAAGCAGAGCATAGGGTTGTTTAATATCTAGCATAGAAGACATAATTAAGAATTTTTTAAAAGTATACCTGTTTAGGATTGTGAATTGTATTCCCATTCACTCACTTCACCAGATAATTGCTGAGTGCATTTTTATATGCAGATTTCATGTGTTGTAAATCAAATAAGGCCCATAACGTCAATGAATTTATAAAGTGTGAGGAGAGATTGGACAAGGAAGAAAGATTAAAACAATAGAAAAAGAGTTATTAAAGTAAGCAGCATAAGAGAAGTGCTAAGTGTGGAGGTTTGCAGAGGAATAAATTATATCTGGCTGGAGAAGGTATGTACAGAGTTTATTAAATAATTTCATGCAGCATTTGTGAAGCATCTGCTGTGTGCTGCACTAGGTACTATATTAAGGTCTGAGGAGACCAAGAGCGTAAAGACAAAGTTATGCGCCAAGGATGAAAAAGCCCTGGGAGATCAACAATGAGGTGGCAATTTTTTCTCCTGGAAGTGGGAGTAAGGGTGAAACTGTCAGGTAAAGCCTCATATAGGATATTAGTTTTTGAACTCAGACCTAGACAACAAGTGGAGTACTGACTGGCGGAAATGCTGAGATAGAGCACTGTAGGTATATGTAACAGCAGGAGCAAATGTGCAATAGCAGGGAAAATAAACTATAATAGAAACTATTCCTAGATATCTAGAAATATTAACTATTCTAGATAATAGAAATTATCTAGAGTACTGGGTGTTTGTGGCAAATAGGGGCGAAACTCCAAAGACAGAGGATAGAATGCAGAGAAGCAGTATGAATGGAGCACCTATTTAGCTGTGTTGGAAAATGAGGAACCAATGCAAGAATTATTTGTTTAATTTAGTGATCAGCATAGTGTTTTGAAAAGATAAGCCTGGAATCAGTATATAGAGGATGCTTGAAAGTGAGGATTGAAAGTAGGCTATTTCTTGTTTCAGGGGTGAAGTAATGAAAGTCTGAACTAGCTGGTGCCATTAGGAAGTGAAAGATGGGTGTAGGCATTTGAAGAAGCTACATCTACTTACATTGGTTGAAGTTGGGGAGAGTTGGAGAAGTGGAAATCTCTCAAGCAGGGTGGTCCTGGAGCCTTAGCAAATCATGACAGGCCTTTTTCTTACAGATGCAAGGAATCAGGCAAGACTTGGACTTGAAAAACAGGTTGAATTTTATGATGTTAGACTCAGAACCTAATGTTAAGTGTGCTTGCAAGCACACGCACATGCCACACACAGACCATCATAAATTATACTCTTGGAACATAGTTGTTTTGGTATCGGACACACATAACACTGTTGGCTTTCATCCAAATACTGGCAAAAATCTCTCTAAGGGGTCACTGGATATCAGTAGCCTTTCCTGCCTTCTGGGAGACTGAAAAACTTGGTTACAAACACAGGCTGTGGAGACACAGAGCAGTTCAAACCCAAGGTTGGTCATTTACAAGTAACTGCATAATTTTAGGCAAATTACCCTCTCTTCTCTTGATTTCTACATTAATAATATGGGGATACTAATACCAAACACACTGACTTTTATGAGAATTAAATGAGCTATTACATGTGAATTGATTAGAATAGAATAATACCCAGCACATAGGAGGTGCCCAGTAAATGAAGGGGATTCTTACTGTCGTTATGGGTATTCTGTGGTAGAAAAGTCAATGCTGAATACTTAGCAACTGGCATATATTTTTAGGGAGAGGAGCAGAAAAAGTTTTAGTAGATAAAAATAATGTCACTTCCTTTTTAAAATGTCAGTAGAAGATTGAGACTTTTTTGTGTGATTAATAGCTCAATTCCTATGATTCTGGTGCAGTAATTCACATTCAAAGCTATAGACAAGTATAGAGAGATTTTGTGAAAACTTCCACTGGTTAAGGTAGCCTTAAGATCTGAAGGATACTTTGGCCTTTGGAAGTGGCACTATACAGATGTCTAGTCAGCTGTTATCTGCTTAGCATAGTTATCAAATACACCATTAAGTACATTATTTCATTTATTTTAATATGATGGACAAAATGTAGCAAAAATAAAAAATGTGCTTAATGCAAACTGGGAAGACTCATTCATTTTATACTGACTCATTATGACAAGGCCTTATTGGTTTGATAGTTTTGTGATTCCAGAGCACCATAATTCTGAACCAGATTCCCATCTTGTATGGCTCTGTTAGAGGTTTTGCCTGCAGAGGTTTTCTCTAGTCCTCTTTCTGAGTGTGTCTCCCTCTTATTTATTTATTTATTTATTTCTGTCTTTGTTTCTCTGTGTCTCTTTCTTACTCCCTCTTCTCACTTCACCACCTAAATTTCCTCATTATTTCCAAATAGTTTGGAAGTTCTAATTCTATAAGCACTGCATTTTCTAGCTGCCTGCTAAAGACCTTTCTAAACTGCAATCCATATTTCCAGGTGAGCGATGAATGGGTGCTGGTGAACCACAGAGAATGAAGCAAAAAGTTGCAGTGAGTAGGAATCCTGCAGCCGCTTTCTTTTTTGGCACCCAACAAATGTTCTCAGTTTGATGGTTTTACTAATTTCTCTGCTTCATCTCTATTCTTACTTGTTCCTACTTTAAAAAAAAATTGTCTTCTCTTTCAAAATAGAAGATATGTTTTCTTAATATTCTAGCAATATACATTGTTGTTGTTGTGCTGATGTTGATAATAGTAATATTGCTATTAATATAATGTACCTTTTATTGCACACTTTTTGATTAATGATAGGTACCAACTGCCTACCACATTGAGAATGATACAAAGACTCCCAGGAAAAAAAGTAAGTCCTACAGAAGTTTTACTTAGCTATCCTAACTATTAGGCCTTTCCTGACCACCACTTTCCTGACCACCATTACAAGTATTAAACACACTTGTAATGGTTCAGGAGTAAATATCTTGAGGATTTCCTTAATTTTGCAGTGCAGCTTTCAAATGGGACAAATTATCCCATTTGTCAGAGCTAGCATAGATTAAAACTGGCTTTATTAATAAAAGCAATAGTAGCATAAAATAGATTTTTTAAGAAATCAAGATTATCAGTGTCATAGAAGGTGCAGATTACTAGAATTTCAGATATGTAAACGTGGTGAATAACATTTTAACAACTGATGTGGTTTCAATAACAGAAAATGAAGATAGCAAAATTTAAACAGGAGAGATAGCTAGCCTAGAGATATAAATTGGAAAGGTATTAGCACGCAGACAGGTATTGAAGCCACAAGAATAGATGAAAGAATCCAGTTAAAGTAAGTCTAAGGAGAAGAGAAGACAGATGTTGGGGTGATCAGACCCAACACCAGGTCGTGGGGGCAATGAAGTCCGGCAGAGTCAAAGGAATGAGAAAAGACAGTTTGAGAGAGAAAGTGGGTCCAGGGGGCCAATGCTAAGTATGGAGGCTGTGAAGGCCCCAAGCTCTGGAAGCCCAGACTATTTATTGGTGATCAAACAAAGAAACAGCGGGTGAGAATGTGGGAGTCAAAAGGGCAAGCACATGATCTACAGTTGTGACGGTTTAGGATTTCCTTTGAGGCGTATGGAACATGTTCTGCTACTTGCGATAATGGAGAGCAGGTTCTTTTAACTCAAAATACAATCCATCCTGGGAGAGCAAGGAGCAAGGAGACAGCAAGTCTGGACACATTCCAGAGCCACAAGCCCTGGATTCTATTCAAGCCACGAGGGGTTTTATGCCCTGAGCTTAGATTATGGTGTGTCAGGGTAGCCTTCCACCCTTTAGCACAGAGCTTGGTGTTCCAAAGACCACGAGGGGTTTTAGACCCTGGGTCCTGGACATGTTCCAAGACTCTTACATTATGTCAGACATGCAAGGCCTGCCTGAGCTTCTCTCCCAACACTCAGCTTTTCCCAACATGTCCCCCTTTTCTTTTTCATAAAACCACCACAGCTATCATTGCGTGTTCTTGATGGCGGCTTTCTCTTCAAAAGTGGCTTCCTCTTCAGAGGTGGCTTCTGCATCTGCAGACTAAAAGGAGACAGCACAAGCACACAACCATCAGAACAAAATTCACAAATGTAGAGCCTCCAATAGCCTTCAACTATAAATCTTTTGGATAGGATAGGAGTTTTTTAAGGATCTCAGTTACAATATAAATAGATGGTGATGTCTCCCATGGTCTATTTAGAGACACAGTGATCCAAACTGCTTCCCTGGCTTTAATTATCAAGATAATTTGATTTTTATCAAAGGTTGAATTATTGCAGGTAAACAAGTGACATTTGGGGCACATAATAAAGCATGTATTTATATCAAGAGTAACATTTCCTATTGCTAGCACAACTTTGAATCCAAAAGTTCCCGTTGGAGAGAAAAGAAAGAGCATTTTTATCCTTACCTCCTTCCCCTCTATTCCTTTTATATTTGTCTTCTCAGAGTTTGATTGAACTTTGAGCTATAGCTAATTTCCATAATTCAAAATGTTCCTGTCTGTCCCTGCAAATCTCTGCTAGTCTTTGCTAGTCTCTACTTTTGTACCTTTTCTTACTTAGCTCTACTTACTTATATCTGTCTACTTACTTATATCTCTCTAATTATCTCCATCTCTATTTATCTCTATCTCTATTTATCTCTACATCTTCTTGGAAACATTTTTTATGACTCTGGGTAGAGCTAAAAAATCCACCCTTTAAGCTTCAGTGAGATACAAAGCAGGGACCACGGACCCAGCACCAGATTGAAGGGAACAGGAAGTCCTCTCCCGTCCCCAAAGTACGAAAACCAGAGTTTGACCCTTGAAAATTTCCACTCCACATCAGTGTCATCCTCAATTTCCTGGAATGAATTGTTGATAATGGCAATTAACATATTTAGCAAAACAATGACCACTGTGACATTATAGACTCCATAAAGAACATAACCAATGTTTTCAATGAATTTGTGGTTATAGTTTATGACCACTGATTTCACTTCCAAAAGTCCAAATATAGCCCAGAATAGTGTCTTAAAACTCTCTTGAACTGTTGTGAAGGCTTCATTTTGTTTTGCACCAATGTAGTAGGAGTACAGGTTGAACATTCCAATCACAAAGGCCACAAACACCATAATGAATATGACCATGAACCTGAAGATGTCTTTGACTGCTCCTCCAAGCGACATCTGCAGAGGTCCAAAGCTTTCATTGGCTGGAAAATATAAGCTATCCCAGAGAAAATCAAAACCACAGCAACTGCACAAAGACCTTCAGACACCATCTGAGGATCAGAGGGGTCCCACTCCTTCCTGGCCAAATCGTAGTATTTCACATTATCTCCCAATGTTACTTTTGTCAAGTACTTCAAAGTATCTTATGGGCTTTGGAAGCATGCCAGAATGCCCTGAATCTTGCAATGAATGATACTGAGAAAATTGCTAACATACCAAAATCAAGCATATTCCACAACTCAAACAAATATTCCTTGGGGCCTTGAGTCCAAATGTCTTTACATTCAGCCCATATCATGCCTCTGTGCTCATTAAATCTGTTTTTCTCTAGCAGAGGCAGGTTAACCATGGAACTGAAGCTTCAAGATGACTTTACTTGCCCAGGCTCCTTCTAAGTCCTCACTTTGCCTTCTTTTTCTCTAAAAGGGGCCCTCTGAATAAACAAGCCTCAGATTCCACTGAGTCTTACCCCATGCCTCACCCTCTTCATAATAAATGCCTTAAGAAATTCAAGTAAGCAGAATGTTTGCTTTCACTTTGTCCCATTGTTATCCTGGTTCTTCCGAGCACTCAGCTTTCCCACCAAGCTTCTTTCAGTCGTCTTCAGGTGTCCTTTGACAATGCATCCTCCACTTTTACACATTCTAGCATTCCTTCACCAGGGTCTTTGTCATCCCACATTGGGCAGCCAGGAATGTTGGGGTGATCGGACCCAAAACCAGGTTGTAGGGGCGACGAAGTCTGGCAGAGTCAAAGGAATGAGAAAAGACAGTTTGAGAGAGAAAGTTGGTCCAGGGGCCAATGCTAAGTATGGAGGCTGTGAAGGCCCCAAGCTCTGGAAGCCCAGACTATTTATTGGTGATCAAATAAAGAAACAGGGGTTGAGAATGTGGGAGTCAAAAGAGCAAGCACATTATCTACAGCTGTGACGGTTTAGGATTTCCTTTGAGGCGTATGGAACATGTTCTGCTACTTGAGATAACAGAGAGCAGGTTCTTTTAACTCAAGATACAATTGATCCTGGGAGAGCAAGGAGCAAGGAGCCAGGAAGTCTAGATACATTCCAGAGCCACGAGCCCTGGATTCGATTCAAGCCACGAGGGGTTTTATGTCCTGGGTTTTATGGTGTGTCAGGGTAGCCTTCCACCTTTTAGCACAGAGCTTGGTGTTCCAAAGACCATGAGGGGTTTTAGACCCTGTACTCCAGACATGTTCCAAGACTCTTTTACATTATGTCAGACATGCAAGCCCTGCCTCAGCTTCTCCCAACACTCAGCTTTTCCCAACAGAGAGATGAGGATGGAACCCCAGAGAATATTAATATTAAGGGATTTTCAAAGAACTAGTGAATAAGGCTGAGAAGGAGTAGTAGAGGCAGGAAGAAGCAGAGAGGACAACTACCAGAGTGTAAGTTACAAAGGAGGCAAGCCTGACATCACTTTTATGTCTCTTCCAACTTCAAATTATGGGAAGTTACAAAAAGAAATAAATCTTAAAAAAAATTGAAACTGGCAACTGACCTATGAATTAAAGATTTAAAAAAAACATTTTCACTGATTTAAGTATTGATGGGGATGAATTGGGAAGTAAGATGGCTGCCACGATTCCTGTTCAGTGGTACACTTACCCTTTATAATCACCTCCCCTTGAGTGAGGTGGGACATGTGAAGAGGATGGGTCTTACTTCCACAATGCCATTAAATTGTTTTTGATAAAATATTTTTGGGGATAATAGTTGTCTATTTTTTAATTTTTATGGATATACAATAAATAGTTGTAGTATTTATGGGATACATGTAATATTTTGATACAAGCATACAATGTGTAGGGGTCAAATCAGGGTAATTGGGATAGCTATCACTTTAAACACTTATCATTTCTTAGTGTTAGAAACATTATAATTCCATGCTTCTAGTTATTTTGAAATACCAATAAATTATTGTTAACTACATTGCCCTATTCTGCTACCAAACATAAGATCTTATTCCTTCTGTCTGTATTTTTGTACCCACTAACCAACCTCTCCCCTCCTACACCCAATTACTCTTCCCAGTCTCCGGTAACCATCATTCTACTCTCTGCATCCATGAGATCAACCTTTTTAGCTATCACGTATGAGTGAGAACATGCAATATTTGTCTTTCTGTGCCTGGCAACAATTAAGTCTATTGTCAATTAATGTTACATCTGATTTACACAAATGGGTAAACAATTTTTATAGAGAAAAAATCTTGAGATATAGTATACAATTATCCTGACTTATAATATACCAAGAATAACAAGTGAAAAGATTCAGTAAGTCTGGAGTAGGGTATAGAGAGCTATACTGCTGTAACACTTTATAAGTAAGTCTTATGTGCATCCCCAATTGAGAACTACTAGACTAGAAATACTACATTAAAATTAAAACAGCAAGGCTTCACCCAAGTAAAATTTAAAATAATTACTAATATATTACTGATAATACAGTAGTTGCCAGAAATCATCAGCTCATTAGACAGGCAAAGCACTGCCAGGATTCATAAGCATAGGAAAACCTGACACAATTATTTCTTAGAGTTTTTATCAGTGTTATTCCTGAGGGTTAAAATATATTGTGGACAGTGAAAATATTGACAAATACCAGGGGTTCACCATAAAACATACAATTTCTGATAAATTCATATTAATAAAATTTTACCTATACAATGTTAGCACAGAGATGGCTAAATGACTCTTTTGATTTGACAACTTTTCCCATGCAACTCATCAAACAAATCTAGGTAATTTCCAGCATCTCTCTCTTTATAAAGTAAAAGAAACAATATTTGTAATTTTCCAGGGGCTATCTGGGGAATCTCAAAGTTAGTTTTAGGTATAAAAGATGGCCTGAATGTTTTGTGGGCTTTTTTCCCTATATTTAGGATCCCATTTTTAGAAAGTTAAAAATTTTTTTAAATGTCAGAGGAAATTTGGACAGTTGGTTAAGATAGAATCATAGGTGTCTTAGAAACAATACTTGGTTGTCTGTTTCATCACAGCAACACTAAAATGTATGTAAAAAATAAACATGGATGGTAACAAAATTGAGAACCTTAGCTCTTTCAAAAGTAAGACTGAGGGCAGAGCAGGATGGCCAATAGAAGTCTCCAAAGGTCATCCTCGCAGCAGAAACACCACATTTGACAACTATCCATACACAGAAAAAGAACCTTCATAAGAAGAAAAAATCAGGTGAGCAATCACAGTACCTGGTTTTAAACTTCCTATCACTGAAAGAGACACTAAATAGAGTAGAAAAGACAGTCTTAAATTGCCTAAATTACCCCTCCGCTCTCCCCCTGCAGCTGTCTTACAGCACGGAGAAGAGAATCTGTGCATTTGGGGGATGGAGAGTGCAGTGACTGTGGGGCTTTGCATTAGAAATCAGTGATGCCAACACCAGGCAGGACTCAGCCAATGTCCACAGAGGGAGTATTTAGACCAGCCATAGCCAGAGGGGAATCATCCATCCCAGGGGTTGGGACTTGAGTTTTGACAGGCCTCCCCACCATGGGCTACTGTGCTCTGGGGTTCTATATAAAGTTGAAAGGTGTCTAGGCCACTAGTCCTAGTGCTGTGCTAGGTTTGGAGCCATTGGAATTGGAGGGCACTCAACCTAGTGAGACACAGGCCAGGGTGGCTAAGGGAGTGCTTGCATCATTGCTCCCCCAACCCCAGGCAGCACAGCTTACAGCTCTTAAAGAAACCCCTTCTTTATGCTTAAGGAGAGGAGGGATAAGAGTAAAGAGGACCTTGTTTTGAAACTTTGATACCAGCTCAGCCATGGTAGGAAAAGACACCAGTCAGAGTCGTGAGTGCCCCACTAGGGGGCCAAGCTCCCAGATGACATTTCTAGGCATATCCTGGGCTGGGAGGGAGTTCACCATCTTGAAGAAGAAACCAGTCCTGCCAGGATTCATTGCCTGCTGACTAAAGAGCCCTTCAGCTCTGAATGATCAGCAGTGGTAACCAGGTAGTACATGCTGTGGACCTTGGATGAGACTCTGAGACATGCTGGTTTCAGGTATGACCCAGCACATTCACAGTTCTGGTGACTACAAGGAGAGACTCCTTCTGCTTGAGAAAAGTATGAACTCAGCCATAGTGGGGAAGAGCACCAAGCGGGCTCTTGGGGTCCCCAGTTCCAGGCCTTGGCTCTTTTATGGAATTTCTGGACATATTCTGTGACAAAGGAGGGTCCACTTCCCTGAAGGATGAGTCACAGGCCTGGCAGCATTCACCACAATATGACAGAATAGCCCTTGGGCCTTAAGTGAACATTGGCAGTACCCTGGAAGTATTCCCTGTGGGCCTGAGGTGGCGGTGCACACAGGGAAACATCCCTCTGCCTGGGGTAAGGGTAGGACAGAATGGAAAGGACTTTGTCCTGTAGTTTCAGTGCCAGTTTAGCTGCAGTAATAATAGAGCTCCAGGTAGATTTCTAAAGTTTCCAGCTCCAGGCTGGCTCCAAGATGGCATCTCTGAACCCACCTAAGACTCGAGGGAACTTACTGTCACTCCAAAGAGAAGAACACAATTCTGGCTGCTCCACCATCTGCTGAGTGTAGCACCCTAGGGCCTTAAATGAACATAAGTGGTAGCAAGGTAGTGGTTTCACAGTACCTTGGATGAGACCCAGTTCTGTATTGGCTTCAGGTCTAACTCAGTGGGACTGGTAGTGGCTACAGCGGTGCTTGTGTCACACATCCCCCAGCTCTATGCAGCCCAGCACAGAAAGAAAGGCTTTCTTTGTGTGAGAGAGGTAAGGAAAAAGAACAAGAGTCTCTGTCTTGTAATTTACAGAATTCTTCTAGATCTTATCCAAGACCACAAAGCTGGTACCTCTATGAGTCTGCAAGAACCACAGCATTACTGGGCTTGGGGTGACCCCTAATGCAGATATGGCTGCAGTGACCAATAACTTAGATCACAATACCCAAATCCCTTTGAATATCTGAAAAGCTTTCCCAAGAGGTATGAGTACAAACAAGCCCAGACTGAGAAGACTGCAATAAATACCTAACTCTTCAATGCCCAGACACTGACAAACATTCAAAACATCAAGAACATACAAGAAAACATGACCTCACCAAATGAATTAAATAAGCCACCAGGGGCCAGTTCCAAAGAAACAGATATGCGACCTTTTAGATAGAATTTAAAATATCTGTTTTGAGGAAGCTCAAAGAAATTCAAGACAACATGGAGAAGGAATTCAGAATCCTGTAAGATAAATGTAATAAAGATATTAAATTATTTAAAATAATCAAGCAGGAATTCTGGAGTTAAAAATGCAATTGACATACTGAAGAATGCATCAGAGTCTCTAGCAGAATTGATCAAGCAGAAGAAAGAGTTAGTGAGCTCGAAGATAGGCTATTCAAAAATGCACAGAGGAAACAAAAGAAAAAAGAATAAAGAATGCAGCACAACTACAAGATCTAGAAAGTAGCTTCAAAAGTGAAAATCTAAGAGTTATTAGCCTTAAATACAAAGTAAAGAGAGAGATAGAGGTAGAAAGTTTATTCAAATAACAACTTCCCCGAACTAGAGAAAGATGTCAATATCCAAGTATGAGAAGGTTATAGAATGCCAAGAAGATTTAACCTCAAGAAAAGACTATCTCAAGGCATTTAATAATCAAACTCTTAAAGATCAAGGATAAAGAAAAGATCCTAAAAGCAGGAAGAGAAGAGAAACAAATAACATACAACAGAGCTCCAAAACACCTGGCAGTAGACTTTTCGGTGGAAACCTTTCAGGTCAGGAGAGAGTGGCATGACATACTTAAAGTGCTGAAGGAAAAACACTTTTATCCTAGAATACTATATCCAGTGAAAGTAGTCTTTAAACATCAGGAGAGATAAAGACCTCCAGACAAACAAAAGCTGAGGGATTTCATCAACACAAGACCTGTACTATAAGAAATGCTAAAGAGATTTATTTAATCTGAATGAAAAAGATGTTAACAAGCAACAAGAAATCATCTGAAGGTACAAAACTCACTAGTAGTAGTATACAGAAAAACATAAAATATTATAACACTGTAATTGTGGTGGGTATACTACTCATATCTTAAGTAGAAAGGTGAAAAAAAATGAACCAACTAAAATAATAACTACAACAAATTCAAGAAATAGAGATATAAATAGAATAAGATACAAATAGAATCAACAAAAAGGTGAAAAGCAGAAAGATGAAATTAAAGTTTAGAATTGTATTAGTTTTCTTCTTGCTTATTTGTTACTTTGTTTATGCAATCAGTGTGAAGTTGTCATCTGTTTAAAATAAAGAGTTACAGATATTATTCCCAAGCCTCATGGTAACCTCAAATCTAAGCTCATACAACAGATACACAAAAAATAAAAAGCAAGAAATTAAAACATACCACCAGAGAAAAATCACCTTCACCAAAAGGAAGGCAGGAAGGAAGGAAAGAGGAAAGAGAAAACCATAAGACAACCAGAAAACAAATAACAAAATGGCCAGAAGTCCTTACTTATCAATAATACATTAAATGTAAATGGACTAAACTCTCCAATCAAACAACATGGAGTGGCTAAATAAATTTAGAAAACAAGACCCAGTGATCTGTTACCAACAATAAACACATGTAACCTGTAAAAACACACAAGACTGAAAATAAAGGGATGGAAAAAGATGTTCCATGCCAGTGGAAACCAAAAAAGAACAAGAATAGCTATACTTATATTAGAAAAATAGAGTTTAAGACAAAATCTCTAAAAAGAGACAAAGAAGACCATTACATATCGATAAAGGGATTAATTCAGCAAGAGGATATAACAATTATAAACATTTATGCACCCAACACTGGAGCACTCAGATATATAAAACAAATGTTATTAGAGCTAAAGAGAGAGAGAGACCCCAATAAATTAATAACTGAAGACTTCAACACCCTACTTTCAGCATTGAGCAAATCATTCAGACAGAAAATGAACAAAGAAACATCAGGTTTAATCTGCATTATAGACCAAATGATCCTAATAGATATTATAGAACATTTTATCCAGTGGCTGCAGAATACACATTCTTCTCCTCAACACATGGATCATTCTCAAGGATAGACCATATGTGAGGCCAGAAAACAAATATTTAAACATTCTTTAAAATTGAAATAATATCAAATATTTTCTCTGACCCTAACGGAATAAAACGACAAATTAATAAGAATAATTTTGGAAACTATACAAACACATGGAAAATAAACAATATATTCCTGAGTGACCAGTGAGTCACTGAAAAGATTAAGAAGGAAATTGAAAATTTTCTTGAAACAAATGATAATGGAATAGGATATAATGAAAGCAAAACTAAGAGGAGAGTGTACAGCTATAAGTACCAACATCAAAAAAGAAGAAAAACTTCAAACAAACAACTTAATGACGCTTCTTAAAGAAATAGAAAAGCAAGAGTAAACCAAACCCAAAGTTAGTAGAGGAAAAGAAATAATAAAGGTCAAGGCAAAAATAATATGAAATTAAAGAAAACAATACAAAAGATCAGTGGAGTGAAAAGATGGTTTTTTGAAAAGGTAAATAAATTTGGCAAACCTCTAGCCAGACTGAGAAAAAAAGAGAGAAGACCAAAATTTTTAAAAATCAGACATAAAAAGGGAGATATTACCGTTAGATATTGCAGAAATTTGAAAGCTCATTAGAGGCTCCTAAGAGCAACTATATGCCAATAAATTGGAAAACTTAGAAGAAATGGATAAACTCTTAGACACATACAGCCTACCAAGATTGAACCATGAAGAACTCCAAAACCTGAATGAACCAATAACAAGTAAGAACATCAAAGCCTTAACAAAAATTTCCCAGCAAAGAAAAAGTCCAGGATGGCTTCACTGCTGAATATTACCAAACATTTAAATAAGAAGTAATATCAATCCTACTCAAACTATTCTGAAAAATAGAAGTGAAGGGAATACTTCCAAACTCATCCTATGAGGCCAGTATTAACTTCATACTGAAACCAGACAAAAATACATGAAACAAAGAACACTACAGGCCCATATCTCTGGTAAACATTGATGCAAAATTCTTCAACAAAATACTAACAAACTGAATTCAACAACACACTAAAAAGATCATTCATCATGGCCAATTGAGATTTATGCCAGGGATGCATGGATGGTTCAATGTATGCTAGTTAATCAATGTGATACATCATAACAACAGACTGAAGAATGAAAGAATATGATCCTTTTAACTGATGCTGAAACAGTATTTGATAAAATTCAACATCACTTCATGATAAAACCCTCAAAAAACTGGGGATAGAAGGAACATACCTCAACATGATAAAAGCCATATATGACAGATCCACAGCTAGTATCATAATGAGGAAAAACTAAAAGCCTTTCCTCTAAGATCTGCAACATGACAAGGATGCCTACTTGTCATCACTGTTATTCAACATAGTGCTGAAAGTGCTAGCTAGAGCCATTGGACAAGAGAAAGAAATAAAAGACATCCAAATTGGAAATAAAGAAGTCAAATTACCCTTGTTTGCAGATAATATGATCTTATATTTGGAAAAACCTAAAGACTCCACCAAAAAACTATTAGAACTGATAAATTCTGTAAAGTTGCAGGATACAAAATTAAAATACAAAAATCAGTAATATTTTTATATGCCAACAGCAAACAATCTGAAAAAGGAATCAAGAAAGTAATCCCATCTAAAATAGCTACAAATAAAATTAAATACCCAGGAAGTAACTTAACCCAAAAAGTGAAAGATGTGTACAATGAAAATTAAAATATTGATGAAAGAAATTGAAGAAGACATAAAAAAATTGAAAGATATTCCATGTTCATGAATTTGAAAAATCTATATTGTTAAAATGTCTATTCTACTCAAAGCAATCCATGGATTCAATGCAATCCCTATCAAAACACCAATGACATTCTTCACAGAAACAGAAAAAAACAATCCTAAAATTTATATGAAATGTTGAAAGACCCAGAATAGTCAATGTTATGAGCAAAAAGAACAAGAGTCTTTGTTTTGCAGGAATCATTACCTGACTTCAAGTTATACTAAAGAGCTACAGTAACCAAAACGGCATGGTACTAGCATAAAAACAGACACATAGATGAATGGAACAGAATAGAGAACTCAAAAACAAATCCATGCATATACAGTGAACTATTTTTTTGACAAAGTTGCCAAAAACATTCATTGGGTCAAGGACAGTCTCATTAATAAACAGTGCTGGGAAAACTGAATATCCATACGTAGAAGAATGAAACTAGACCACTGTCTCCTACCATACACAAAAATCAAGCCAAAATGGATGAAAGACTTAAATCTAAGACCTCAAACTATGAAACTACTGCAGGAAAACTTAGGGGAAACTCCCCAGGACATTGGTCAGGGCAAAGATTTTTTCAGTGATACCCTACAAGCACAGGCAACCAAAGTAAAAATGGACTAACGGAATCACATGAAGTTAAAAAGCTTCTGCACAGCAAAGGAAACAATCAATCAAGTGAAGAGACAATCACAGAATGGGTGAAAATATTTGCAAACTATCTGTCTGACAAGCGATTAATAACCAGAATATATAAGGAGCTCAAACAACTCTTTAGGGGAAAAAAATCTAATAATTCAATCTAAAGTGGGCTGAAAATCTGAATAGACATTTTTCAAAAGAAGACATACAAATGGCAAACAGGTACATGGAAAGATACTCAATATCATTGATCATCAGAGAAATGCAGATCAAAACTACATTGAAATATCATCTCTCCCCAGTTAAAAAGGTTTATTATCCAAAAGGCAGGCAATAGGAAATGCCAGCAAGGATGTGAAGAAACAGTGTACCCTTGTACACTGTTGATAGGAATGTAAATTAGTACAACCACTGAGGAGAACATTTTAAAGGTTCTTCAAAAAACTAAGAATAGAACTACCATATGATCCAGCCATCCCACAGCTAGCTATATACCCAAAAGCAAGCAAATCAAAGCAATATCAAAGAGATATCTGCACTCCCATGTTTATTGCAGCTCTATTCACAATAGTCAAGATTTGAAAGCCCTAAGTGGCCATCAACAGATGAATAAAGAAAACATGGTGCATATACACAATGGAGTACTATTCAGTCAAAAAAGAATGAGATCTGTCATTTGCAACAACATGGATGAAGCTGGATGTCTTTATGTTAAGTGAAACAAGCCAGGCACAGAAAGACAAACTTCACATGTTCTCACTTACTTGTGGGAGCTAAAAATTAAAACAATTGAACTCATGGAGGTAGAGAGTAGAATGATGGTTACCACAGCTTGATGGTGTAATGGGGAGATAAGAAATGAGGATGGTTAATGGGTACAAAAAATAGATAGAGTGAATATGATCTAGTATTTCATAGCACAACAGGGTCACTAATAGTCAATAATAATTTAGTTGTACATTTAAAATTAGCTAAAGGTATAATTGGATTGATTGTATCACAAAGGATAAATGCTTGAGGTGATAGAGACCCCATTTATCCTGATGTGATTGTTACACCTTGTCTGTTTGTATCAAAATATCCCATATATCCCATAAATACATACACCTGTTATGTACCCACAAAAAATAAAAAATGAAAAGGTATAAGACTGCCGAACTTTTGTTCTTTGCCTTGCCTCCCCACAAATAATTAAGGATTCAGATAGGAGAAGACTGTTGGGAGGATGAGTCAGAGGACAGAAAACTAAGAACAGTTTGGGGAATAAAGAAGAAGACAGATGACCACAAGGACAAGCAGTCTGGGCAGTGACCCAGCATGACATGGATATGAGGCTGAATAGGATCAGTGAAATGCAAAGTTCCAAATAGAACTCTGGTGTCACATTCCTCTGGTACAAGAGCCGACTGTGGAATCAGGGTGTCAGATATTTGAGGACCTGGATAGTTGCAGCCAACTCACAGCGTTCTTGAAATAGATCATGGTTGAAAGAGGTTGTGTTATTAATTCTTAATATGTTTATATGAGAAAACTTAATTCACAATTTCCTAAAAAAAAATTCTTAGGACCATTTATATCTATTTTAAAATTTTGTCCCAACTTACACCATTTGTTTGTAATAATACATGTTTGTTTATTTTTGTAGCAATTTCTGAGGATTTGTTTGTGTTATTGATCTTTTTTGTCTGTTCTGGTTGAATTAAATAAGTAATAGAAGTGAGAAAAATTATTTGTGTTACATGAGTACCCTAAGAGAAGAAAGTATACATCTTTAGGTTATGAAGAAACCCTTTCTAGAGTATCAACCTGATAACCTTAGATAGAAAATGTGATTTTTGGCTCTTAAACTCAGCAAATCAGGCTGCAACTGTACTCTGCCAAAACCTCAAGAACAAAATGAAAAAAGAATCATCACTGAATGTTTCCATAGATTGGGATATTCAGCATTATGTGTTTGAAACATCTGCACAAGTAATGGACTTTTCCATCTAGATGTTTTGGCATTATGACATCCTTTGGAATCTTTTCTTCTCCAGGGCTAGTAAGCAAATACACACACACAAACACATAAACACACACGGATGATTCAGAGCTTGATGTGAGAAAGACAGTGGGGGCTGCAATCTCATTTCTTTTATCACTGACTGCTATGATCTGAATGTCTGTGTCCCCACAAAATGTATATGTTGAAATAATCACTCCCAAGGTGATGGTATCAGGAAGTAGGGCCTTTGGTCATGAGATAAAAGCATTCATGAATGTGCTTAGTGCCCTTAGAATAGAGGCTCCCAAGAGATCACTCACCCTTCTGCCCTGTAGGACACAGTGAAAGGATGACTATCTAAGAAGCAGACCCTCTTCAGACACCACATACGCTGACACCTTAATCTAGAATAGGACCTCCCAGCCCCATCATAACTGTGAGAAATAAATTTCTGTTGTTTATAAGCCACCCAGTCTGAAGCATTTTGTTATTGCCACCCATGCTAGAAAAAGCCTACATTGCCACAAACAGTTAAAGGTAATTCTGAAAAAAAAGAGGACAGTTGTAGAGAAGGCCTTAATCATTTTAGAGAATACCTAAATAATCCTGAACAGAATTTGGTACAAGTATGGATGGCAAAGGCCTTTCTGAGGAGGCCTCAGATGGAAATGAGGAACACGTTATTGGACAATGGAGGAAAGGTCATCTTTGCTCTAAAGAGGCAAAGGACTTGGCTGAATTGTGTTCATGTCCTAGTGTTTTATGAAAAGTAAAACTTGTGAATGATGAAACAATATTTGGATGAGGAAAAGTCTAAGCAAAGTGTTGAGGGTGTGCCTTGTATTCTCTTGACTGTTTGTGGTCAATGTGAGAAAAGAAAAAGGATGTAAAGATAAAATTGTTAAAAGAAAAGTAGAACTTAAAGATCTGGAACATTACCAGACTATTCATACTGAAAAGAATAAAAGAGCTTATTCCAAAGAAAACACAAAAAGTGTAGCCAAATGAACAAGAAGATTAGTCAGTTATCTAAACAGAAGCCAGGACCTGTTGTTCAATTAATAGAAGAATGATCCTGTAGGCAATTCAGAAATCCTCAGGCTGCTCCTCCCATTACAAGCCAAGAGTATAAGAGCCCAGAGTCACTACAGAGACCCTCTGTTGGGGCAATGCCCAGTGGAGTCATGGGTGCAGGGCTGCCCCTGCAACCCCAGACTGGTAAAACCAATGGGAAGTGATTCCAGCACCAGAGAGCCTCAGGCATGTGACCCAAGACACACAGCTTCTGAGGAGGTGAAGCCACCACTGAGAACTGCATGAGGGCAGGGGCCCAGACACAGAGCTGCTGCAGGGGTGGGGCTGCCCAAACCCTTGGGGCAGGGCTGCAGCTGGAGTGCACCCAGAAGGTGGAATCACAGCTTCAATGTACCTGGAAGAAAGAGCGTGAGTCCAAGAAGATTATTCTTGAGCCTTAAGGTTTGGAATTTGCTCAAGACTTATCACTCCTTCCTTCTTCCCTATCTGCCCTATTTCTCACTTTTGCAATGGGAATGTCTGTCCCGTGCTTGTCCTACCATTGTATTTTGGAAGTACATAACATGTTTCATTTGATTTCACAGGTTCATGGCTGAAGAAAATTCTGCCTCAGGATCAATCATACCCTGAGGCTGTCTCACCCATATCTGATTTAGATACTATTTAAATGAGACTTTGCACTTTTTAAAAAAAAATATTATTATACTTTAAGTTCTAGGGTACATGTGCATAACGTGCAGGTTTGTTACATATGTATACTTGTGCCATGTTGCTGTGCTGCACCCATCAACTCATCAGCACCCATCAACTCGTCATTTACATCAGGTATAACTCCCAATGCAATCCCTCCCCCCTCCCCCCTCCCCATGATAGGCCCCGGTGTGTGATGAGACTTTGCACTTTTGACTTTTGAGTGATGCTGGA
Organism: Theropithecus gelada; assembly: GCF_003255815.1. Taxonomy (NCBI): domain Eukaryota; kingdom Metazoa; phylum Chordata; class Mammalia; order Primates; family Cercopithecidae; genus Theropithecus; species Theropithecus gelada. Next base: position 6,008,642 of record NC_037679.1, read on the forward strand.
ATGAGTTAGGACTTTTGAGGCTCTGGGGATGGAATAAATGTATTTTGCATATGAGAAGGTCATGTATTTGGTGCAGGGGGACAAGGGGAAAAATGAGAATGCTAGGGTCTCAGTGTTTGTGTCTCCCCAAAGTTCATATGTTGATGACCTAGCCCCCAAGGTAATTGTACAAGGAGGTAGGCATTTAGAAAATATTTAGTTCATGAAAGTGGAGCCCTCATGAATGGGATTAGTGCCCTTATCAAAGAGGCACCAGAGAGATTGCTTGCCCATTTGCTATGTGAGAACACAGCAAAAAGATGCCTTGGAAGTGGACTCTTGCCAAACAATGAATCTGCCAGTGTCTTGATCTTGGACTTCCCAGCCTTCAGGACTGGAAATAAACTTCTGTTGTTTATAAGGCACCTAGTCTAGGATATTTTGTTATAGTACCCCAAAATGACTAAGTCAACCATTAGCTAACTTTTTCAGAAGTTAACCACAAACTAGATAAATCAATACTCTTCCATGTTTCTCTAAATTAAAAAAGTAGCCAAATCATCCCATTTCCTCCCCATCCTTTTTTCACCTTCTTACTTTAATGCTCCCAATGATATGTTGGAGGATAGGAGGAGAAGAGAATTGGGAATACACAAACATTGGAACATTCCAAATGTAGCATATTTGTCCACAATGGAAGAAGGGAACTTGGTGAGTATGACAGGGAATGTTAGGGCAAAGACCCCAAGGAAGGAAGAATTTAACATGTATACAACTTGAAGATATATTTAATCACTGAATGTGAATCCATTTTAAGGTATCCCATTAGGAATATAGCAGGATTTAAAAAAAAAAAAAAAAAACTATTTTCTTCTTTATGTCTATTCTCTTAGATTATTTTCAAAAACAAAATTGAACATTCCAAGGCCCCATAGTAAGGAAATAAACGTTATAGCAAAGAGGATAGATAGGGGACCAGCACTGAATAAAGGTTTCAAAAAACACCTGGAAGACTAAAGAGGTTAGAAGCCCAATGACATTTAAATAAGAGGGAGGAAAGAGTAGCAGGTGGGGGCAGCAGCGACATAGAGTGCAGAGAGCTCCTGCCAAACAGAACCACAGGGGCCTGCCTTGGACAGGTGCTGCGGCTGCCCGTCAGCAACCTGCATTCCCTTTCATCCCCCTGCCTCCACAGACAAGCACCTGGAGATATAACTGAAAAAGTAGGTTGGGGTAAATAACAGGACCTTGAAAGGAGATATTCATGCATGGGTGAGAAGCGTTTCAAAATGTTTGGTTTTAACGCCTTATGTTCTCACTCGTAAGTGGGAGTTAAACAATGAGAACACATGGACACAGGGAAGAGAACATCACACACCAGGGCCTGTCGGGGGATGGGGACTAGGGGAGGGATAGCATTAGGAGAAATACCTAATGTAGATGACGGGTTGATGGGTGCAGCAAACCACCACGGCACGTGTGTGCCTATGTAACAAACCTTCATGTTCTGCAAGTGTATCCCAGAACTTAAAGTATAATAGAAAACAAAGAAACAAACAAAAATATTTGGTTGTAAAGAGAAGAAGAGCATACAACTGAACTGGATAAAAATATGTAGCTGAAGGTGAGGTTTTTAAGGTGCGGTGATGATTGCTTTTAAAACAGGATGAACTTGAAGGTGTTCAAATGAAAAGTTGCCCATAGCAGGGAGCTTCCTAATCAGGGTTCCTACTTTCAGACCTTTCCTTCCTCTGATTTGCCTTGGTTAATCTTAGCTATTTTTTTTTCTAAATTTCAGCTCAAGACACCCCCGACTATCTCTTACAGCTCCCCAGTGTGCGTCCTCATCTTCTATTCTTACACCTCTACTAGTGCCCTTTCCAGTATTTCTAATTTTCTCTTCACATTTCTATTTCTGAAAATGGCAGTGAACTTTAGGCTACATTCAAATACATCCTTCTCTTATATTTTCCTCGAGGGCAAGCACTTGAACATATTTCTTGTTTGTTTTTATTTCACATTCTTGCCATATAATAGACATTTAGTGAGCGTCTCTTGCTTCTCCCTTTGAAAAGATCTTTTTCTAACGCCATTTGTTGAATAGTCACCCACTTCCTCACTTCCCACTCATCACACTCTGGCTGCTGCACCCAACATACCACTGAGAATGCTGTTTGGAAGATCTCCCACGGACTCATTATTGCTAACCCAGAGAACATTTCTAAGGCCTGACCCTACTTCAGGTTTCAGCAAGACGACTTTTTAGGCCACTAGCTTCTCTTTGAACATTCTCTTCTCTTGATTTCTGTAACGCTTCATTTTTCTGGCTGTCCTCCTACCTCTCAGCTTCTTTTCAGTCCACTTTCCAGAATATTCTCCCCTTTCCTTCCCCTAAATATCAGACTCAGGGCTCCAACCTAGCTTTCCTCCTTTTCCTGCCTGCTCTCCCTGGATGTGCTATGCTCGTCCACGTCCGTATTCTCAAGTCCACCTCTCTCTGTGGCTCAGACCTTGTTCCTTAGCACCAGACCAACAGACACAGCTGCCTCCCAGATACGCTTTCATAAACATCACAATCACTATTTAAAGTTAACACACTCTAGATCTCAATTTATTAGAGAAAAATATTTTTTAAGATAAATTTCTACCTTCGTGTCCATCCTGCACTATAAAATGAGATAAACTTTCATATATAAACAAATCAGGAAAGTAAATACAATAGAAAATATTTTTCAAATTAAGAATTTGAAGTACATCTAAAAGTAGGTTTTTTTGCAGAAGTGATCTTTCAAGTGTAAATTTTACTAAAATACTTCCATATGACTGTTTAAATAATTTGTCATTTTGCATCATAATCTTATGATTTTTGGGATCACTTCCAAAGAGTCCATCTGAGTTTTTATAATGCATTACTATCTGATATTGGTGAAGATAAATTAAAATTGTCTGCATTTAGGAAAGAATCTTTACATTCTCCATGACTAAAAACTTTAAACAAATCTGGACAAATTAAATTGATTCTTACCATGGATAAGATGACTGCCTGGTTCCCCTCTCTAATGTTAATGATAATTTATAGTAATTTCACTTCCTCAGAGTTGGTGACTAGAAGAAAAACCCTTGTGTCAGAGCAGAGTCCATTGAATTTAGCATATAATAACTTCAATAGAATATCATTACAATTAAGTATAATCAGAACAATTTTCCATGGTATAGGAATTGCCAACAGAGATGGGCAGGGATAGAAGAGACAAAGGGTGACCAGACTGTCATTTTCAAAAGAATGAACACAGGTCCCATAAGAGCAGGCATTTTTTTTGTGTGTGTTTTTTTTAGTGTGTTTCCCACAAGCCTAAGTAGTGTCTTGCTCACAGTAGGTGCTCAATAATTGTTGAATGAGGCCAGATACAGTGGCTCGTGCCTGTAATCCCAACACTCTGGGAGGCCGAGGCAGGTGGATCACTTGAAGCCAGGAGTTCGAGACCAGCCTGGCCAACATGGTGAAACTCTGTCTGTACTAAAAATACAAAAATTAGCCAGCCGTGGTGGTACACACCTGTAATCCTGGCTACTCAGGAGGCTGAGACATGAGAATTTCTGGGAGGCAGAGGTTGCAGTGATCCGATATCGCACCATTGCACTCTAGCCTAGGCAACAGAGAGAGACTCTGTCTAAACAAAGAAACAAAAAAATTGCTGAATCCAACTGTTATTGTTCATATGTTTCAACTGAAAGTTTACAGAGTACTATCTCTTGTATTTTTTCATTCTCTGTGAGGTAGGAAGGAAAGATTTTATTGACCCAATTTACAGATGAGAAAATGAATAATTATGTGGCTTTCCCATGGTGACATAGCAGGTGAAAGAAAGAGGAAGAAAATGTAGTGCTTTCTTTGCCTTTGTCTATTGAGCCTTAGAGATTGTATTTTTGTTTGTTTTCTACTTTGGAGGCTAGGGTTGCAAGAGTAAACCTGTTACTAACTGGCTAGCTTGGGATGAGTAGATCAGTAAATGAATGATTAAAAAATACTTTGTTAGGCCATAATGAACAGCAAAATTTCAGGTATCAAGCCTAAACAAGTATTAGTTCTGTGTACTTTACATTTTTTTCCCTGAAATTTCTAGCTGTCCAAAGTCTGATTTCTTTAAACTAGACTTCTAGACAAGGAATTGAGAAATTCTTCCTGTAAAGAGCCAGATAGTAAATATTTGGGGCTTTGTGAACCATATGGTCTCTGTTGCAACCACCCAACTCTGCTGTTGTAGCACAAAAGCAGCCTGGATGATACATCAACAAATGAGTGTGGCTGTGCTCCAATAAAACTCTATTCATGGATCCTGAAACTTAATTTTCATGTGTCATGAAATTTTATTCTTCTTCTGATTTTCTTTCAACCATTGTAAAACACATAAACTATTCTTAACTCATGGATGGTGGGCTGGATTTGGTCCACAGGGCTGTAGTTGTGCCTACCCCTGCTAACCACCCCTTGAAGAAATATCATCAAAGCAAGCTGCTCTGAGCACAGTTCTGACAATATTATTTCTTTTTAAAAACTCTCAGTGGCTCCCTGAAGGCTATGGAGTGAAGTATAAACTAGTTGACATGAACACAACACTGTCCATGACCAAGGTCCTAGCTGTAATCTGAGTGATACCCTTCCTCAGCTTCCAAGGTCTAGCTAACTTAGGCTCTCCCTGGAAAGGTCTGCTCTCCCCACCTCCACTCCTTGGCCTAGTCTGCTGTGTCCACCTAAAACACCTTCTCTACTCTCATCACTGTTTCTTCCTGCCAAAATTCTACCCTTCCTTCTACCTTCATCTGTAAGTCTTCCCTAACCACCCCCCACCACCTTCCCAGCTAGACATAACCTTTTCTTTGTATTCTAACTTTTACAATACATGTTATTTTTTTCTGGTATTTAATAGACTCTGCCCCTATTAATAATTGTGTATATTGTCTTCTACCCTACTATCGGGGGAACCCACCCCTGATAGTTAACATGGGTTCTTTTCTATTTCCCTAAGAGTCTTGGCTGGTCTGAGAAATAAAGGGAAAGAGTACGAGAGAGAAATTTTAAAGCTGGGTGTCTGGGGGAGACATCACATGTCAGCAGGTTCCGTGATGCTCCCTGAGCTGTAAAACCAGCAAGTTTTTATTAGTGATTTTCAAAAGGGGAGGCAGTGTACAAATACAGTGTGGGTCATAGAGATCACATGCGTCACAAGATAATAAAATATCACAAAGCAAGTGGAGGCAGAGCGAGATCATAGGACCACAGGATGGGGCAAAATTAAACTTGCTAATGAAGTTTTGGGCACGCATTATCATTGATAACATCTTATCAGGAGACAGGGTTTGACAGCAGACAACCTGTGCGACCAAAATTTATTAGGCAGGAATTTCATCGTCCTAATAACCCTGGGAGTGCCGCAGGAGACCGGGGCTTATTTCATCCCTTCAGCTTCAACCGTAAAAGATGGCCACCTCCAAGGGGGCCGTTCATAGACCTACCCTCAGGGTGCATTCTCTTTCTCAGGAATTTTCCTTGCTAAGAAAAAGAATTCAGCGATATTTCTCCTATTTGCTTTTGAAAGAAGAGAAATATGGCTCTGTTCTGTCTGGCTCACTGGCAGTCAGAGTTTCAGGTTACCTCCCTTGTTCCCTGAACATTGCTATTATCCTGTTCTTTTTTCAAGGTGCCCAGATTTCATATTGTTCAAACACACATGCTCTACAAACAATTTGTGCAGTTAACACAATCATCACAGGGTTCTGAGGCGACATACATCCTCCTCAGCTTACAAAGATGATGGGATTAAGAGATTAAAGTAAAGACAGGCATAGGAAATCACAAGGGTATTGATTGAGGAAGTGATAAGTGACCATGAAATCTTCACAATTTATGTTCAGAGATTGCAGTAAAGACAGGTGTAAGAAATTATAAAAGTATTAATTTGGGGAACTAATAAATGTCCATGAAATCTTTATAATCTATGTTCTTCTGCCACAGCTTCAACCCGTCCCTCCTTTCGGGGTCCCTGACTTCCCACAACACCCTACAAAGTTATTAACTATTGCGATCAGAACCTATATGTTATATTTTTGGTTGGGTTTCCTGGTAGATTTCCACACTAGGATTCAGTGGTAGGGTTCAATAAACATTTGGGGAATTTAAATGAATATTCCAAAAAGGATCAAAATGGAATCACTTAAGTGTTTGAGAAATCTATTTGCAATTTCAGAATAAGAAAATAAGTAACTTCACTATTTCATAGAGTCTTCAAGCTGTAGGAGAGAAAGGAAATTTTTTTTTTTTTACTAAATCAAGTTATTCTTCATCTTATGAAAAAAGATTAAATAAATTTACTGAAGCTTAATTAACTGTTATAATTGGCCACAAATGAAAGGCTCCAATTAGCTTCTCTCTAAATTGAGTGATGGCAAAGGAATCTTCTTGTCAAGACAGACACACAGGAACTTAGTAACAGCTAGAAGCAAATTAGCCACATCTATTCATGAGCCCAGACAGAGAATCAAGCTTTAGCTGAGCAGGCCAAAAAAGCAAACAATTTAAACTTAAAAACAGAGACTGAGAAGACAGAAACATTAGTTAAAGCAGAAAGAGAGAAGGAGTGAACCACACAGGAAGTTGTGTGTTGTGGTAAAACAGGCCTGGTCTATCTTGGAATTCATCTTATATCTACTTATAAGGCTCCATGTCATGTTTTTCTTATTCTTTCTGGAACCATCAAATCATTAGCAACTATTTCAGATAGTTACCTACTTCTAACCCCCCCCTCATTTTTAAAGACCAGGTTGTCTTAGTACTGAAGACAGCGGATAGTGGCAAGAGATTGGAAAAATTAAATTGTTTGTTCTATTCTCACAGAGACACTTCACACTCAATATTTTACTTCTGACATCAGATGTGTGGGGTTCTCTCCCCACACAGCAAGCAGTTCTCCAGCTGACCCCAATGGGGTGTCCTTTAATTTAATTCAACTCTAACACTGTCTACAGCTAGAGTCAGACCCCACAGTTTAAGGGCTCAGTCTCACAAGACTCCCCCCACTTCAGATGCCAATTCCAAGTAGGGCTTCCAGAATTTCTAAGCAAATGGCTATAAATTGGGAGCTCCCACAGCCCCTTTTTGGGGCCCAATCATTTGCTAGAATGGTTCACAGGACACAGGGAAGCAGTTTGCTTACATTTACCCATTTATTATAAAAGTATCTAACTTAGGAGCACCCAGATAGAAGAGATACAGAGGGCAAGGTATGGGAAAGCGGTACAGAGCTTCCATGGCTTCTTGGGGTATGTCATCTTCCAGGTGTTCAGTAACCCAGAAGTTCTCCGAACTCAGTCCTTTTGGGTCTTTATGGAGGCTCCACTATTAATGAATGATTCATTAAGTTATTGGCCATTGGTGACCAACTCAATCTTCAGCTTCTGTCCTCTCCCCAGAGATCAGAAGATTGGGCTGAAAGTTCCAACCCTCCAACCATATAATTGGTTCCTCTGTCAACCAGTCTTCATCCTGAAGCTATCTGGGAGCCCCCAACTATCAGTTATTTTGTTAGTATACAAAAAAACACATAACTTCCCAAAATTCCAATGATATAATTTAGGAGTTCCATGCAAGGAAAAGGGAAGGTGGTAGGGGCAAAAACCAAAGTACATATTTCAGTTATATTACCATAGCTAAGATATGAAAGTTTTGCTAGGGCTTGGTCTATCTGTCCCAATTCACTGGGGTCTTTTAACAAAGCAAGCCAAACATGTGCCTGTGCCTTCTTCTACCTTTAATCCGAAAAGCATGTTGCAGTGGATGGAGTTTCAGAAAAATGCAAAGAAATCTCAAGTCAACAGATGAGGAAGCTGAGGCCAGAGAGGTGAAGCAGCTTCCCCAGGTTCCACTGGGATTGTTGGCTCTGTGGCTCCAGCCCCACTGCTCCCAAAGCCACCTAGTAGACACCATTCCCACGGGCACAGGGTCTCTGAGCATGCAAAAGGTTTAAGGGGAACAGAAGAATCTAGGGACACAAGAAATAATAATAATTGGGGCTCACTATGTGATGGAGGCTTTCTAAGTGTCTTGTTAATCCTCAAATCACTCTTCCAGGGAAGCTCTGTTGCCCCACTTTATATAAGAAGAAACTGAGGCTTAGAAACATGTAGGAACTTGCTTCAGGTTCCATAGCCACTACTTAGCAGAAGAGAGGCTCTGCCTCCTACAGATGTGCTAGAAACTTATTGACATGCTTTAGACACCCTATAAACACCTGTGAGACCAAGAAGTGTAAGCCACCCACCTTTTCAGCCACCACCAACCTTCCCCGCAAAATTCAATACTGGTCTCAAAGACAGTTCCATTAGAAGCTGCAGAAATCTCAAAAATAAAACAGTGTATTAGTTAAAGTGTCCTCCAAACTGGGTGAGCAGCATGTTCAGACAGACTGTGGTCAGGATGGGAAACAGTTAACAATCTTTTAATCAATCAGAAGGAAGTGTTCATTGGAAAAATACTTAAAATATAATTCATATGTCATTTAAATGGCCTGGGGTAGGAAAGTCCTCAAAAACGTGTGCAGCCCAACATGATCTACAGAGGTAGAAATGTGGTTTGAGCAGTTAAGTATGATGTGGAGGTTTTCCTTGGAGGGGAAGACTGTGATTAAGGAAACAGAATGTTGGTTACCCATTTGGAGAAAGCTGGGATAATAGCTATGTAGGGAGAAGTTTGAGAGTTTTTGTTCAGTTATCTCATATCAAGGTCACCCTCTAATTCTATAGTTAGAAAAATTTGAGTTTTACCTGTTGAAGGTTGTAAAAAAATAGATGTGTGGGAAAATGAAAAGCGTATTGGATTTTAAGTGTATTTCCAAGGTAATCTATCTTTTTAAACTACTTGTTCATTTTACCTACTAAGTATCATAATTTGATGATAGACAAGTTCAGCTAAGAGACAGAAATAATTAGCTTACTGTTACCCTACAGCACAAAAGCCTGGAATAACTAATTGTCTTCCGGAATAATATTTGAAATACTAACTTTTTTCTCCTGATATTTATTACTATTTTCTTTTCTTCCCATTCAAAGAGAAAGACAGCTTTAAAACCTACTGCCTCAGAAAATAAATGGGATCGGAAGGGGACAGGATGCAGTAATACAGAAGTGGCAGATGGTGGTGACCCAATATAGGAGGAGGTGTTAGAATGAGAACAGAGTGTAGGAAGAACCATAGTGGCTTGGAAGAATGCTTCCCTGTAGGGAAACTGTAGGGTGGAGGGACAGAAAAGAGGTCTGTAGTTTCCAGAAGAGGATCCAAGCTCTGGCTGCTAGAGGCATACCTAAGCAAATTAGCAAGACCAGTAAGAGGAGTAGAGCCTAAGGACTGGGACAGCAAAGTCCTAGGTCTCTGATGGTATGAAGGTCATGCAAATGTATGAAGCACATGGGTATAAGAGTAAGGGGTGGCGGTGACTGTGACTAACTAGAAAGTACATGGCCTGCTGAAAGGCATGCACCATGTTTTTTGTAAAAAGGTTTGCTTGTCATCGAAGCCAGTTTGTGAGCCAAAATATTTGTGAGCCAAATTTTTCTCTCCTGGGCTCCAGGATAGTTAGGAGACATAATTTGCTTCATAATCAAATCCCAGGATATGAAAGCCACAGAGAGTCATCAAAGCTGTATGGACCACAGGGACAAGGATAATTGTCATCTCAGTAGTAAAATATTGTTGACTGAAATTAAGGCTGTTGAGGCAGAAATAATGTTATAAAGGTTTACGAAAAGCCAAATGTGAGGATCGACCCAGGAAGACACACCAACAAAGTTGAGAGTGTTCTGGAGTTTGTCACAAGATGAAAGATTTTTATAGGAAAGTTTAAAAAGAAGGAAAAAGGGCTCCTCATACCAAAGATGTCCTCTTTTCATTAGAGGGTACAATACAGAAGTTAAAATCATCAACTACAGATGACAACATACAGGCTAAAAGATGTCTACATTCAAGACAATCGGTAAAATATCTTGCTTCAGCTCATCATAAAATGAATCAGCATCCTATTCAGTATCAGCCAGTTATACATTGTTCAGCACACCAACAATTTGAGAAACTCTGGTTAAGATTCTTTACTTGGAGAAATGTCGCCATTGAGACGACCTCCCCAAGGCAGATTAATTTGGAAGCCTGCTTACTTCTAAAGCAAACTGTCCCATGTAACCAGTAGGTTATCAGTATGGGCAAGAAACAAAGACTAGAAGAGGAAGATCCCATCTTCTTTTTATGCCCCCTCCAGTTATATGTATTTGGGAACTATTCATAATTCTGAATTCTTAATATGAGCTCAAGCAAGGGGTGGGAATCTCCATGAATGCTTGCAGTTAGGTTTCTTAACCACTTGGCAGTATAAAGCTCAAATTAAGTTATTCCATTGAAAATAAAGAAATGTGGTATTTCTTATACCTGAATTTGTGATTCAGACCAACTTTATCTGCCATAAGTCTGTACACATCTTATCTGATTTTCTTCAACACTAGCAGAAAATGCAGGTTAGCAACATCCTATAATCTATCTCAGTAAACATTCATTCAGTGTCTAATAATTTACAATCACCTATGTGGTATATGGGGATAAAATTTTACTAAAAACTTTCTGCACCTAGGAAACTTACAACCTAATGGAGAAAACAAGTATGTACCTTTATCTTTTTCTTTTTCTTTTTCTTTTTTTTTTTTCGGATGGAGTTATTGCTTTGTTGCCCAGGATGGAGTGCAATGGCACAATCTCAGCTCATGACAACCTCCACCTCCTGGGTTCAAGTGATTCTCCCGCCTCAGCCTCCCGAGTTGCTGGGATTATAGGCACCCGCCACCACACCCAGCTAACTTTTTTATTTTTTTAGTAGAGACAAGGTTTCACCATGTTGTCCAGGCTGGTCTCAAACTCTTGACCTCATGTGATCAACCCGCCTTGGCCTCCCAAAGTTCCAGGATTACAGGTGTGAGCCACTGCCCTGCATAGGTATCTTAAATACAAGGGAAAACATGATAATTACAACTCCTAAGAACCACAGTCATGAGAACACAGAGGAGAGAAGGAGCTTAATCAGTGCAATAAGGCTGGATAGTAGGGAGAAGTACCTAAATGTGTTGACCTATTCAGCAGCAGTTTAAGAAACAGACTTAAATTGGATAGAACATAAAAACAGTTCATTACTTCTTTATCTCTTTTATTTCCTTCTATCAGGTCACCAATTTCCCCAACATTTTGACATCAAATTTTGACTTGTTCGATTTGTTCTCCGCAGAATTAGAAGATTCTTTCCTAACTACTTCCTGGTTCCATCTGTTAAAAAGATATTCAGCTTGAAAAACAAGGATGTATATATATTTGTCCAAAGTAGTTGTCAACCTTAGGCACATGTTGAAATCACAAAGGCAGAGCTTAAAAGACGAATGCCTGTCACTTGCCTCCTGGTAATGATGCACTAAGAACATAGTATCACTTATGGGATATTCCTGTCAAAAATGTACAGCCTGAATTGAATCATGAGGAAACATCTAAAAACCCAAATTGAGAGACATTCTACAAACAACTGGTCTATTACTTTTTTTTAATGATACAGCCATGAAAAGTATGAGGAATGTTTCCATGTTAAAGGAGACTAAAGAGTCATGACAACTAAACCCAGTGGTGCTCTTGAATTCAAGAATCCTGGTCTAGAAACTGGACCAGAAAAATGACATCACTGGAACATTTAGAGAAATTTGAAGGTTTGTGGATTAGATAACACAATTGTATCAGTGTTGATTTCTTGATTTTGATAATTGTTCTACGATTGTGTAAGAAAATGTCCTTTAGCACCAGGGACTGCTCTCATGGAAGATAATTTTTCCATAGACGTGGCTGGGGTTGGGGGTGGCAATGGTTTCCGGATGAAACTGTTCCACCTCATGCCATCAGGAACTAGATTCTCATAAGGAGTGTTCGACCTAGATCCCTCACATGCAGTTCACAATAGGGTTCACACTCATGAGAATATAATGCTGCTCCTGATCTGACTGGAGGCAGAGCTCAGGCAGTCACGCTTGCTCACCTGCCACTCACCTTCTGCTGTGCAGCCCGGTTCCTAACAGGCCACTGACTGGGTACAGGTCTGTGGCAAGGGAGTTGAGGACCCCTGCTTTAGGAAATATACACTGGAATGCCCAACAAAATATTTAGAAGTGGTGTCATGTCTTCAACTTACTCTCAAATGTTTCAGAAAGTAATGTGTGTATAGAGAAAAGTATTCTAGAGAGACACACAGAGAAAGAACGAAGATGATAAAGCTAGCAGGAAGAATCTGGATGAATTGTGTACAGAAATTCTTTATACTGTTTTTGTAACTTTTTCATAAGTTTCATATTATTTCAAAATTAAAAGTATTTCAAAAAAAATTTTTAAGTACCATTCCCAGAGATTCTTACTTACTTCCTTTGGGATGGGGCCTGGACATCAGGACTTCAAACTCTCCCCAGCTGATTCTTATTTGCAGCCAGGATTGAGAAGCACTGGCCTATGCGAACCCTAGTGTCTAAAGATACAACATTTCTGAGCTACCTGTAATGTTTGAAACTAGTTGGAGTAAAGGGCATTGAGGTTGGAGATTTTTTTTTTATCTCTGCACAGAGCAGTTTAACAGGGCCTAAATACAGATAACCTCAAGGGTCCAGCAAGTAACATAAATGTGTAAAGTCAAGCAGTAGATCACAAGATGACAGCAAACTGTAAGGAGAACTTGTCGATTAAAGTCATTTAGTTCAGGTTTTAAAAATATACTAAACAATCCCAAATTGGCAGGCCTATATGGGAGAGTAGGTCATCACATTGTAACATTTGGACCTTGAAGAACAGAGAACTATGGTCATAATTTGTGGCATAGAAATTAGACAGTACTTAGATTCCTCTGAAAATATTACTACTGTGGGCCAGACACTATGTCTAGGTATTAGGTTTCTTTTTAATTTAAGCAAAGTATATGTTTAAAATAAACTTGGAAATAAGATAATATACATTTGATAGCTGTTTCTGTTAGCCTAACTTTGGCTGCCAGTAATGTAAAACTGCAACTTAAAATGGTTCAAACAATAAGGCAATTTAACATCTATGGTAAAGGAAGTCTAGCAGCTTAGCAATGTCCTCAAGATCTGGGTTGTTCCCATCTCCCCGTCCATCTTCTTTACTGTTTACCATTTGCCCTCCAGCTCTTATAGTCCCAAAACAGCTGCAGGAGCTCTAGGCCTCACATCCAGATGTGGCAACATCCAGGAAACAATCTTTTATTGTTTTTGTCTCCTAGGAACAAAGAAATCTCTTCCAGAAGCCCCTCAGTAGATTTTCTCTTATGTCCCAATGTCCCAAATTAGATCACATGTTTATTCTTAAGCTAAGCACTCGAAAGAAAATAGGATTTCCAGCCTGGGCTTAGACTGAACAGAATCTGCCTAGAGAATGGGGTCATCATCCTTTGCAACTTGAGAGAGGCAGGATTGATATCACTACAAAACTGAGATGGAAGCAGAAATGAGTAATCAAACAGTAGAGCTCACCATACAAAACTGGTTTTAATCAGATGCTTTTGGAAATTAAGCCAAACTTACACTTACAACAGTAGACTATGTAAACACTCATTCCTACTACAGAGATCTGCAAATTAAGCAATTTAAAATTGAAAGATGTGGAATGTGGTGAGAAAAAGCACAAGGTTGACCAAATTTGGCTCTCAATGACCTTGATCAAGTTGCTTAGTTTTTCTGAACCTCATTTTCACATTAAAAATATGGGTTGGACTGGATGGTTTCTAAGATCACTTTCAACATTAGTAGACTGTTAGCCTTCAATTGCTAATATATACTCTATAAAATAAAAGAGCTAAAGAACTTGGTATTGTGAGAACATCTCTCAAAGTAAATAGTTCTCAACATACAGACATGAAATGAGGGAAAGGCAAATGCTTTAAAAGAATAATTAGGACTTTCAGTTTTTGGTCCTGCATGTAAGGAGTTTGGGCGTCATCACTCATCTTAACAAGTAAGAAGCAGAACAAACAGAAAAATGAACAATTTTTACATGTGTCTTCTTGGTCCATCGGAGAAGTGATGCCCCATGGCAAATACCTGCACCAACAACTAAAGAAACAGACAGATTAATACATAAAATCACAACTTACCAAAGCAAAACCGCCTCTAGAACCAGTACTGAGGCAGGAAAACCTAAGTTGTAACAGACAAATTACTGGGGGTTCACTGTGCACAACTCCAGGAGCAGCCCTGGGCAACATGGCAAAACACCATCTCTACAAAAAATGCAAAAATTAGCTGGACGTGTTGGCACATGTCTGTAGTTCCAGCTAGTTGGGACGCTGGGGTGGGAGGATCGCTTGAGCCTGGATGGTCGAGGCTGCAGAGAGCTGTGATTGCACCACTGCACTCTAGCCTGGACAACAAAGTGAGACTCTGTCTTGAAAGAGAGAGGAAAGAAAGAAAGAAAGAAAGAAAGAAAGAAAGAAAGAAAGAAAGAAAGAAAGAAAGAAAGAAAGAAAGAAAGAAAGAAAGAAAGAAAGAAAGAAAGAAAGAAGGAAGGAAGGAAGGAAGGAAGGAAGGAAGGAAGGAAGGAAGGAAGGAAGGAAGGAAGGAAGGAAGGAAGGAGAAAAGAAAAGAAAGAAGAAAAAGAAAGAAAGAAGGAAGGAAGGAAGGAAGGAGAGAAGGAAGGAAAGGAAGGAGAGAAAGAAACCATAATATCATTTACATTAACACCTCCAAAATGAAATACTTAGATATAAATCTAACAGAATATGTCCAAGATTTATATGAGGATAATGTTGATGAAAGAAATGAAAGAACTAAATAAATGGAGAGGTATTACCTGTTTTTGATAGGAAAATTCAATATTGTCAAAATGGCAATTCTTTCCAACTTGATCTGTAGACACAATGCAATTCCAAAGTTTCAGCACGTTATTTTGTAAATATTGATTAAAAAAAACGTTCTTTCTTTTTTTTTTTTTTGGAGATCTAGAATAGTCAACACAATATTGAAGGAGAAAAACAAAGTTAGAAGACTGATGCTATGCAATGTCAAAAATTACTATGAAGCTATAGCAATCAAGGCAGTGTGGTGCTGGTGAAGGAATATGAAATACATTAGAGAAACAGAATAGAGAGCCCAGAGATATGCCAACATAAATACAGTCAGCTAATCTTTGACAAAAGAGCAAAGGCAATACAATGGAGCAAAGAGTCTTTTCAACAAATGATGCTGACACAACTGAATGTCCACATGCATAAAAATGAATCTACACCCAGATCTTAAACTCTCACAAAAATGAACTCAAAATGGATCAGAGACTCGATGTAAAAATGCAAAATTATAAAACTCCTAGAACATAACATAGGGGAAAATGTAGGTGACTTGGGTATGGTGATATCATTTTAGATACAACACCAAGACACAATCTATAAAAGAAAGAATGAATAAACTGGACTTCATTGAACTAAAAACCTTTGCTCTGTGAAAGACACTGTCAGAAAAATGAAAAGACAATTCACAGTCTGGAAGAAAATATTTGTGAAAGACATAGCTGATAAATAACTGCTATCTGAAGTATATACAGATCTCTCAAAACTCAATACAATAAAAACAACAAGAAAACAACTCGATTAAAAAGTGGACAAAAGATCTTAACAGACAGCTCACCAAAGAAGACATTCGGATGGAAAATAAGGACATAAAAAGGTATTCCACATCATGTCATTAGGGAAATTCAAATTAAAACAATAAGATATCAATAAGCATCTGTTAGAATGCCCAAAGATCCAGAACTCTGACAACACCAAGTGCTGGCAAGAACATGAAGCAACAAAAAGTCTCATTCATTGCTGGTGGGATGCAAAATGGTACAGCTACTTTGGAAGACAGTTTGTCTGTTTCTTATAAGACTAAACACACTCTTAAGATACAATCCAACAATTATACTCCTTGATACTTACCCAAATGTGCTGACAACTTATGTCCACACAAAAACCTGAATCGAAGATGTTTACAACAGCTTTATTTGTAATTTCCTGATTTGGCACATGTGAAAGACCAAGATGTCTTTCAGGGTGAACCGATAAGGAAATGTGGTTCATTCAGACAATAAAGTTTTATTTAGAACAAAAAAAAGAAATGTGCTATCAAGCCATGGAAAGATAGGGAGGAAACTTAAATGCATATTAGTAAATGAAGTCAGTCAATGAAAAAGCTATGTATTGTATAATTCCAATTATATGATATCTTCATAGAGACAGTCAAAAAAGTTCAGTGGTTGCCAAGAGTTAGGGGGGCAGGAGGGATGAATATGCAGAGCACGGAGGAATTTTTTTTTTTTTTTTGAGATGGAGTCTCGCTCTGTCGCCCGGGCTGGAGTGCAGTGGCCGGATCTCAGCTCACTGCAAGCTCCGCCTCCCGGGTTCACGCCATTCTCCTGCCTCAGCCTCCCCAGTAGCTGGGACTACAGGCGCCCACCACCTCGCCCAGCTAGTTTTTTGTATTTTTTAGTAGAGACGGGATTTCACCATGTTAGCCAGGATGGTCTCAATCTCCTGACCTCGTGATCCACCCGGCTCGGCCTCCCAAAGTGCTGGGATTACAGGCTTGAGCCACCGCGCTCTGCCGCACAGAGGATTTTTAAGGCAGTAAAACTACGCTCTATGATGCTACAATGGGGAATACATGTCACGTATTTGTCAAAACTAATAAAATGTACAACGCCAAGAGCTAAGACTAATATAACTATGGGCTTTGAGAGATAATGATGCATCAATACAGGTCATAAATTGTAACAAATGTACTGCCCTGGTAGGGGATGTTGATAGCTGGGGAGACTGTATGTGTGGGAGGGCAAGGGGTATATGGGAAATCTCTATTCCTCTGCCCAACTTTTACTATCAACCTAAAACTGCTTTAAAAAATAAAGTCTATCTTATCTTATCTTATCTTATCTTATCTTATCTTATCTTATCTTATCTTATCTTATCTTATCTTATTTTTTGAGACAATGTTTCCCTCTGTCTCCCAGGCTGGAGTGCAGTGGCATGATCTCAGCTCACTACAACCTCTGCCTCCAGGGTTCAAACAATTCTTCTGCCTTAGCCTCCCTAGTAGCTGGGACTACAGGCCCACGCCAACACACCCAGCTAATTTTTGCATTTTTTAGTGGAGATGAAGTTTCACTCTTTTGGCCAGGCTGGTCTCAAACTCCTAACCTCAAGTAATCTGCCCGCCTTGGCCTCCCAAAGTGCTGGGATTACAGGGGTGAGCCATCATGTCCAGCCTCTGTAACGTGTGTTTTTAAAAAAACATAATTAAAGCTAACTCTGTCAAGCCTTCAGATGTAAATTTTATATGATAAGAATCTTCTCTCTTTAACTTCAAGCACTATCTGTTACTTTTTTCAGGAATGTTATAACAAATAGATTTGTCTGGGAGTTTGATGAGGAATAAAAACTATCTAAAAATAGGCTTGGTTTTCCATTTACATTTCAACATGTCTACATAAATGTGGGCAGCCCCTCCAACTTCTTCATTCCCAAGAGAAAATTTCAATTTTTATGGCAAGCATATAATTATCTATTTTCTTACAAAATAATATTTTAGGTGTTTCCTGTCCTTAAGATGTTGCCACTGAACAAATAACAATTTGAATTCTGCTTCCCTAAAACATATGCGGAAACTAAATGAGCAAGGCTAGTGCTGACATCTACTGTTAGAATTTGGGTGTGAATGACTTTACCACACACAGCCCTTTCGTAAGGAGTTGGGAGTTGTGCAGCAATAGTTGTCGATGTAGGGGTGACTGACTGTAGGAGATCATCGCCCAAAGCTCTATTATCTTGAAAAGGGGTGCAAGAGAACCATATAGCACTTTTGAGATAAATATAATGAAGATTTTGGAAAAACGTCAATTAATGTCACGAGGTATTTCCTATTTTCCAGGAGGCTTCCAAAGACTCTATCGTCTCTAACAAACCTCCTACTCTGTTTCTTCTATATTGTTTCTGACCCTGGTGCTTTAAAGAAAAGATAGATGTGGCTACTGCGTTTCAGTGCTTTCTTTAGGAGGGGGAAAGAGAAAGGAGAACAGAACGCTTCCCTGACTCTGGTGTTTCTCCTGCCCTGATGCATTGCTCTAGATTATAAATTGGCTGTCTACCTCTTGTTTTAGCTGTCTTTATTCTTCTCTGAATATATTTTCCACCCCAACCTAGAAAATTGTTATTGAATTATGTCACCATCACTATTTTAAAAGGTGTGCATTGTGTGAGGTCTCACATTCTACCTCACAGTTACTTGTGTCTGGTGAGTAGCTAATACCTAGGCTGGTGAGAAGAGACCCAAAAGTATACATTTCAGTCAAATAGAAATGCATTATCCTACCTAGGTACAAAGGGAAACAGCAGTGTGTTGCAATTGTTAGGGAGGGACTTCTGTAAAATTCGAGACTGGCAATGTCAGACCTGATGTCTGTTCATCATTGTTGTCAACCTAGCACAAGATCAGACAGTCCTAAGAGGAGGAATCAGAAGACTTGGAAGCTTTGATGTGGATAATCAACCCCTGCAGAACATACAAACTGGTGGCTCTATGGTGTCTTCTGGTATTGGTTTTGGTCTTGCATTATTGCCCTCACTTTTATACTTTCTTATCTGATAGATACACACTTCCTGAGAACACTCTGCTTGTTACTAAGAACTATGAAGGACTCTGCCTCCATGTGAAGAATACAAAGAAATCTTCTATATTTTTGTCCTGTTGCTCATTTGTTTTCAAGGCAACTCCAGTAGGTTCATTTAAAAAAAAAAAAAAAAAAAACTCCTTTTTTTGTTCTTATATTTTTAGAGTAAGTTATTTGAATATTTAAAATGGAATTCATTTTTTAAAAGATTGTTGGTAGTAGCCAATATTCTTCTTGTAAGATCTAAACAAGTTTAAAGGATTTGTGTTCTTTGGGGTCAAATCATAAAAATACTTACTTTATTCATACAGCTATCATCAAAGCACTCTGTACAATTGCCCTTATTAAGTTGGCATTTTGGAACCAGCAATGTGCTGTAAATCTTTGTAAAGATCTGTTTCATAGAAGACCAGTTTATGTTCATTAAAAAAAAAAAAAAAAACCCTATGGAACATGACTGAAGAATGTGCATACTGAGTTGATCAGCTCTTTCCACGCTGCTGATGCTGTTCCACATGGAAGCCAGGGCAGCACAGGGTTAAAAACATGCATGCTGGCATCAGAGTGCCTGGGTTCAAAGCCCTGCTCTACCAATCATCCACAGGATGAGTCTTTGGATAACTTACTTCAGTCTCAGTAACACAGTTTTCTCATCTCTAAAATGGGGTAAAAAGTTAACATATATTAACTATTTAATGCTATTCCTGGCGCTTTGCAAGTTCTCAAGTAATATAAGCTATCATCATTAAATGTAACAAGTAAGTTACCAATCATATTCTATTTTGTTATAAAAGAAGCATCCCAAATCATTGGCTTGTCTTTCTCATTTAATTGTAAATTAAGAAGTGTTAGGTTTAGAAAATATTGATTGGCTGTTAGAACCTCCTCATGTAAAAGATATTAATAGTCCCCAAAATTTCTCTAGGGAAGGAAGATATTTTTAATACAACTGTGTTTTGCCAAAACAATATATTTTTTCAACTTTTGTTGTCTCAGTTCTGGTTTTGTTTGTTTTCTTTTGTTTGTTTTTCTATTGCTTTCCTTTAGTGTTTCAGTGTGTTTTGTGCCCCCTACATTCCTCTTATTTAAAGTATCCTAGGCTTTCATCTTGTTTTATGACGGCTCGGACAGGGCCCTGACTCCCGGCTTATTAAGCAGGGTCCCCTCTAGGCCTTGCAGTGAAGAGAGATCTCAACAGGGCAGTGTGCATTTTTGTTGAGTGTGTGCAGAAAGGGAACACAGAATTATTTGACCATTATAGTGGTCTCTTTCCTGGTGAGGAATAGTGGGAGGAAAGAGTAACGAAGTTAATTGACATTAGAAAGAATATATGTAAACACCTCAACACTACCTCCTTCTCCAGCCCCTCTACCTCTGAGGGTTTTTCCATTTACCTGGTGTTCCCCTGGGACCTGAGTTGAGCACCTTCATTTTCTGTGTTCTATGTTTAAGGCACATATTTAGTTTATTCATTTAACCATTTCTCTTTGTTAAAGTGTGGGTAAGTGCATTTTAACTAACTCCAGAATAAAATTAAGATAAGCGTGTACCTCCCTTCCCTTCCACTTCCCAGTAATTCTTTGTAACCACTGAAAATGGGACTATAGCTTTTCTTTACTTTTCTGCCCAGGCCACTGCCCCAGCCATTCTTTTCTGAGTCCTCCACTTGTTCTACTACATATTGTTCTCTCCTCTCTTTCTCTCTTTCTTAAAATATTTAATTTTTTTTAGAGCAGTTTTAGATTCACAGCAATATTAAGGAGAAGGCAGAGATTTCCCATACACACCCACCCGAAACATGCAAAGCTCCTCCTGTTATCACATCCCCTACCAGAGTGGTATGTTTACTACAAATCTACATTAGCACATTATTATCACGGTTTACATTAATCTTCATGCTTGGTGTAATTCTACAGGTTTCAAAAAATGTAAATGACATAAATCCACCATCACAGTGCCATACAGAGTATTTTCATTGTCCTAAAAATTATCTATGTTCCGCCAAATCATCTCTCTCCTCCTTCAAACCCTGTCAACTGCTGATCTTTTTACTATCTCCATAGTTTTGCCTTTCCCCGAATGTCATATAGTTAGAATTACACAGTATGTAACTTTCAGATAGAGTTCTTTCACTCAGAAATATGCTCTAAGACTCCTCCATGTCTTTCTGTGGCTTGATAGCACGTTTCCTTTTAGTGCTAAATAAAATTACATTGGCTGAATGCATTATAGTTTACTCTTTCGTTTGGCTACTAAAGAACGTCTTGGTTGCTTCCAAGTCTGGCAATTGTGAATAAAGCTGCTATAAGCATCCATGGTGCAGGTTTTTTGGAGACCTAAGTTTTCAGCACATTTGGATGAATACCAAAGAGTGTGAATGTTGGATCGTATGTTGAGTATGTTTAGTTTTCTAAGAAACTGATAAACTGTCTTCCTAGGTGGCTATGCCATTTTGCATTCCCACCAGCAATGAATGAGAGTTCCTATTGCTTCAAATCCTTGTCAGCACTTGGTGTTGTCAGTGTTCCGGATTTTGATCATTCTAATAGATATATATCGATATCTCATTGTTGTTTTAATTTGCGTTTCCTTAATGACATGATGTGGAGCATCTTTTCATGTGCTTATTTTCCATCTGAATATCTTTGTTGGTGAGCTTTCAAGATCTTTTGCCCACTATTTATTTAGGAGTTTTTTTGTAATTGTTCTTATTGTATTGAGTTTTAAGAGTTTTTTGTATATTTGGATGACAATTATTTATTAGATATGACTTTCACAAATATTTTCTCCCAGTCTGTCTCTGATCTTTGCATTTTCTTAACAATGTCTTTTGCAGAGAATAAATTTTTTAGTTTAATGAAGTCCAGCTTATCAATTCTTTTTTTTCATTAATTATGTCTTTGGTGTTGTATCTAAAAAATTGTCACCAAACTCAAGAATATCTAGATTTTTTCCTATGTTATGCTCTAGGAGTTTTATAATTTTGCATTTTACACTTAGATCTCTGGTCTGTTTTGAGTTCATTTTTGTGAGGAGTATAAGATCTGGGTATAGATTTATTTTTATGCATGTGGATGTCCATTTGTTCCAGGATCATTTGTTAAAAAGACTGTCTTTGCTCCATTATATTGTCTTAGCTCTTTTATCAAAGATCTGTTGACTATATTCATGTGGGCCTATCTCTGGGCTCTCTATTATGTTCCATTTACATATTTGTCAATTCTTTCACAAATACCACACTATCTTGATTACTGTAATGTGGATACCACAAAATAATTTTCTAGGATTTTATTTGGGATTACATTGGATCTATAGATCAAATTTTAAAAATAACTGACATTTTGATGACATTGAATCATCTTGTCCAGAACAGGGCATATCTCTCCATTTATTTAGTTCTTTTTTAATTCATTTCACCAGAATTCTGTAGTTTTCCTCGGATAAATTTTGCACACAAAGTTTGTTGAGGGGAGGTGCTGATGAAAATAGTGTTGTTTCTAATTTCAAATGCCACTGTTGATGGTATATGGAAAATTGATTGACTTTCATATATTAATATTGTTTCCTGCAACCTTGCTCTAACTGATTACTTCTAAGAGTTTTGTTTCCTTTAGGGTGGTTTTTTGTGTGTGTGTGGTTTTTTTGTTTGTTTGTTTTTGTTTTTGTTTTTTGCCACTTCTGTTGGATTTTCTTCACAGACAATCATGTTATCTGCCAACAATGACAGTTTTATTTTTTTCCTTTTCGCTCTGCATACATTTTATGTCCTTTGCTTGTCTTACTGCATTAGCTAGAACTTCTGGTTCAATGCTGAGAAGGAGTGGTGAAAAAGGATATCTTTGCCTTGTTTCTGAACTTAGTGAGAAAGCTTCTAGGTTTGCACCATTAAGTCTGATATTATCTGTAGAATTTTTGTAGATATTGTTTATCAAGTTCGGGAAGCTCCTCTCTATTCCTAGTTTGCTGAGAGTTTTTATCATGAAAAGATGTTGGATTTGTCAAATGTTTTTTCTGTGTCTATTGATATGATCATGTGATACTTTTTCTTCTTTAACCTATTGATGTAACAGATTAGTTGATTTTAGAATGTTGAACTAGGCTTCCATAGCTGTGATACATCCCACTTAATCATAGTGTACAATTGTTGAATTTGATTTGCTTATGTTTTTTAAGGATTTTTGCATTTATGTTTTTGACATATATTAGTCTGTAGCTTGCATTCTTGTAATAATTTTGGCTTTAATATGAACTTCCTTGCTTTGAATTCTATTCTGAAATTGGTATAGCTACTCTCACTTTATTTTTATAATATTAATATTAGTATGGTATATCTTTATCTATTAATTTACTTTTAATCTATGAACACCTTCATGTTTAAAGTGAGTTTTTGGAGACAATATGTAATACAACATAGAGTATGATAGTATCTGTCTTTTAATTGATGTATTCAGGCCATTGATATTCAAAATGATAATTTATATAGCTAGACCTTCTTTCCAATGTATTTTAAACACTTTCAAATATTTTAAAATATTTATTTAATATTTATTATAAATAAATATAAATATCATTTATGTAGGTATTATTACATATTATATATAAATAAATATAAACATTTGTTATATTTATCTTACAAATAAATATACACATTGTGTCTTTACTTAATATTCATTAAATACTTTAAATATTTCTATTTTATTATTATACTTTAAGTTTTAGGGTACATGTGCACAACGTGCAGGTTTCTTACATATGTACACATGTGCCATGTTGGTGTGCTGCACCCATTAACTTGTCATTTACATTAAATATATCTCCTAATGCTATCCCTCCCCCTCTCCCCATGCCACGACAGGCCCTGGTGTGTGATGTTCCCCACGCTGTGTCCAAGTGTTCTCATTGTTCAATTCCCACCATTGAGTGAGAACATGCAGTGTTTCATTTTCTGTCCTTGCAATAGTTTGCTCAAAATGATGGCTTCCAGTTTCATCTACGTCCCTACAAAGGACATGAACTCATCCTTTTTTTATGGCTGCATAGTATCCCATGATGTATATGTACCACGTTTTCTTAATCCAATCTATCATTGATGGACATTTGGGTTGGTTCCTAGTCTTTACTATTGTGAATAGTGCTGTAATAAACATACATGTGCATGTGTCTTTATAGTAGCATGATTTATAATCCTTTGGGTATATACCCAGTAATGGGATGGCTGAGTCAAATGTTATTTCTAGTTCTAGATCCTTGAGGAATTGCCACACTGTCTTACACAAGGGTTGAAATAGTTTACAGTCCTACCAACAGTGAAAAAGTGTTCCTATTTCTCCACATCCTCTCCAGCACCTGTTGTTTCCTGACTTTTTAATTATCACCATTCTAACTGGTGTGAGATGGTATCTCATTGTGGTTTTGATTTGTATTTTTCTGATGGTCAGTGATGATGAGCGTTTTTTCATATGTCTGTTGGCTGCATAAATGTCTTCTTTTGAGAAGTGTCTGTTCATATCCTTTGCCCACCTTTTGATGGGGTTCTTTGATTTTTTCTTGTAAATTTGTTTAACTTCTTTGTAGATTCTGGATATTAGCCCTTTGTTAATTGAATAGATTGCAAAAATTTTTGCCCATTCTGTAGGTTACCTGTTCACTCTGATGGTAGTTTCTTTTGCTGTGCAGAAGCTCTTTAGTTTCATTAGATCCCATTTGTCAATTTTGGCTTTTGTTGCCATTGCTTTTAGTGTTTTAGACATGAAGTCCTTGCCCATGCCTATGTCCTGAATGGTATTGCCTAGGTTTTCTTCTAGGGTTTTTTATGGTTTTAAATCTAACATTTAGGTCTTTAATCCATCTTGAATTAATTTTTGTATAAGGTGTAAGGAAGCAGTTTCAGCTTTCTACATATGGCTAGCCAGTTTTCCCAGCACCATTTATTAAACAGGGAATCCTTTCCCCATTTCTTGTCTTTGTCAGATTTGTCAAAGATCAGATGGATGTAGATGTGTGGTATTATTTCTGAGGGCTCTGTTCTGTTCCATTGGTCTATATCTCTGTTTTGGTTCCAGTGCCACACTGTTTTGGTTACTGTAGCCTTGTAGTATAGTTTGAAGCCAGGTAGCGTGATGTCTCCAGCTTTGTTCTTTTGACTTAAGATTATCTTGGCAATGCAGGTTCTTTTCTGGTTCTATATGAACTTTAAAGTAGTTTTTTCCAATTCCATGAAGAAAGTCATTGCTAGCTTGATGGGGATGCCATTGAATCTATAAATTTCCTTGGGTAGTATGGCCATTTTCACGATATTGATTCTTCCTATCCACAAGCATGGAATGTTCTTCCATTTGTTTGTGTCCTCTTTTATTTCGTTGAGCAGTGGTTTGTAATTCTCCTTGAAGAGGTCCTTCACATCCTTTTCTAGGTATTTTATTCTCTATGAAGCAATAGTGAATGGGAGTTCACTCATGATTTGGCTCTCTGTTTGTTCTTGGAATATAAGAATGCTTGTGATTTTTGCTCATTGATTTTGTATCCTGATACTTTCCTGAAGTTGCTTATCAGCTTAAGGAGATTTTGGGCTGAGATGATGGGGTTTTCTAAATATTCAGTCATATCACCTGCAAACAAGGACAATTTGACTTCCTCTTTTCCTAATTGAATACCCTTTATTTCTTTCTAATGCCCGATTGCCCTGGCCAGAACTTCCAACACTATATTGAATAGGAGTGGTGAGAGAGGGCATCCCTGTCTTGTGCCAGTTTTCAAAGGGAATGCTTCCAATTTTTGCCCATTCAGTATGATATTGGCTGTGGGTTTGTCATAAATAACTCTTATTATTTTGAGATACGTCCCATCAATACCTAGTTTATTGAGAGTTTTTAGCATGAAGGCTGTTGCATTTTGTCAAAGGCCTTTTCTGCATCTATTGAGATAATCATATGGATTTTGTCTTTGGTTCTGTTTATATGTTGGATTACGTTTACTGATTTGCATACATTGAACTAGCCTTGCATCCCAGGGATGAAGCCAACTTGATCATGGTGGATAAGCTTTTTGATGTGCTGCTGGATTCAGTTTACCAGTATTTTATTGAGGATTTTTGCTTCGATGTTCATCAGGAATATTGGTCTAAAATTCTCTTTTTTTGTTGTATCTCTAACAAACTTTGGTATCAGGATGATGCTGGCCTGACAAAATGAGTTAGGGAGGATTCCCTCTTTTTTCTGTTCATTGGAATAGTTTCAGAAGGAATGGTACCAGTTCCTCTTTGTACCTCTGGTAGAATTCGGCTGTGAATCCATTTGAATCTGGACTTTTCTGGTTGGTAGGCTATTAATTATTGTCTCATTTTCAGAGCCTGTTATTGGTCTATTCAGGGATTCAGCTTCTTCTGGGTTTAGTCTTGAGAGAGTGTATGTGTCCAGGAATTTATCCACTTCTTCTAGATTTTCTAGTTTATTTGCATAGAGGTGTTTATAGTATTCTCTGATGGTAGTTTGTATCTCTGTGGGATCAGTGGTGATATCCCGTTTATCATTTTTTATTGCATCTATTTGATTCTTCTCTCTTTTCTTCTTTATTAATCTTGCTAGTGGTCTATCAATTTTGTTGACCTTTTCAAAATACCAGTTCCTGGATGCATAGATTTTTTGAAGGGTTTTTTGTGTCTCTAGCTCCTTCAGTTCTGCTCTGATCTTAGTTATTTCTTGCCTTCTGCTAGCTTTTGAATGTTTTTGCTCTTGCTTCTCTAGTTCTTTTAATTGTGATGTTAGGGTGTCAGTTTTAGATCTTTCCTGCTTTCTCTTGTGGACATTTAGTGCTATAAATTTCCCTTACACACTTCTTTAAATATGTCCCAGAGATCCTGGTATATTGTGTCTTTGCTCTCATTGGTTTCAAAGAACATCTTTATTTCTGCCTTCATTTCGTTATGTACACAGTAGTCATTCAGGAGCAGGTTGTTCCGTTTCCATGTATTTGAGTGGTTTTGAGTGAGTTTCTTAATGCTGAGTTCTAGTTTGATTGCACTGTGGTCTGAGAGACAGTTTGTTATAATTTCTGTTCTTTTACATTTGCTGAGGAGTTCTTTACTTCCAACTATGTGGTCAATTTTGGAATAAGTGTGATGTGGTTCTGAGAAGAATGTATGTTCTGTTGATTTGGAGTGGAGAGTTCTGTAGATGACTATTAGGTCTGTTTGGTGCAGAGCTGAGGATTAACAAGGATTCCTGGATATCCTTGTTAACTTTCTGTCTCATGGACCTGTCTAATGTTGACAGAGGGCTGCTAAAGTCTCCCGTTATTATTGTGTGGGATTCTAAGTCTCTTCGTACGTCTCTAAGGACTTGCTTTATGAATCTGGGTGCTCCTGTATTGGGTGCATATATATTTAGGATAGTTAGCTCTTCTTGTTGAATTGATCCCTTTATCATTATGTCATGGCCTTCTTTGTCTCTTCTGATCTTTGTTGGTTTAAAGTCTGTTTTATCAGAGACTAGGATTGCAACCCCTGCTTTTTTTTGTTTTCCATTTGCTAGGTAGATCTTCCTCTATCCCATTATTTTGAGCCCATGTGTGTCTCTGCACGTGAGATGGGTCTACTGAATGCAACACACTGATGGGTCTTGACTCTTTATCCAATTTGCCAGTCTGTGTCTTTTAATTGGAGCATTTAACTCATTTACATTTAAGGTTAATATTGTTATGTGTGAATTTGATCCTGTCATTATGATGTTAGCTGGTTATTTTGCTCATTAGTTGATGCAGTTTCTTCCTAGCATTGATGGTCTTTACAATTTGGCATGTTTTTGCAGTGGTTGGTACCAGTTGTTCTTTTCCTTGTTTAGTGCTTCCTTCAGGAGCTCTTGTAAGGCAGGCCTGGTGGTGACAAAATCTCTCAGCATTTGCTTGTCTGTAAAGGATTTTATTTCTTCTTCACTTATGAAACTTAGTTTGTCTGGATATGAAATTCTGGGTTGAAAATTCTTTTTTTTAAGAATGTTGAATATTGGCCCCCACTCTCTTCTGGCTTGGAGAGTTTCTGCCGAGAGATCTGCTATTAGTCTGATGGGCTTCCCTTTGTGGGTAACCCGACCTTTCTCTCTGTCTGACCTTAACATTTTTTCCTTCATTTCAACTTTGGTGAATCTGACAATTATGTGTCTTGGAGTTGCTCTTCTTGAGGAGTATGTTTGTGGCATTCTCTGTATTTCCGGAATTTCAATGTTGGCCTGCCTTGCTAGGTTGGGGAAGTTCTCCTGGATATCCCAAAGAGAGTTTTCCATCTTGGTTCCATTCTCCTCATCACTTTCTAGTACACCAGTCAGATGTAGATTTGGTCTTTTCACATAGTCCCATATTTTTTGGAGGCTTTGTTCATTTCTTTTTACTCTTTTTTCTCTAAACTTCTCTTCTTGCTTCATTTCATTCATTTGATCTTCAATCACTGATACCCTTTCTTCCAGTTGATCAAATCAGCTACTGAAGCTTGTGCATGTGTCACGTTGTTCTTGTGCCACGGTTTTCAGCTCCATCAGGTCATTTAAGGTCTTCTCTACACTGTTTATTGTAGTTAGCCATTCATCCAATCTTTTTTCAAGGTTTTTAGCTTCTTTGTGATTGGTTCAAACATCCTCCTTTAGCTTGGAGAAGTTTGTTGTTACCGATCTTCTGAAGCCTTCTTCTCTCAACTCGTCAAAGTCATTCTCCATCCAGCTTTGTTCCATTGCTGGTAAGGAGCTGCCTTCCTTTGGAGGAGAAGAGGCGTTCTGATTTTTAGAGTTTTCAGCTTTTCTGCTCCGGTTTCTCCCCATCATTGTGGTTTTATCTACCTTTGGTCTTTGATGATGGTGACGTACAGATGGGGTTTTGGTGTGGATGTCCTTTCTGTTTGTTAGTTTTCCTTCTAACAGTCAGGACCCTCACCTGCAGGTCTGTTGGAGTTTGCTGGAGGTCCACTCCAGACCCTGTTTGCCTGGGTATCACCAGTGGAGGCTGCAGAACTGCAAATATTGCAGAATGGCAAATGTTGCTGCTTGATCATTCCTCTGGAAGCTTCATCCCAGAGGGGCATCCAGCCATATGAGGTGTCAGTCAGCCCCTACTGGAAGTGCCTCCCAGTTAGGCTACTTGGGGGTCATAGACCCACTTGAGGAGGCAGTCTGTCCATTCTCAGATCTCAAACTCCATGCTAGGAGAACCACTACTCTCTTCAAAGCTGTCAGACAGGGACGTTTCAGTCTGCAGAAGTTTCTGCAGCTATGCCCTGCCCCCAGAGGTGGAGTCTACAGAGGCAGGCAGGCCTCCTTGAGCTGCGTAGAGCCTACCCAGTTTGAGCTTCCCAGCTGCTTTGCTTACCTACTCAAGCCTCAGCAGTAGCGGGAGCCCCTCCCCCAGCCTCACTGCCACCTTGCAGTTTAATCTCAGACTGCTGTGCTAGCAGTGAGCAAGGTTCTGTGGCCGTAGGACCCTCCAAGCCAGGCACGAGATATAATATCCTGTTGTGCCATTTGCTAAGACCATTGGAAAAGCACAGTATTAGGGTGGGAGTGACCCAATTTTCTAGGTGCCATCTGTCACGGCTTCCCTTGGCTAGGAAAGGGAATTCCCTGACCCCTTGTGCTTCCCAGGTGAGGTGATGCCTTGCCCTGCTTCACCTCATGGTCCATGGGCTGCACCCATTGTCCTGCACCCACTGTCCTGCACCCACTGTCCAACAAGCCCTAGTGAGATGAACCCAGTACCTCAGTTGGAAATGCAGAAATCACCCGTCTTCTGTGTCGCTCATGCTGGGAGCTGTAGACTGGAGCTTTTCCTATTCAGCCATCTTGGAACCTCCAGACAGGTTTCCATACTTTAAATTACTTCACTTCACTCTCTTCTTGTTTGCAAGAAGAAGTTGCTATATTTCTTGTCTTTTATCCTCTACACATCAAGCATTTTGTTTCCTCTTGCTTCTTTCAGGACTTTTTTTAACCTTTGATTTTTTTTTGCAGTTTGAATAGGACATGCCTCAGTGTTGAGTTTTTTGCTTGTTTGTTCATGGCATTTACCCTGCTTGGTGTTCTCTGAGTTTCCTCAATCTGTGGTTCAGTACCTGACATTAATTTGAAAAAATCTCAGTCATTATTACTTGAATATTTCTTCTGTTCCTTTCTCTCTTTTTCTCTTTCTGGTATTCCCGTTATGCATATGTTACCCCTTTTATAGTTGTCCTACAGTTCTTGAATATTCTCTGCTGTTGTTTTTTTCATTCTTTGTTCTCTTTGCTTTTTAGTTGTTCTTTGGATGGAATGGTGACTTCTAAGCTCCTTACACTCAGAGCCAAAACCAGAAGTCTTGTTTCTTTCTTGACCCTTCAACAAAGCTCCTTTATATTGAGTGCACACCGAATTTTTTGGAGTGCTGAGTCAAACCTGGCTTTTTTGTTTTAAAAGATCACAATTGAACTTACTCAGCTTGTGGTGGTTTGTACAGGCTTGATTTTATATTTGACTCTTAAGCAGCTTCATTCTCTTCCATGAAGTGAAAAGGAAAAGATTAACTAGGAAGAGAGTTTAATGTCATGTTGCCAGTCACTGTCAGTGACCTCACTCAATAGTGTGGGACTTTTAACATCCTGGATGGCTCAGGACAAAGTCCAAGACAATCTCTTGCACTAAAGTGCCCTCTGCATTTCTGGTGTGCCTATATTCTTCCAGCGATCGATGGGCCCAGATTATTCCTTCTTTTTAAAACGTATCTCCTATAGGCATACTCAACCTAACCTGAAACCAAGCATTCATTTGGAAACCAAAAGATTCCACTATTTTTTTTCTGTACAAAATAGAGTGACTTGCAACATTTTCTTGGTAAAATTTTTCTCTCAAGTTGTCTGTTGCAAAAACCCAGGTGAGATGTCATTAATAGCTAAAGGTTTCTTCAGAAAATGCCGCCACCCTAATTATCAAATGCCTTAAAAATATGTATATGCTTTGGACCAGCATTTTTATATCCAGTAATTGATCAAAAGGAAATTTTAATCCTAAGGAAAACAGATACTAAGCTGAAGATGTTTATGATAGTGCTGTTTATTGAAAACAGCCCAACTGCTAAATGTAGAAAATTGTTAAGCCTATGGTACCTTTATACACAGAAATTCTATGCCATCATTAAAAATGATGTTGTAAAATAACATTTATTTACCTGAAAATATATCACGAGAAATTTTTAAGTGCAAGGATATAAACACCTGTGTGGAGTATGTACAATATGTTCCCATCTTTGGAAAATATATACACATATGCCTAGAAAAACATCCAGAAACCTATTAGATAAATGTCAACTGTGGTTAATTATTGGGTAGTGAAATTGAGTTTTAATTTTCTTATAGTTCTGAATTTGTGCTTATTTTACAATAAATGAACAGTAATTAGAAATTTTTAAAGACTTTTGGAAAACCTTTTGGAAAGAAATTATTGCTGCTCTTGTGAGAACCATCGACAGATATTGTTTCAGTCCTTCCGCTCTGAGAAGTATGCAAGGTATGGTCATAGAAACTATGTGGGCTATGAAAAAGTGCACATGAAGGTTATTCAAAGGGTTGGATTGTATAAGGCACCAGCATAACCTTGCCACAAACAGGTTTACTCTTATGAAACAAATATATCTAGGTGGGTTCCTCTTTTACTAAATATTTTCCTATTGACACAGCTTTACTCACCAATGTTTAATTGCTTTGTATAATTTGCATTAAGCACTATAACATTATGCTACACAATTCTTCAACCCATAACAAGACTTGAACCTGCAATAATGTCATTCCCAAGAAAGATGACACAGGATTTTTGTACGGGTACCTCCACAGAGCATGGTGGTTAAGGAGGTTCTGTCATAGGCTCTGAGAAATTAGGAGGCAGAAATTAGGAGGCAAACCCTAGGTCATGATGGAAGTATGCATCCTGCAGAATAGAAAAGGGTCGTTATGGCCTTCAACTGCAGACATTAACAAGTGTCTCCTAACCTGCTTCATTCCTGGCATGTGGGAACAGAACCTTGAAGATCTGGATTCAAGTTAAGCCTCTTGAATGTTAAATATGTAAGCATGTAAAAATCTGGAATCCTTTATAGATTATTACATTTTAAAGCTGATCATTTACACAGAGCATTAAATTAAACAGGCACACTCTTTATATATAAACAAACAAACAAACTCTCTAGTGATTTATTTTCTCACCATGTAATTTCAATTTCTGATGGATTTTGGTGCACATATTGCATCGTTTATACAAAAATTTCACTTAAAGGTGGCCATAAATTTTAAGCTGCAGGTGAACTATCAGGAGAATAGGTGGAAGTCATTTACAAAATTGGAATGAGCCCAAGACATGATGGAAAAACCCAAGCTTCTATAGATGCTTTCCAGAATTTTTAGGGTTCAGGATGATCATGTTTAATTCCCAAAGCTGCAATTCCTAGCAGCATAGAAACTCTCAAATATGCAGAAGGAAATCATTCAGAACTGAAAGAGGATACGTCAGCCCAAGACATGATGGAAAAACCCAAGCTTCTATAGATGCTTTCCAGAATTTTTAGGAATGGTCAGAATTAAGCCTAATGTCAGTAGGTGGCATGCATGCCTTCAATTATTTGACATACGCTTACTGAGCGCCTGCTCAGTAAATCATAGGGCCCAAAGATAATTTCCTGGAGGAATGTGTGACTCAAGGCTACTTGGTCTGCCTGTGTCCTTCCTCTTTAGCTCATAAGCACTCTACATGTGCAAAGTCAAGTTTCAGTGAACGTCAAGGGGAACAGTGAGAAAAGAAGTGAGAAAGGTGCAACAGCGTGAGTGAGTGTGTGTGTGTGTGTGTGTGTGTGTGTGTAATGGAGAGAGAGGTGCCAGCAAAATTTAGCTTTCCCTTCTTTCCAGGTCTCTTTGCTTCAGGAGCTGGGGAAGTGTTGCAGTCATCTCCTTTTCCCTTTTTAGCTCTTCTTCAGTCCCCACCCCCTCAAATAACCTCTGGAGCTTGGAATGATTTATCTGATTAATTGTTCTCAGGATAACCATGTGGGCATAAGAGGAAAGCAGGTTTCTGATGCTACTGTGGCCTCCTAGCAACGGACACAATCAATGGTCATTGGTTTGGGATGTTAGGCTGCAACCGTCTTTAGGGAGCTGTATATTTTCCATATGTGTTGAGAAGTATAGCAAAGTCTAAGAGAATTAATTGAGAGAATTTGGTTATCCTACTTTCTGGCTTGCTAAGGGTTAACTTTCTAAATTCCAAAATCCTTTTTGTGTCTCCTCTCATTAAAATTATAAAATAATTCATTTCATTTTTTTGTCTTAGCAAATTGAGCATTTTGACTATAACACAAGATGTTGTTGTTGGTTAACATGGTTCATACTGTAAAGAACTAAAGATGTCAAAGGATGTTGACATTAAACACACCTTAGAAGTTGTTATGATTTTTCACTTGTAATTTTTTCCATAACATTAGACTATTGACTCTGAAAGACAAAAATCTGATTACTCGAAGATTTTTTTTTTTTAGATTGTGATTATTCTAGACTTACTGCACTGTTCATGAACCTTTAGTAAAGTTGATGCGTAAGTGTTTTCTGGAATTCAAAAAATAAATGATTCTTGGACAAAGAAAGATTCGAAATACTTTTCCTCATTTTTCCGGTCAAAATATTTTTTTTGTTTTAGATTAGATCATTGAAAAATATCCCACAAGTTATAAAGATTAATAAAACTGGAGAAATATAGAAGTCTGATTATTGAAATGACATTGTCACATAAATTTCATTAAAGGAACCATTAGGCTAAAGTGTTTTTATGTGTATTAAACTGTGCTATCTAAACTACCAGGGACTTTTTATTTTTTTAAGCAGCCTAATTAAAAGAGAAATGGGTCAAGAGGAAGCTAATTAAGTAATTTATCGAAGGCTCAAGTATAAACAAGACAACAATTCGAGATTCTTATTTTGCAGATGGTATTTTTCACTGCTTCCTTCACTTCTTGGATGCTTCATATTTCACATTATTTTAAGAACAATTCACTCCCAGAGGATCATGGATGTACAGTCAGTTTGGTCTTGCTGAGTCAACGTGTGCCTGTGTTCTCGCAAATCTCCAGGCAACGTTCACTGACAAGACAGAGGGAGCTGTGCTCAGCATTTTCTTCAAATTGCTGTCTGAAAAATGCTGTGAAAATGATGTTCACTGTTGTTTGTTTCACCCATTCTCAGTACTGAGACATCAAAATTACTATTTCTGAGTACAGCATGTGTTCTTATTAAAGATAAGTAAAGTGTTTTTAAGACTCAGCTAGGTGTTTCATTAAATGTGATATATGCAGTGACATATAAAGTATATCATTTATTCACCTTGAGATGCTATTAGGAATGTGCATTTGTGTGATGTCTAACTGATATCATATGGTGCACTAAAACAGGGCTTTTCTATTTAAGAACCATTTCACTATGGGTTTGGGGAAAGTTACGTATCTCAGGAAGTGTTTAGCTTCCAATAGCTTTTCCTCTCTTTTTTAAGTGCAGTAATATATCTTAAAAACATGTATGTATATGTATGCATGTGCATCTGTATATAGACAGTAAATATATATACACACTATATATATACTGAAATGTTATGCAGCACATCACACTGTGTGTGTGTATATATATACACACAGTAAATACACACACACACACACACACACAGAGTAATGTGCTGTATAACATTTCAGTCAACAACAAACCACGTGTGAGACATTCGTTCCATTTTAATGGAGCTGAAAAATTCCTGTTGTCTAGTGACATCGTAGCCATCATAATGTAGCATAATGCATTACTCACATATTTGTGGTCATGCTAGTGTAAACAAACCTACTGCGCTTCCAGCTGTATAAAAGTATAGCACATACAATTATGTACAGTACATGATACTCAATAATGATGATAAGCAACACAACTATGCTACTGGTTTATGTATTTGCTATACAGCTCTTCTTCAGTCCCCACCCCT
The DNA here is from genome assembly GCF_003255815.1 of Theropithecus gelada. Classification (NCBI taxonomy): domain Eukaryota; kingdom Metazoa; phylum Chordata; class Mammalia; order Primates; family Cercopithecidae; genus Theropithecus; species Theropithecus gelada. The sequence continues at coordinate 6,043,385 of NC_037679.1, forward strand.
TCAAATAACCTCTGGGGCTTGGAATGATTTATCTGATTAGCTGTTCTCACAATAACCATGTTAAACTATATGTTAAACCATACTTTTTAACATCATTTTAGAGTTTACTCCCTCTACTCATGAAAAAAAAATTAACTGTAAGACAGCCTCAGGCAAGTCCTTCAGGAGGTGTTCCTGAAAGTACTGTAGAAGATGATAGCTTCATGTGTGTTATTACACCGAAGACCTTCCAGTGAGGCAAGCTGTAGAGGGTGGAGGTAGAAGACAGTGATATTGATGATCCTGACTTTGTATATGCCTAGACTGATGTGTATACTTGCATCTTAGTTCTTAGCAAAAGAAAAAGGTTAAAAAAATTTTTTTAAATAATTTTAAAAAGACATTTTAAAAATATAAAGAAGTGGCCGGGTGCTGTGGCTCATGCCTGTAATTCCAGCACTTTGGGAGGCCAAGGCAGGTAGATCACTTGAGTCCAAGAGTTTGAGACCAGTATAGGCAATACGGTGAAGCCTCATCTCTACAAAAAATACAAAAATTAGCCAGGCGTGGTGGTGCGCATCAGTAGTCCCAGCTACTGAGGAGGATGAGGCAGGAGGATTGCTGAGCCCTGAAGGTCGAGGCTGCAGTGAACTGAGATCACACCACAACATTCCAGCCTGGGCAACAGAGACACACCCTGTCTCAAAAATAAATAAATATATAATAAAAAATAATAAATAAATACTGGACATGGGAATGCGAGAGACATCTGGTTGACCTTAGACATGAGAAGCTGAGAGCCAGCTTGTTGACCTTAGACATGGGATATTTTATATATTTTTATATATGTACATGTACATGTACATATATGTGTATATATGTACATGTACATATATGTGTATATATGTACATGTACATATATGTGTATATATGTACATACACATATATACGAAGAAGCTTATGGAACAAGGCTAAAAGAAAGCAAATATTTTTGTCAACTCTACAGTATGTTTGTGCTTTAAGGTAAGCGGTATTACAAAAGATTCATAATGTTAAAAAATGCAAAAGTTTAAATTAAAAATGCTACAGTAAGCTAAGGTTAATTTATTATTGAAGCAAGAAAAAATATTTTTTATGAATTCAGTGTAGGCTAAGTGCTCAGTCTTTAGAAAGTCTGCAGTAGTGTACAGTAATACCCTAGACCTTCCTATTCACTCACTACTCACTCACAGTGGAGCTTGCAGGACTGGAAGATGCTCTGGGTGAGTCAGTGAGTGGTGAGTGAACATGAAGGCCTAGGGCATTACTGTACTTTCAATATTTATACCATTTAAATCTTTATACCATTACTTTAAACCTTTTATACCATACTTTTACTGTACCTATTCTATGTTTAAATATGTTTAGATACATGAATACCCAGCACTGTGTTACAACTGCCTACAGTATTCAGTACAGTAGCATGCTGTATAGGTTTGTAGCCTAGGAGCCATAGACTTTACCATGTAGTTCAGGTGTATAGTAGGTAGGCTACACCATCTCGGTTTGTGCAAGTACACTCTATGATGTTTGCACAATGACAAAATCACCTAGTGATGCATTCCCCAGAACATATTCTTGTTATTAAGCAACACATACTATTGTGTGTGTATATAAATATATACACTCACACAGATATATAAGAAGTAAATAGAATAAAATAAGATAGATATTATAAATACTTGGAGGTCATGCCACATGAGATTTCTTCCAATAAATGAGAATGAAATTGCCTCTGGCAGTTAAATTTTAAATCAACACATTACTAAGATATGCAGTCAGTCCCCTTAAAGAAAAAGTATGGCTCCCAGGCCGTGGTGTATGGGTCATGAAAAGACAGGATGCGTAATTGACCAAGGGCTCTAGCTTCCGTGCTCTGAAATCATTCACCATGTTGTATTGAGGCCAAGCTTCCCGTGGGCTGCTCCCAGCCATAACTGAGTGCAACCGGAACACTAAGGCATTTCTGCAAGACAGGGCATTTCTACAGCCCACTTTGCCACAAGTGACCATTCTTGCCCCACATCCTGCCCCCAGTGCCTTGATGAACCTTCCTCCAACTGTAAATGTCTAAGATGCTTCCTCCTCCCTTCCCCTTTCTCCTTCATTCAGGGTCAGGCTTGCATCATAGATCAAGGGCTATCCAAGCTTTCCTCAGCTCCTTCCTTTAATAAAATCCATGCATGTTTAATCCCATCTTGACACGTACTTCCTGGACTAACACACAGACCAAACTATAATTGTATGATTGATTAATACACTAATGTAGCTTAAAAATAAAACATGTTGCTCTCAGAAAGAGATTGGTCAGCTCTGGGAGTTGTGAAAAAGGATGACACACAAAGCTGAACCTGCTCAGCTCATGCCTCTCTGACAGAGGAGGTGACAGCAACGTACCAGCCCAAACACTATTCTTGTTTTTGCAATGGATATATCTGGTGCCATAAAATATTTAGTTCATCTAGTAACACACTTTGTTCTGAGTTCATGCTTTCCAGATGATGTTGAGTTGACTTTTTGACTTCCTCCTCGGCCTATCTCCAGGGAGCAATGTATTAGTTACATGGATGTAGCCCATGAGGGATTTCTTGGAAATTTGGAGAACTGCATTCTAGAGACTCAAAACTGTAACTGCTGAGTGGAGCATCTATGGGCAAGAGCAGAATCACTGAATACTTGAGGAGGGCTGCAGGATGGCCTGGTTTCTGTGGGAGTGATCTGGTAGGTTCTGCCGAGGAAAACTGGATGGTGTCTGGCATGTATTCAGCAAGTAATAAATGCTAGCAAGCACTTTTGTTATTGGATTATGGAAGGAATTGTCATCTAAAAGGAGAAACATTAAGTTTTCTTTAAAATATTATTATGTTAGTTTCCTAAGGCTGCCATACCAAAGTACCACAAACTAGATAACTTGAAGCAAAAGAAATCTATTCTCACTGTTTTGGAGGCTAGAAGTCTGAAAAGAAGATGTCAGCAAGGCTGGTGCCTTTCGGAGGCTCTGGGGGAGAATCTGTTCCATGTCTGTGTCCTGGCTTCTGGTGAACAAAGGCAGTGCTTGGTGTTCCTTGGCTTGTAGATGCATCACTCCAGTCTCTGCCTCCAGCTTCATGTGGCCTTCTGTTTGTGTATCTCTGTTTCTTCACATGGCTGTCTTCTCATAGAAACACTAGTCATATGGAATTAGGAGTCTACCTCACTCCACTATGACCTCATCTTAGCTTATTACATCTGCAAGGACCCTATTCCCACGTAAGGTCACATTCTGAGGTATTATGGGTTTGGATTTCAACATATTTTTGGCAGGACACACAATTCAACTCATATTGGACTTTATGACTCTATGAAATTACTCAAGAGAATAGCTTCATAATGCATAAGACATAAAAATTGGGTAATTCAAGACATTACAAACTTTATAGTTAATGTTTGTTCAAATTAACTTAAAGGAGGGGGTGGGTGTAAAAAAGAGGAGGAGGAGGGGCAACTTGTAGAAATGGAACCCAGAGAAGGAAGGGGCCCAAGAGAGCTCATAACTTATTTCTACAAAATAAAGAATTTCCTTGCTGTCTATGAGCACTTGGCCGCTTTACGTTGAGGACTGTGCTCTGAATTGTCTACTCATCTCACACCCCTGCCTAATTGTACACTCACATTTTGTCATACAGTCCATCTCCACACAGTTTCTTCTTTCATCTGGCCCCCCACAATCCCTCCAATCCTGCCTGGAGGCTAAAACAAATGAAATATATTTACTGTTCTGTACATTTAGATAATAAAAGAACACTGAGTCTCCACATTCAAATTTCCTTGCAATGTTAGATTGCTTGCTCTAGTTTAGCCTATTAACTATGGGCAAAATACATTGAATATGTTTTCTCTATTTTGTGACATTAACTTTTGACTTTCAGCTAATCATTTAAATGTGTGCCACCAGAAAACACAGCTTCATAATTGTCTCCATGTTTACATTCCTCAGGGTTGAAGCATAGCAATTTGAAAGGATGCAGTTTAAGAATTAATATAGATAGACAAAAATGACAGAGAATTATAAAGAGGCCCCATGGTTTTGGGAGCTATTCCCTGGCAATCCCTTGTGTTTGATTTAACAAAAACAAAAAAAAGAAAGAAAAAAGGAAAAAAAGGAAAAAAAGCAAGGCAGATGTTGAGTGCTCTAGGCTATTCTGCATTTATGGAATTTTCCACTAGGTAATATGCATTCAGGTCACATACACAGTGAGATTTCCTGCAGTGACAGTACAGATAAAAAGGCTGTGCAACTTGGTGATAATTGTGCTCCATTTAAGCAAACCATCAACTGGTGCATTTTTACAGCAATTGTCTCAGAAGCATGAGAGATGCTTTTGTGTGCATGCTTTAAATACGGATTCATTGGCACCCAAAGAACAATAGGATGCATTATGAAATGCATCTTAATGAGAAATAAGCATTGGTAGGTCTTCTGAGTTCATGTTTCTATACCACTTTTAAGCCACTAATTAATTAATGGTATTTCTTTGGTCAAATTTAGAGGTAAATCTCTTCTCATTTTTATTTTATTTTATTTATTTATTTACTTATTTTGAGATTGAATTTCACTCTGTCACCCATGCTGGAGTGCAGTGGCACAATCTCGGCTCACTGCAACCTCTGCCTCCCAGGTTCAAGCAATTCTCCTGCCTCTGCCTCCCAACCTCCCAAGTAGCTGGGATTACAGGCATGCACCACCACGCCCGGCTAATATTTTTGTATTTTTAGTAGAGACTGGGTTTCTTCATATTGGCCAGGTTGGTCTCGAACTCCTGACCTTGTGATTCGCCTGCTTCAGCCTCCCAAAGTGCTGGAATTACAGGTGTGAGCCACCGCATCCAGCCCCTCTTCCCATTTTCTAGGAGTTGCTTTCCCAGAGCCTGATAACATAATTTAAATATCCATTATTTCTATCAACTATTATTGGGTTAGTACAGAAGGTTTAGCATCTCCAACCCATTGAAGGAGAAGACGAGAAGGAAAAGGAATATTAAAGCAATCCATTTTTATTTTTTAGTTCAGTTTATACTCTAGAGTCAAGATGAATGATTGTGTACTGTCCATTAATATCTGTGCTTACCACTCCTAGTTGCTAAGCATCAATGTCATCTAACCTTTTGTGGAATATCTGTTGGATTTTTAAGTCTTTCTAGAAGATAATTTCCTTTGTTTGCAATGTTGTGCTCATAGAAGTATTGTTTTTCAACCCACTGCATATCAGCAAATCTGCCTCGGGGCTGCATGAACATATGGGTACTGGCACAAATATGCCTGAACTGATGCAACAGGAAGTCAGCCACTGCAGGGAAAGGATGAACATAACACTGAAGCTATCAAGCATATTAAAAGTTTCTTGCAATAAACAAGATAAAAAATGTCCAACACAATTACATCCAAAGAGACTAGTGACAAGCCAGACTACTTCCTGAAAACATGCCTTTGCAAATAAAATTGATACTAAAATTTTATGCAAATTCTCAAAGCAGTTTTTTCCAATTCTGTGAAGAAAATCATTGGTAGCTTAATGGGTATGGCATTCGATCTATAAATTACCTTGGGCAGTACGGCCATTTTCACAATATTGATTCTTCCTATCCATGAGCATGGTATGTTCTTTCATTTGTTTGTGTCTTCTTCTATTTCAATGAGCAGTGGTTTGTAGTTCTCCTTGAAGAAGTCCTTTACATCCCTTGTAAGTTGGATTCCTAGGTATTTTATTCTCTTTGAAGCCATTGTGAATGGGAGTTCATTCATGATTTGGCTCTCTGTTTGTCTGTTACTGGTGTATAAGAATGCTTGTGATTTTTGCACGTTTATTTTGTATCCTGAGACTTTGCTGAAGTTGTTTGTCAGCTTAAGGAGATTTTGGGCTGAGACAATGGGGTTTTCTAAATATACAATCATGTCATCTGCAAACAGAGACAATTTGACTTCTTCTTTTCCTAACTGAATACCCTTGATTTCTTTCTCTTGCCTGATTGCCCTAGCCAGAACTTCCAACACTATGTTGAATAGGAGTGGTGAGAGAGGGCATCCCTGTCTTGGGCTAGTTTTCAAAGGGAATGCTTCCAGTTTTTGCCCATTCAGTATGATATTGGCTGTGGGTTTGTCATAAATAGCTCTAATTATTTTGAGATATGTTCCATCAATACCGAATTTATTGAGAATTTTTAGCATGAAGGGCTGTTGAATTTTGTCAAAGGCCTTTTCTGCATCTATTGAGATAATCATGTGGTTTTTGTCTTTGGTTCTGTTTACATGCTGGATTACATTTATTGATTTGTGTATGTTGAACCAGCCTTGCATCCCAGGGATGAAGCCCACTTGATCATGGTGGATAAGCTTTTTGATGTACTGCTGCATTTGGTTTGCCAGTATTTTATTGAGGATTTTTGCATCCATGTTCATCAGGGATATTGGCCTAAATTCTCTTTTTTTGTTGTATCTCTGCCAGGCTTTGGTATCAGGATGATATTGGCCTCGTAAAATGAGTTAGGGAGGATTCCCTCTTTTTCTATTGATTGGAATAGTTTCAGAAGGAATGACACCAATTCCTCCTTGTACCTCTGGTAGAATTCGGCTGTGAATTCGTCTGGTCCTGGACATTTTTGTTTGGTAGGCCATTAATTATTGCCTCAATTTCAGAGCCTGCTATTGGTCTATTCAGGGATTCAACTTCTTCCTGGTTTAATCTTGGGAGAGTGTAAGTATCCAGGAAATTATCCATTTATTCTAGGTTTTCTAGTTTATTTGCATAGAGGTGTTTATAGTATTCTCTGATGGTAGTTTGTATTTCTGTGGGGTCAGTGGTGATATTCCCTTTATCATGTTTTATTGCATTTATTTCATTCTTCTCTCTTTTCTTCTATATTAGTCTTGCTAGTGGTCTATCAATTTTGTTGATCTTTTCAAAAAACGAGTGCCTGGATTCATTGATTTTTTTGGAGGGATTTTTGTGTCTCTCCTTCAGTTCTGCTCTTATCTTAGTTATTTCTTGCCTTCTGATCGCTTTTGAATGTGTTTGCTCTTGCTTCTCTAGTTCTTTTAATTGTGATGTTAGAGTGTCAATTTTAGATCTTTCCAGCTTTCTCTTGTGGGCATTTACTGCTATAAATTTCCCTCTACACACTGCTTTAAATGTGTCCCAGAGATTCTGGTATGTTGTATCTTAGTTCTCATTGGTTTCAAAGAACATCTTTATTTCTGCCTTCATTTCGTTATGTACCCAGTAGTCATTCAGGAGCAGGTTGTTCAGTTTCCATGTAGTTGAGCAGTTTTGATTGAGTTTCTTAGTCCCAAGTTCTAGTTTGATTGCACTGTGGTCTGACAGACAGTTTGTTATAATTTCTGTTCTTTTGCATTTGCTGAGGAGTGCTTTACTTCCAACTATGTGGTCAATTTTGGAATAAGTGCGATGTGGTGCTGAGAAGAATGTATGTTCTCTTGATTTGGGGTGGAGAGTTCTGTAAATGTCTATTAGGTCCGCTTGGTGCAGAGTTGAGTTCAATTCCTGGATATCCTTGTTAACTTTCTGTCTCGTTGTTCTGTCTAATGTTGACAGTGGGGTGTTGAAGTCTCCCATTATTATTGTATGGGAGTCTAAGACTCTTTGTAAGTCTCTAAGGACATGCTTTGTGAATCTGGGTGCTCCTGTATTGGTTGCATATATATTTAGGATAGTTAGCTCTTCGTGATGAATTGATCCCTTTACCATTATGTAATGGCCTTCTTTGTCTCTTTTGATCTTTGATGGTTTATAGTTTGTTTTATCAGAGACTAGGATTGCTACCTCTGCTTCTTTTTGTTTTCCATTTGCTTGGTAGATCTTCCTCCATCCCTTTATTTTGAGCCTATGTGTGTCTCCGCATGTGAGATGGGTCTCCTGAATACAGCAAACTGATGAGTCTTGACTCTATCCAATTTGCCAGTCTGTGTCTTTTAATTGGACCATTTAGTCCATTTACATTTAAGGTTAATATTGTTATGTGTGAACTTGATCCTGTTATCATGATATTAGCTGGTTATTTTGCTTGTTAATTGATGCAGTTTCTTTCTAGTATCGACGGACTTTACATTTTGGCATGTTTTTACAATGGCTGGTACCTGTTGTTCCTTTCCATGTTTAGTGCTTCCTTCAGGATCTCTTGTAGGGCAGGCCTGGTGGTGACAAAATCTCTCAGCATTTGCTTGTCTGTAAAGGATTTTATTTCTCCTTCACTTATGAAACTTAGTTTGGCTGGATATGAAATTCTGGGTTGAAAATTCTTTTCTTTAAGAATGTTGAATATTGGCCCCCACTCTCTTCTGGCTTGGAGAGTTTCTGCTGTGAGATCTGCTGTTAGTCTGATGGGCTTCCTTTTGTGGGTAACCTGACCTTTCTCTCTGGCTGCCCTTAACATTTTTTCCTTCATTTCAACTTTGGTGAATCTGACAATTATGTGTCTTGGAGTTGCTCTTCTCGAGGAGTATCTTTGTGGTGTTCTCTGTATTTCCGGAATTTGAATGTTGGCCGGCCTGGCTAGGTTGGGGATGTTCTCCTGGATGATATCCTGCAGAGTGTTTTCCAACTTGGTTTCATTTTCCCCGTCACTTTGAGGCACACCAATCAGACGTAGATTTGGTCTTTTCACATAGTCCCATATTTCTTGGAGGCTTTGTTCATTTCTTTGTATTCTTTTTTCTCTACACTTCTCTTCTTGCTTCATTTCATTCATTTGATCTTCCATCTCTGATACTCTTTCTTCCAGTTGATCGAGTCAGTTACTGAAGCTTGTGCATTTGTCACGTAGTTCTTGTGTTATGGTTTTCATCTCTATCAGTTCTTTTAAGGACTTCTCTCCATTGGTTATTCTAGTTAGCCATTCATCAAATCTTTTTTCAAGATTTTTAGTTTCTTTGTGCTGGTTGCAAAGTTCCTCCTTTAGCTCTGAGAAGTTTGATCAACTGAAGCCTTCTTCTCTCAGCTCATCAAAGTCATTCTTTGTCCAGCTTTGTTCCATCGCTGGCAATGAGCTGTGTTCCTTTGGAGGGGGAGATGCACTCTGATTTTTTGAATTTCCAGCTTTTCTCCACTGCTTTTTCCCCATCTTTGTGGTTTTATCTACCTTTGGTCTTTGATGATGGTGACATACTGATGGGGTTTTGGTGTGGGTATCCTTTGTGTTTGTTAGTTTTCCTTCTAACAGTCAGGACCCTCAGCTGCAGGTCTGTTGGAGTTTGCTTGAGGTCCACTCCAGACCCTGTTTGCCTGGGTATCAGCAGCGGAGGCTGCAGAAGATAGAATATGCTGAACAGCGAGTGTTGCTATCTGATTCTTGCTCTGGAAGCTTCGTCTCAGGGGAGTTTCCTGCCATGTGAGGTGTGAGGTGTCGGTCTGCACCTAGTCGGGAGTGACTCCCAATTAGGCTACTTGAGCAGGCAGTCTGTCCATTCTCAGATCTCAAACTCTGTGCTGGGAGATCCACTGCTCTCTTCAAAGCTGTCAAACAGGGACATTTACCTCTGCCGAGGTTTCTGCTGCTTTTTATTTAGCTATTCCATGTCCCCAGAGGTGTAGTCTACAGAGGCAAGTAGGTCTCCTTGAGCTGTGGTGGGCTCCGCCCAATTCGAGCTTCCCAGCAGCTTTGTTTACCTACTTAAACCTCAGCAATGGGGGCACCCCTCCCCCAGCCTCGCTGCCGCCTTGCAGTTAGATCTCAGACTGCTGTGCTAGCAATGAAGGAGGCTCCATGGGTGTGGGACCCTCCGGGCCAGGTGTGGGATATAATCTCCTGTTGTGCCATTTGCTAAGACCCTTGGTAAAGCGCAGTATTAGGGTGGGAGTTACCCGATTTTCCAGGTGTTGTGTGTCTCAATTTCCTTTGGCTAGGAAAAGGAATTCTCTTCCCCCTTGTGCTTCCCAGGTGAGGCGATGCCTCACCCTGCTTCAGGTCTCGCTGGTTGGACTGCACCCATGGACCAGCACCAACTGTCTGACATGCCCCAGTGAGATGAACCTGGTACCTCAGTTGAAAATGCAAAAATCACCCATCTGCGTCACTCATGCTGGGAGCTGGAGGCTGGAGCTGTTCCTATTCGGGCATCTTCTGCTTTATTCTTACAAGACAGGACTTCCTAGGGTATGACTGTTTAGTTTGTTTGATCTGAAACTATGGATTTCAATAATTTGGAGATGAGACCTTAGTATTTCCAAATGTATGCAAATATTGCTTTCATAATGCACTGGATGGGTCTGAAATAGGAATAGCACTGAGCAGTCACAGGAGGATGGAAAACCCCGCACAGCAACTAAAACAAGAACTAGGCAAAGAAACCACGGGCTAATGGAAAACTCAAAAGAAGGGACAACAAATGGCCAAAATCCTGGTCTGGTTGACATATCTATAACTCTTCCTGGCAAACCTGAAAAAGGGAGAAAGGGTGTGGTAATGAGAGTCCCCGAAATCTTCTCCTTTTCCAGAATGATTATTCCACCCCCTAATTAAAGAAACACCCATAAAATTAAAAACTCGAACTTAATTGTGTGTGATTTATTCTCACCAACAGGCCTACACTTTTCTTTCAACTGTGTACTTTCATTTTTAAAATCAAAGCTTTTTGCCTTTCACATCATTCTGACTCATTCCCAAATTCTTTTGAACCAGGACGGTGGTTGAGGCTGGGGTCTTAATGGCATGCGAAGACCCTCCGAGCCCTCTGGCAACAGGCAACAGGACTTCTTAGTTATGTTTACTGGCTTGATTAGAATCATATTGCCTTGCACAGTGATAAGCACCTAAACTGATAATAGCTTCAAGAAAACATGAAAGCATTGATTAACAAAAAAAAAAGATAATTAGGTGTTAAGGATCCCAAAAATACTCTGCTTTGATTTAATGTATATTGACTATAAAATATGTTTTGAGGCAAGTTTTACCTGTGTATTCAACAGTATTCCTGTTTGGTGTGACATGAAAACACAAGCATTTTAGAAGATTTTTTTGTGTGTATCTTCATGAAACTTCTTTGGAAACAACACATGGGAAGTGAAAAAGAGAAAGTTCACAGGTACCCTTTGCAATCCTTACTTACGCCACAAGCAAAGAGGATCCTGATAATTTAAACGTTTGGTTAAATTGTTTCTAATTCCTGTGGTCTGGGAACAAATCCCCAACCTAGCTTCAGTTACCCTCCTCCACCCCACTCCACTGACAAAAAGAGGGAAGAGGGAAACAGGGTAGGGGGAAGAATGTGGAAGGAGAGGGAGGTGCAGAAAATTTTGTTTAATTGGGATTGTAAAAACCAGCAGATGACTCAATATCTCCCTGAGGTTTTTACTGTAGATCACAGAAAAGAATGTGGAGAAACTATTTTCATGACTTCCCACTTCGTGGTAGGATTTGCCTCAGTGGTAGGCCTACCAACAGTGGCCATGGGTCCTGGACACAGGATACATGTGCTGCCTGGCACACTGGTCTGTCGTCATTTCCTATCTTTTTTAGGATCTGATGCTATTTTAAGTGTGCCTCTTGACTGTGGGTATCACAGACACGTTTCTCTGCTGTTTCTCTGCTGTCCTATCGCAGAAATGGTCTACTTTTTGACCACACATGTTGCAGGCAGTCCATGGGGGTGAGACAGGGATGGTCCTCAAACCCTGGAAATAAGGAAAGTGAGATTGCTCTTTGAGAATTAAGCTAAGAAATAAGTCCAGCATAATTTGGAGTAAAGACAGATATTTAAAGTCACATTAAGATTGCAAGCAAACTTGAATTGTGTGTGTCCAAGCCATGCAACAAGAAATGGATTTACCCAGGCTCCCTGGCCAGCATATTCCTATTATAGTCATGGATACATCAGACTGTCAGAGTTGACATTTGCTGCATGTTATCTTCACATAACCAACTCTCCTGGTTCCCCAAAGTAAATGTCTCACATAGTTTGCACTGGTCAGACTGACCTAAATGTGAGATCTCCTTGACAGTCACATTTCCATTTAAAATCTAATACATTGGCATTCTGTGTTTCTACCTCATGGTAAGTTTTGTTAAATAAAGGTCTCATCTCTAAGTCCAAAGAAAGTTGGGTTACAAAGAGTTTCAGAGCTGCTATCATCCACATCATGCTGGTGTCTCCCAAAATTTATATATTGGAACCAAACCTCCAATGGGATAGTATTGAGAGATGGGGCTTTGGGGAGATTATTAGATTATGAGGACAGAGCCCTCATGTGTGTGATTGGTGCATTTAAGAAAAGAGGCCCCAGAAAGCTAGCTAGCCCCTTCTACCATGGGAGGATGCAGCAAGAAGGCATCATCTGTGAATGAGAAAGTGGGCCCTCACCAGACACTGAATCTGCTGGCACCTTGATCTTGGACTTTCCAGCCTCCAGAACTATGAGAAATAAATGTTGTTTATAAGCTACTCGGTTAATAATTTGTTATAGTAGCCCAAATGAACTAAGATGAGAGCTTACAAGGCTAAGATCATCCCCTTGGAAAGCAGTGGATTGGCTCACTGAGAAAAACATCTCTTTGTGAGGACCTCTCTGGATGGCCAGCCAGCCCTCTACACGCCCTACCCTATCTGTCACCCCACAACACACCTGCTTCACTGCCTCTCAACTAGCCTCAGGAGAGGATGACATTGCTACCATTTGTTTTTTCTGAAGAAATTCTTCAAACACTTCATTTGGCAGTTATTCCTATTCCAGTAAGACATTGTGAGGCCCAGCTTCACAGATGGATGATGGCCCCATCCTACAATGGAAGACAGGATGTGCTTGTATCTTAATTGGAGAGGAAAAAGTAATCTGTCAACCCATTGGAAAATCCATCACTGTGGGGATTTACAGGAATAAATGACCATAACATTTCTTCCTGGCAGCTTTGTGCACATGGATAACAAGTAAACCCTTGTTCCTTTATAGAATGGTTTATTTCAAAGAATTCATGAACCTCAAGATTTTCTATTTAACCCCGAGGCTTTCTTGGCTTATCCAATTCCATAGCTGTCACACCATGTTCATCTTTAGAGCCAAGAAATTCAACTACGCAGTGCCCTTGTTCTCAAGAAAGAATTGTGACGGGAACCTTTGTGAATTGTCTTTATTTCATTAGAATTTGTCACCCCAATTTAACTTTTTGCTTGTGACCAGAAAATGTTTTGAATTGTTAAATGCTCAAGTTAATGTCAAATTTTCAAATGTGAAGTCAACATAAGGTTCATACCACTTGGTAACTTATGTTAATATTGTCTTAGTAAGACAAATAACTTAAAATAGTAGTATGCTTATTTGAAATAAAAGTATATTTTTAAAATGAAGAGGCCTAGGGGTGCATGTCATCTGAAGCACAGCACCTATGTGGATCACACTCAATGATTTCAAAATTCGGAGATGCTCCTGATCTATCAATCATTAACTGTTGACCTTTGAGCAGCTGAGAAGACTGTGTTATATAACAGATGCCCCTGACTACTAAAATGATTAATTTGGGGGTGGTAGATGGGGACATTTTTAAAAATATTAAATCTATTAAATTCAGATAAAATTACTTTGTAACATTTCAAGGTCTAGTATCTCATACACTAACTAAATATAAGCAAATTCATTTAATAAACAGAGAAAAGACATGCACTGTTACTAAACCAATGAAACACAAGCAGCTCTTTTGCTCATTTCCTGTGTGTCCAGAACTGTGGGAGACACGGGATCTTCAAGCATTTTACAGAAAAAGGGCTCATGGAACAGAAGGACAACCAGGGCCGGGGTACTGCTGGCAGTAAAGACAGTGGTAACCTGCCCACCATGGCAATTTATATTTCTGTGTGTTTCATTCCTTTACACGTGAGGAATGTCCTGAAGAGCAGGACTTATATTCTTTTATGTTTTAAACACCTTCACCTCTGCCCCACCTCAACTCTTCATTAGCTCTCAGCACCGTGATTGGCATGAATAAATAGAGGAATAAAAGAGAAAAGGGATGACTGAGAGACTGAAAACTATGACACTTCCACTTCTTCCTATAGAACAAATACTAGAAATAAGTCCTCAGGGATAAAAGTCTTGTCTTACTTTCTTCCTCCAAAGAGTGGCTGACTAATCAGTGATTTTTAAGTTCTTGGAAGTCACAATTCAATGACTTCTGCATTGCTCAGCTTAGGTTCCTTTTCTCCCCTGTTCCCCCTCCCTTCTCGTATCCTTGTGCCTAAGGAGTCACCGGGTTAATTCCTTTGATGGAATGGGCTGATCCATTCAAACAACTGGTTGACATTGCTTATAAAAATAGCCAAACTGGGCATGTTGGCAAAGGCTAGATTTCAAGGAAGATGAGTAGTGGTCTGAGTCAGCAGCTTGTGAAATTCAAGCAGGCAGTCAGAGTGACAAAAAGGAAAAAGAATTCATGGTGACCAAAATGTCCTTAGATAACACATCAACACACTGAGGAAAGAAGATAGAAATAAATAAGTAGGTGGGAACATGTGCTAGTCGATTTTTAAAGAAAACAACTTCATCTGACATTACATTTGAAAAGATTATGTTGACCTGCACATGCTTAAACATAAAAATAACAATTAATGTAATGACTCTTAAATATGAGAAGTAGCATGGCAATAGAGCAGTATACATTGTCCTAAAAAAATTACTATTCCCAGAATCTGATTTTGTATTAATAAACCTCACAGGTCTTTGGGAAAGTCTGTAGTTGGATCAATGCATGGATTCAATTCTAAAGCTAGAAAGAAAGATTTTATTTTCTCTTGAGTTTCTGTCTAGCCAGCAGGTTTTAATTCTTGTGTAATAATGGTTCATTTTCCTTCATCTATTGAATAACCATTTTGTTTAAAGGCCAGAATATTGTAACTCCAAGAAATAAAAAGAGATCGATTTTGTTGAATACTATTTATTTATTTATTTATTTATTGCACATTTTGCACATTTTCTTGAGTATGTGTAAGTGATCAAGTAATCCTACATACTGGTGGCTGCCTTGTGAATATCTCTGTCAAAAAGTGTGGGAGGCAAAAGGACAAAAATTAAAACAAGACTTGAAAAAGTGGCCAGTGTATAAGTGGTGTATTCATTACCAAGAGTGGCCAAAATATGTTTGCCTATTTATACCAAAGGCTCTTCAGATTTACCGATTAGCTTCAATAATTAATTGATTGAGGGGTGATGTTAATGCTTTTTAAAAAGCACTTTTTAATATTTGTAGTCATTAAATACTTGTAGTCAATACCTGTAGAGTACGTCTGCAAGGAGACTTATTTCATCTAGGCAGGAAGAAGTAGGAGTGCGGAGAACTTGCCTCAATTTCTTTACTATCAGGAATGGATAACCAGTTTACCAAGAACGTCACTGTCTCAAGGCACCCCTTCTCCTAAGCAGCGCATGTCTCATAGAATATTTCAAGGTTCACAGCGCAGTTGTCATCTACCTTAGCGGCAATCTGTGAGGTTTCATGGAGGAGGAAAGGAAAGCACCCAGATCTCAAGTGCCTCTCCCAGGAGATCATGGAGTCAGCCAGAGGTTGACACTGCATTTAAGTCCAAGTCTCCTTCAGACCCCAAGCCCTCTCCACTGTACCTCTTGGCTGATCCCAAGCAGATAGCTCTCATTTCTCAACAAACAGAAATAAGGCAATGCGCAATCTTGGAATACAAATGAAGTATTTCTCCTAAGGCTTACAGCCATCTATTATAGGCAACTTATTGAGTAAACCTTTTAAGATCAAAAAAAGATTCTTAAAATTGCTAGTCATTATTCACAAACATACAACAAAGCCTTTCAGTTTTATAAATTTACATGGAGAAATAAAATTCATCCCAGATTAACTGTAAAATTATTCATATATATATATATATAATATATATATATATATATATATATATATGAAAACATCCTCAAGGCTGGTTTTTGAAAAAGAAGGACACAAATATATGTCAAATAAAATAAAATTTGAAAAGACAAGGGTAAGGAAAAAGGTCGTTAGATCCTTTGAAATTAACTGGAGAAATGATGGCAGGTATATGGGGAACCAGAAGGACACAATGATATCGAATTTCTCTTTATGGATCACAGGCTCTTACTAGTGTAGTCTTATAAATAATTGAAAATATTTTTGTTTTCTTCAAAGAAGAAGAAAGCAAAGTAGTATCAGGTTCTTACCTAGAGGGGACACACACACATATACACGCACACACACAACACACTCCTACTCATAGATCCAACTGAGAATTTGGGAAACAGAGCACCCCATTAGGTAATTGTCTTTAAAAGTCAATTCAGGGCCGGGCGCTGTGGCTCACGCCTGTAATCCCAGCACTTTGGGAGGCCGAGGCAAGCAGATCACGAGGTGAGGAGATCGAGACCGTCCTGGCTAACACAGTGAAACCCCTTCTCTACTAAAAATAATAATAATTTTTTAAAAATTAGCTGGGTGTGGTGGCAGGAGTCTGTAGTCCCAGCTACTTGGGAGGCTGAGGCAGGAGAATGGCATGAACCCGGGAGGCAGAGCTTGCAGTGAGCCAAGATTACGCCACTGCACTCCAGCCTGGGCAACAGAGCAAGACTCCATCTCAAAAAAAAAAAGTCAATTGAATGGGTGTACCTTAAAGCCTTTTCCCTCCAAAGATCTCTGTGATAGTGTTTGAAATCCCTCTAAAGAGTCCTCTAAAGAGCCCTGTGACAGCATTTTAGAAACCCTACTACCTACAAAGTAGACGTTTGTTTCATATTTCTTGGATAAATGATTGATACAGGATTGATTCAAGACAGGAGATAAAAGATCCTGGAAGGCCAGATAGATGACTATCACAACAGTCCAGCAAGAGGTAATGATGACTTATTTGGGGCAGTGGAAAGAAAAGGGCAGAACCAGGACCACTGCACAGGTAGAACTGACCTCCTTATTGAATAGTCAGCAGCTTCTCACAACCTAGAGAACTATTGAAGGCTCTCCATTCACTTCCTTTATCTACTTCTGGGCCCACACTCATTTTCCATGCAAACATTAGTTCCCTCCTAATCATCCAGGAAGTAAAACCTGAAATATCTAAATAATTAAAATCAATTATACTCTGATAACATTGGAGGCAGCTGCTATACTCTTCATAATATATTTTACAGATTAAATATTCTTTTCATATAGTCAGGTTTGTATAGATGAGTTAATATTTTAAAAGACATTTGTCTTCAGGAAACAAAAAGAAAAGAAATATCAGACTATCACCTACATGAATTCTGAAGGTACATGAATTTGCCCATTACATTTGCTACTTTGAGACATTAGAAGACTTCTCAAGAAGTCCAAGCCTTTCTGTTGAGACTGGTTCTTAGATGGAAAAATCTGATCTCTCAAAAAGATGAAGTTCTCCTAAAAATAGTGTGTCAGTTCTCTGTGAACTTGGGAAAAGTTGTGAAAAAATCCCTTTGCTCCCTCTGTAGACCTCCCATATACAAAATTTATGAGTGTCGGCTGGGATTTGTCCCCAGAGATTGCATGGGCTTCATTTCTTGATAGTATGGACAACTTTTGGTAGAGGAGGTAGAGGATAAAAGAAAATAAGAGATCACCTGCAATCTTAGTGCAGACTCTAAGGAGTTCAGAGAAAGTGGAAGAAATTGCAACAAGTGTTAGCTCAATTCAGTAACCAAATTCAATTCAATTCAATTCAATTCAGCCTGATTGTTTATTGATGAGTCTTACAATAATTCTTACATTAAATTGTTGTCATAAAATTTATGAAACTTCTGCTCTGTGCATTTGACTTGTTTTATTCAGCATTTCTTCTTTTCATGCAGTCCTAAGCGGTAAGGTGGCTTTCTTCCATTCTCATGAGAATTAGCACAAATAACTCTCATCCTTGTTCCCTGTTATCTCTTATGCATGCTTACTAGCAGCTGGTAAGAGCTGCTAAGAAAAAAAATGCCATTCTAGAGATATAATTTGGAATCAAGCAGAAGTATCTGCCAGAGAACTAATCACATGTTTGGAGTCAAGTATTGAAGTGTGAAGAAAGCGAAAGACAGTCAAGGCTACACATGAATGTTTTTAAAGTAAGGCTCGTGTGCAGCAGCTGAAGAAGCATGTCCGTGTTCCTTGCACTCATGTGATGTGATACTTATGTGACTCATTTCAAAGTCAAAACTGACATTGTCAATACTCTGCTTTTTTTTTTTTTTTTTTTTTTTTGGAAGGCTCTCACTCTGTCACCCATGCTGAAGTGCAGTGGCATGATCATAGCTCACTGTGGCCTTGAACTCCTGGGCTCAAGCGATCCTCCTACCTGAGCCTCTCGAGTAGGTAGGATTAGAGGTGCACACCACCATCCGTGGCTAATTTTTTTTGTTTGTTTGTAGAGACGGGGGTCTCACTTGGTTGCCCAGGCTGGTCTCAAGCTTCTTGCTTCAAGCGATCCTCCCACCTCAGCATGTGGAAAGGAAATATCTGAAATATGCTGGAGTGTAGTACCTGCATAGGTCATACTGGGTCAAAGATTACAAACAATTCCTCTTAAGGGCACTAAGAGGAATTGGTGCCTTTGAGGTCAACGTGCATTCCAAGTTCTAGAAATAGAGTTTCAACAAGTTCTGCCAGATGCCTTATCCTGGCAGCTTTCCTCTTATTATTCCCCTTGACTGCCAAAGAGCAACTCCCCCATTGCCATGCACAGGTCCATGGGTGGTGCAATCAACGAATCAATCAAATAGGCAACAATTGACTTTAAGAACTGGCTCCATAGTGAAGGCTTCTCTGGGGATTGCATTCAGCCAGACCTCCCAAGGGCACATTGAGAAGGATTTGTACTAGGATACATTATTGTTCTCAGCTCCCAGTCATTTCTTTGTGAAAATTACATGGATTATTTTTGACAAGGGAATGTGAATTTGAGGTATTCTGTGGGAAATTTCATCTCTGCACTCCTCAAGGCTGAAATGATTAAGATCCATATGTAACAAACTTTTTCCACAATGTGAAGCAATGGAGTCAAGGATGGTGACATCTAGCGCTGTGCCACCACTTCCCCACTTGAATCCACGGTGGCTGCTATTTATCTATCATGAAGTTACCACCAAGCCCAGCGACCACACTTTCTCAGTCCAACATTCCAGGAATTCTCTTGGCATTAGGATGTGACATGAAACTTCTTTGCCCTGATTAGGGAGCTCTGGTTCAGAGCTGCCCCAGAAGAATTATCCGAAGAAAGTTGTTTTTAGGGCGGGATTCCTCAGCTGACCCCTGGCTTGCCCTGGAGAGCAAACCAAGCCTTGAAGTGGTTCAGAAACTAACCAGCCTTCAGGAAATGTCAGGACAAGCAATGATGACTGTCCTGGTCCCTATCCTAGTTTGTATTAATCATGAACCTGGATTTATTTCCAGAAAAGAAAAATGCCAACCTTACCTCTATTCAGATTTCCCTGTCACATTTTAGACTGTTCTATAATATTATAAGTCTGTAATTTTTGTTTTAGTGGAAAAGATAACTTTGTGATGAGTACTATTCTTCAGTAATTCAGTGAAAATTACTTTAGGAAGTTTCCTGTTCTCTAAAACTAATCAGATTCATGGAAGCAGAAGTGATAGAAGAAGAAATCACGTGTATAAAGTAGTTCAGTAGAGGTAACAGCATTCATTCAACACATACTTCTTAAGCGCCAGGCATTGTTCTAGCTGCAGGTCAACAGAGAAGAATAACACATGAGTCCTGCTTTTTCTGAGGGTGACATAACCACTAGCTACACCTGTGTAACCTCTGTGCAGCATGGATGATAGCACAACATTATACAAACCAGATGATAATGAGGCCACAATGAAGGAAGTGCCTGACTCCAGGAGTTCAGAGGCGTTCCTTAGTGGAGACAAAGCTGTTTAACATACATTATTGTCTTGTGTTACCCATTCTCAAACAACTCAGATACCCAACCTGTGCATAAAAAAACGGAAGGCTTTTAAAGTTTGGGTTCTATAAAAGCTAATAGCTGAAGAGTATAGAGGAAAGTTACGTGGAGTGTACTTCCTCATGGCACTCGTTGTGATTCTGGTTTAATGTCACACTGAACCCTCTTGAAAACCTCCAGACTGAGTTTGTTTTTCAGTTTTGGTTTGTTCTTTTAGCATTCGCTGTATTCTCCCTCAAGTATCATGTACTCAGATCATGATATGGCCTGGTCCAAATGTGAGGGTGCCACTGTTTTTTTTAAATGACTGAAGCATTACTAGGAGCCTCTGGAGAATAAGTCAGAGAGCTGTCTTTGTTGGCCTTTACGCTTGGAATGGTTTGGCTTCTCATGATTGCAAGCTAACGAAACTATTCAGGATAAGCTTTGTCAGCCAAATCTGGAATGCTTCAGGATCCATTGAGATGATTTTCGCAGAGCTCCCACTAGTGCAGCCAGAGGGAGGATCCTGATTTAGTAGTTTCTACCTCAAGTAAGGACACAAGACCCTGTTCAGGTATCCAATGTGGCAATGCAGTCAGTTTATGTGTGAAGTGAGTGCTGGCAGGTGCTCAGGCATGAAGCCCAGCTACTGAGGGAGGGATTCCACTGCTATGCAGCCCAGGCTGCCCCCACAGCCAAGGACAGCCAGCAGGTTAAAATTTTGAGGCTTTTTACAATGACAGATTTTTGAATCACTTCTTTTTTTCTCTCTTAAAACAAAGAATCAAGTTGAGGGGCTTTTTGCTCATTGCCACAGCCTTGAGAAACTCCTGTTGCCTGATTATTATTTTTATTTTGGGGCTTCTCTTTGCTCAGAATTATCTAGCCCTGCAGGTGGATTTGATGATCTTTACTCCAGGGTTGAAAGGAGACTAGCATTAGTGCCTTATCATTTGTTAAAGCCCACCTAATATGGGAGCCACTCAGTAGCCACTCAATATCCTGGAAAAAAAGCCTTGTAATTAGAGTCTGAAGACCTGGATCTAAGCCCTAAGCTCTACCAAGTATTAGCTGTGTGCCTTAAGGTAAGTGATCAAACCTCTCTGAAACTCAGTTTCCTCATATGTCGAAATGGTCCTTGGCTATATGAACAGACAGATTGCCCCAAACCAGCAGCAGTTTTAAGAGAGATATTTTTGCTATCTGGCTAATAATAAATGGAACATGAGCAGCTGCTTTAAGCCCTCATTTTCATTTTTGGAAGAGAAGTGGTCCAAATTTTAATTGCTTTTCCAACAGGTATAACACAACAGCTTATCTCCCTTAATTATTTAAGAAAATATTTTGCAACTAACTTTCCTGGAGGGGTTGGTAAAAATCATGTGATATGACATGATAAATCTCATAGGAGCCTCCTTGATTTATTTGGTCACTGTGCCAGACATTAACTAGATGCTGAGGACACTGGCACTGTCTTCAAAGCTTTATATCCTTGAGAGGGAGAAAGGCAACTACATATAAAACTGCAATTAAGTATAATAAAACTGTGATAGACTCTTCCATAGGGTGCCTAAAGGCAAACAGATAATACATACCTCCTGTTGAATGTTCACGATCCCACCTCAGAAGTAGCCTTGCAAAAAATTGAACTTGAATTTCACAAGCCAGGAGCAGTGGCTCGTGCCTATAATCCCAGCTACTCAGGAGGCTGGTCTCTTGAGGCCAGAAGTTCAAGACCACCTTGGGCAACAGAGCAAGACTTCCTCTCCCTGTCCACTCTCCAAAATAACTTAAAAAGTCAGCTAGGCATTAATCCACTCCAGCCTGGAGTGAAATACTGCCTCTAAAGAAAAAAAACAGTAAGAACAAGTAACTGGGGCCCCACAAATTTGGATGAAGAGGAAAACAGCTGTGAGATTTAAATGTAAAAATAAGCCACAATCACACAGCTATGTAGTGAAGGAGTATTTTAATAATCTTTGGATAACTGTTGAGTATCCTTCTTTGACACTACAACAAAATTTAAGTGACTTTCTTAAAGATTAGTTCTAATGTGGGATATGAAACCATACGAATGAATATTTTACACACTTTAAAATGCGTTGGTTATCTTTAGTTTCTAAAATTTGTGTGCTCTTATGGATACTTTTTTAAATTTGTATACATTTATGGGTACAAGTATAATTTTGTTATATATTGCATAGTGATGAAGTCAAGGCATCTAGTGTACCCATCACTGAAGTAATTTACATGGTACCCATTAAGTAATTTCTCATCATCCACCTCCCTCGCACACCCTTCACCCTTCAGACCCTCCACTGTCTGACATTCCACTCTCTACTTCCAAGTGTACACATTATTTATCTTGTAAGTCAGAATATGTGGTACTTGTCTTTCGGTGTCTTAGTTGCTTCACTTAAGTAAATGGCCTCTGGTTCCATCCACATTGCTGCAAAAGACATGATTTCATTCTTTTTATGGCTGCATAGCATATGATTGTGTTTATATACCACATTTTCTTTATCCAATAGTCTATTGGTGGACACTTAAGTTGATTCTATATCTTTGCTATTGTGAATATTACCACAATAAATATACAAGTGCAGGTGCCTTTTTAATATATGATTTCTTTTCCTATAGGTAGGTACCCAGTAGTAGTATTGCTGGATAGTATGGTTGTTCTATTTTTAGTTCCTTGAGAAATCTTCATACCATTTTCCATTGAAGTTGTACTAACTTACATTTCATCAACAGTGTATAAATGTTCCCTTTTATCTGCATCCTTGCATTGGGTTATCTTTAAAATAAAAACATGAAAGTACTAAAAAAATACAAATAAATACTTTGATAAATTTAGGGAAGAACATTCCAAACACGACAATTAAAATGGAATGCTTTTAAATATGAGGAAACACTTTAAACAAGAGATAAATAAAATATCAGAAAAAAATTGCAACATATATGGCAAAACAGTTGACATTCTCGGTACATAATAAACCATTACAAATTAATGCAGAAGAAAATACACATTCAAATAGAAACACGGATAAAGGATATGACTGGGCAACTGACCAAAGAAGGAATTAAAATGGCAAATAAACATTGAGAATTTTTCAAACTGAATAATATTCTATAAATACAAGTTGAAACTATGAGCTGCCACTTTTTACTCAGAATAAACAACAGATGAAAAGGAATGACAATAGGGTGATGGTGTGGATGTGGAAAAGTAACAACTGTCATATACTTTTTTGGGGACTATATTAGTTTCCTGTTGCCACTGTGACAATTTACCAACAACTTTATGACTTAAAGCAACACAAATGTATTCTCTTACAGTTCCAAAGTCAGAAGTCTAAAATGGATGGCTCAGGCTGTGTTTCTTCTGGAGGCTCCAGAGGGGAACCCATTTCCTCACCTTTTCCAGCATTTAGAGTCTGCCCTGATTCTTGGCTCCCGACCCCTCTTTATCACTCCAACCTGTTTCCCTCTGACTCTGACCCTCCTGCCTCCCTTTTATAAGACCCCTGTGACTACACTGGGCCCACCCAGATAGTATGGGATCATCTCCCCATCTCAAAATCCGTAACATAATCATATCTTCGAAGTTCCTTTTATAATGTAAAGTGACATATTCACAGGTTCTGGGGATTTGGATGTGGACATCTTTGGAGAAGGGGGTTTATTATTCAGCCTGTCATGGGAGTAAATTGGTATAAATTTTCTGGAGGAAAATTTGACAATATGTATCAATATCCTTATAAGGTGCATATCTTTGATCCGTTTATTCAACTTCATGGAATTTATTCTATCAGGAAAACAACTGCACAAAGAATAGGACTTGTGTGCAGCATTGTTTTAATAGAAAAAACTTGGAAGTGTTCTAAAAAAAAGAAAAATAAATTTTTTGAGCTAAGGTCTTGCTCTGTCACCCATGCTGGAGTGCAGTTACATGATCATGGCTCGCTGCAGCTTTGACCTCCTGAGTTCAAGCAATTCTCCTTGCCTCAGCCTCCCGAGTAGCTGAAACTGCAGGTGAGCACCATCATGTCCAGCTAATTTTTTAATTTTTTGTAGAGACGGGTCTCACTATGTTACCTACGCTGGTCTCGAACTCCTGGACTCAAGTAATCTGCCTACCTTGGCCTCCCAAAGTGCTGGGATTACAAGTGTGAGCCACTGTACCCAGCCCAAAGCAAAACTTTGGTTAAATATATTATACCTCATTAAAATAATAGAATACTATATAGTCATTACTAATGATTTTCCACATTTGTTGATATGGAAACTCTCCAGTGTTAAATGAAAGTTCCAGGTAGCAAAAGAGTTTATGTAGTACGATTCCATTCTGACAAATATCAGAATTTAAATCTAAATATAGATTAATTTAAATCTAATTGATTAATATAAATCTAAATATCAGAATTCAAATCTAAATGTAGATTATGTATAGATTTGCGCCTCTATGTTTGCGTAATAAATAAGCAAGGATATGCCCAAAACTTCCAGTGCAAAATATTGTTGAGTGGAAGGATTTGTGATTTTTCCTTTTTCTTGTGGAAATTGTAAGTGAGAACTGACTAGGAACATGTGAGAAGATGAAGGTTTAGCCAAGTTCAGAGGCCATGAATCTGCAGTAAAGAGCAAGGGAAAGCAAGACCCTGGAGGATACTGGCACGTGGCCGGATCACAGAATCCAGGTTAGAAAGGGGGAAAAGAAAAGTCAAGACAGGTCTGACAAATCAGGAGAAAATGAATGGAATAATGAAATGGAAGAATCTTTCTAAAGAACATAATCTCAAATTCCCTACTGCTCACTTTTTGTAAAAATTAAGAAATATTCACCAAAAAAAAAAAAAAGTCAGAAGAGTATGAAGCCACCCGTTTTACTTCTAGAAGTTTTTCCTATATAAAATCAAACAAGGAGAGAGGATTGTGTACTAAATGTAATAGTTTGGCCTTTAGAATCATGTTCCTTACAGGGCATCAGTGTGAGGGCTTCACCGTTCTGCACATCCACCTGAGTTTTAAAACATGGTTTCTACTAAGCACCTGGTATCTTGTATACAGGGGATGAATGTGATCTTGTTTCCTTCTTTAGCTGCTAGAAACCTCAGAGCAAAAAATGAGGCCACTTTTGTAACTGTGCCTGACTCAGCAGCGTAACTTTTCTGTTGTCTTCCATGTGCTATCCTGTTTTTATTTTTCCTTTCCCTGATTGCTCTCTATACATACATTTTTGAGAAGTTGTTTTTCTTTATTTTTCAAACTAATTCATTCAATACTCTCCTCCAGGTAGAGTTTGTAGTTGTTTGTAGTTGAGGAAATTGGATTAGAATGAAGCCTTGTGGAATCCAAGAAGAACTCATTATTCTTTAGCTGCTTTCATCTCTAACTGTGTTAGGCATCCTCCTGAGATGGTCCCCAAGATGGCAGACCCCTGGAATCATCTGTACAATTTCCTCTCTTTTCACAGGTAAGGAATTTATAAATATAATGAAATTTTTTTCCTGTAATTAGGTTACATTGAATAACAAAGAGGAAGGGATTACACAGATGTAATGAAGGTCCCCAGTCACTTGGCTCTGAGTTAATCAAAAGGGAGATTGTCCGGATCGGGCCTGATCTAATCAGGTGAGCTCTTGATAAGACGGCGCTGGCCTTCCCTGAGAGATTCAAAGCAGCACAGATGCTCTCCTGTTGGATCTGTAGAAACATAATGCTATGCTGTGGAAAGGGCCACTTAGGGCTGTAGTCCTCCAGCTAAAAGAACTGAATTCTGCTGTTGGGGCTCAGAAAACAATACCCCAGAACGAAATCTGAAATGTAGCCTGGAAAGAAAAAGTTCTTCTCTGACCTCCTGCCCTCCTGTCTCTCAGCTCCATTCTCCCCTGAGGCTATCCATAGAAACCAGAACTCCTTTTCCCCAAAGGCAGCCATAAAACCCAAAAATGTTCCTCTAACTTTCCCTCTGTCCTGTCTATGTAAAAACTGGCCATAAAGAAATTATCTGACTTACCTTGTTTGACTGTGGATGATAAGACCTCCATTCTAGAGAGGGTTCTGTCCCATACCCAGAAGGAAGGAATACTGCACAGAGAAGCCAAGAAGAATCTAGAAAGACAGGCCTTGCTGAGTTTCCCACTGTTTATCAGCATTTGATTGTACCCTTTTTGACCAACCCTATTT
This sequence comes from Theropithecus gelada, assembly GCF_003255815.1. Lineage (NCBI taxonomy): Eukaryota > Metazoa > Chordata > Mammalia > Primates > Cercopithecidae > Theropithecus > Theropithecus gelada. The sequence goes on from NC_037679.1 coordinate 6,069,480, forward strand.
CGACACAGCTGTCCATAATTTGCTGAACCTAGGCATAAAAATGGAAAATTGCCCCCATTCTGAAGGCTCCCGTGTTTACTTACATGTTAAATAAATTTGTATGCCTTTTCTTCTGTAAATAGGCTTTTATGAGTTTTCAACAAATCTTCAAGGGGCCAAGGGGAGCATTACCCTTGGTCACTATACTGCCAACAACCTATGAGCCTGGAAGAGGACCCCAAGTCTCAGATGAAACCAGGACCTCAGCCAACACCTCAATTTCAGCCTCGTGAGATCCTAAGCAGAGGGTACACATGGATGCCTAACTGACAAAAACTGTGAGATAATAAATATGTATTTTGGAAACTGCTAAACTGGTGTTGATTTGTTATGTAGCAATTGAAAACTAATATACAAACACTGCTGTATTTATTTGTTTTCTTCATTAATTACACATAACATATCCTCACTTCTGTATCCATCAGTAATGCAAGGTTCTGTGATAAAGACTTACCTGCATTGTATGTCTGTATGGTTCCTTTCCCTATCCCAAATCTTAGGTGTGTATTTTGATTGATGATGATTGTCCTTGATCTAAGAGCTGCTGTGATATCCTGCTACCCCATTCTTCAACCCCCTCAGACACTGGGATCATTGTAGAATGACTCATAACATTCCCTGTGACCCCAACACATGTTATTCTGAGGTTTCTCAGTCTACAATACAGTAGTCCCTAAATAACAGGACAACTTTTACTATTGTAGAAAAAGTGCACGCAGAGGCAAGATGGTGGCTGATCTGCTGCAGCAGGGGAGGCCCTGTATTCTGCTACTGCCCCATACTGACCAGATGCCCATTTAGACAAGGTTTCTCCCTGCTTGCACTCACAGACACAGCAGTCTCTCAGACTCAACGTGGCCTCCAATTCCTTAGCATCCACTCCTTGTAGAAGCAGTGCCTTCCCCTTTGCAGGCCAGTGACGTTTTTTAGATTCTCAAACACAAAGTGTCTGATCATTCACCTTTTCCTGGGCTTGATTGACTATAGGAATACAATAGTGGTGGTGGAGAGGGGTAAGGAATTGGTGTAACCTTTCACACCTCAAAGGCATTCACCAACACTAGGTGGCAAGCTCTCTTTCTCTTTCACACACACACACCCCCCTCCCACAACACACACACACACACACACACACACACATTCTCTGGAAGCTCATCTCATCACAAATTTACAGCCTTGTAATCACCCTTGAATGACCCTCTTCAGGAGGTATTTGGGAAAGCAAGGAGAGAAGACAGGTTGCTCGTTCTGTCACATACATTATTGGATTTGAGCAATTATTTTAATCCCCATAGTAGAAACTTGCCTGTATTTCCATATTGGTACAAACTCTTCAGTCTACTTAAGTGAATATCCAAGGAACTATTTAATTTCCAATTTAATAGTATTATGGGAAAAAAAGACAATAACAAAACAAATTCGAGTCAAATAAATGGTCTCATATAAATGGCATCTGCAATACCTTCAATAACTAGGCAGAAGATGTATGATGCTATCATAGTTTTCTTTTAAAAAACCACCAAAGCAGTTTCATCTTCAACACCCTACCTAAGATTTCTAAACGATAGCCCATCAAATTATATCCCCATTAGGTATATAATAGCTCCTTTCTTACCTTAGATACTTGTTTCACAAGTTTTTTGAAAAGCCTTTGCCTGAAATTAAAATCTGACCAACACACTAGAGCAGAGATAATTCCTCAGTGTCAATACGGCTTTCTTGGAAACTTATCCACATATAACCAATGCAGTTTCACTTCAGTGTAGAACATACTCACAGAGAAAAAGAAAATACAAATGAGATCACAATAATAAACACCCTATTTCTTATTTTTAAAAAAGCATGTCTTCAGAAGTGCTTTTTTAAAAAAATTTTACTTTAAGTTCTGGGATACATGTGCAGAATGTGTAGGTTTGTTCCATAGGCATATATGTGCCATGGTGGTTTGCTGCACCTATCAACCCATTATCTAGGTTTTAAGCCACGCATGCATTAGGTATTTGTTCTAATGCTCTCCCTCCCCTTTCCCCCAACCCCCTGACAGGCCCCAGTGTGTGATGTTCCCCTCCCTGTGTTCACACGCTCTCGTTCAACTCCCACTTCTGAGTGAGAACATGCGGTGTTTGGTTTCCTGTTTCTGTGTTAGTTTACTGAGAATGATGGCTTCCAGCTTCATCCATGTCCCTGCAAAGGACATGAACTCATTCTTTTTTATGGCTGCATAGTATTCCATGGTGTGCATGTGCCACATTTTCATTATCCAATTTGTCGTTGATGGGCGTTTGGGTTTGTTCCAGGTCTTTGCTATTGTAAATAGTGCTGCAATAAAAATACATGTCCATGTGTCTTTATAGTAGAATGATTTATATTCCTTTGGGTATATACCAGGTAATGAGATTGCTGGGTCAAATGGTATTTCTGGTTCTAGATCCTTGGGGAATTGGCACACTGTCTTCCACAATGGGGTTGAACTAATTTACACTCCCACCAACAGTGTAAAAGCATTCCTATTTCTCCACAGCTTCACCAGCATCTGTTGTTTCCTGACTCTTTAATGACCACCTTTCTAACTGGCACGAGATGGTATCTCATTGTGGTTTTGATTTGCATATCTCTAATGACCAGTGATGACGAGCTTTTTTTCATTTGTTTGTTGGCCACATGAATGTCTTCTTTTGAGAAGTGCCTGTTCCTATCCTTCACCCAATTTTTGATGGGATTTCTTATGTTTGTTTGTTTGTTTTCTTGTAAATTTGTTTAAGTTCTTTGTAGAGTCTGGATATTAGACCTTTATCAGTTGGGTAGATTGCAAAAATTTTCTCCCATTCTGTAGGTTGCTTGTTCACTCTAATGATAGTTTATCTTGCTGTGCAGAAGCTCTTTAGTTTATTTAGACCCATTTGTTAATTTTGGCTTTTGTTGCAATTACTTTTTGTGTTTTAGTCATGAAGTCTTTGCCCATGCCTATGTCATAAATGGTATTGGCTAGATTTTCTTCTAGGGCTTTTATGGTTTTGGGTTTTACAATTAATTCTTTAATCCATCTTGAGTTAATTTTTGTATAAGGTGTAAGGAAGGGGTCCAGTTTCAGTTTTCTGCATATGGCTAGCCAGTTTTCCCGACACCATTTATTAAATAGGGAATACTTTCCCCACTGCTTGTTTTTGTCAGGTTTAGTGAAGATTGGATGGTTGTAGATGTGTAGTGTTACTTCTGAGGTCTCTGTTCTGTTCCATTGTTCTATATATCTGTTTTGGCACCAGTACCATGCTGTTTTGGTTACTGTAGTCTTGTAGTATAGTATGAAGTCAGGTAGCATGATGCCTCCAGCTTTGTTATTTTTGCTTAGGATTGTCTTGACTAAATTGACTCTTTTTTGGCTCCTTATGAAATTTAAAATAGTTTTTTTCTAATTTTGCAAAGAAAGTCAATGGTAGCTTAATGAGAATAGAATTGAATCTATAAATTACTTTGAGCGGTATGGCCATTTTCACGATATTGATTCTTCCTATCCATGAGCATGGAATTTTTTTCTATTTGTTTGTGCCCTCTCTTATTTCCTTGAGCAGTGATTTGTAGTTCTCCTTGAAGACATCACTCACGTCCCTTGTAAGTTGTATTCCTATGTATCGTACTCTCTTTGTAGCAATTTTGATGCCAGTTCACTCAAAATTTGGCTCTCTGCCTGTCTACTATTGGTGTATAGGAATGCTTGGGATTTTCACACATTGATTTTGTATCCTGAGAGTTTGTTGAAGTTGCTCATCAGTTTAAAGTGTTTTGGGGCCGAGATGATGTGGTTTTCTAAATATAAAATAATGTCATCTGCAAGCAGAGACAATTTGACTATCTCTCTTTCTATTTGAATACCCTTTATTTCTTTCTCTTGCCTGATTGCACTGACGAGAACTTCCAATATTATGTTGAATAAGAGTGGTGAGAGAGGACATCCTTGTCTTGTGCTGGTTTTCAAAGGGAATGCTTCCAGCTTTTGCCCATTCAGTATGATATAGGCTGTGGGTTTGTCATAAATAACGCTTATTATTTTGAAATATGTTCCATCAATACTTAGTTTATTGAGAGTTTTTAGCATGAAGGGAGGTTGAATTTTATCAAAGGCCTTTTCTGCATCTATTGAGATAATCATGTGGTTTTTGTCATTGGTTCTCTTTATGTCATGCATTACGTTTATTGATTAGCATATGTTGGACCAGCCTTGCATCCCAGGGATGATGCCAACTTGATCGTGGTGGATAAGCTTTTTGATGTGCTGCTGGATTCAGTTTGCCGGTATTTTACTGAGGATTTTCATATCAATGTTCATCAGGGATATTGGCCTGAAATTTTGTTGTTGTTTGTTGTGTCTCTGCCAGGTTTTGGTATCAGGATGATGTTGGCCTCATAAAACGAGTTAGGGAGGAATCCCTCTTTTTCTATTGTGTGGAATAGTTTCAGAAGGAATGGCACAAGCTCCTCTTTATACCTCTGGTAGAATTTGGCTGTGAATCCATCTGGTCCTGGGCTGTGAATCCATCTGGTCCTGGGCTTTGTTGTTGTTGTTGTTGGTGGTGGTGGTGGTGGTGGTGGTAGTGGTGGTGGTGGTGGTAGGCTATTAATTACTGCCTCAATTTCAGAGCCTGTTATTGGTCTATTCAGGGATTCAACTTCTTCCTGGTTTAGTCTTGAGAGGATGTATGTGTCCAGGAATTTTTCTATTTCTTCTAGATTTTCTAGTTTATTTGCAAAGAGGTGTTTATGATATTCTCTGATGGTAGTTTGTATTTTTGTGGGATCAGTAGTGATATCCCCTTTATCATTTTTTATTGGGTATATTTGATTCTTCTCTCTTTTCTTCTTTATTAGTCTAGCTAGCAGTCTATTTTGTTAATCTTTTCAAAAATCCAGCCCCTGCATTCATTGATTTTTTTAAAAGAGTTTTTTGTTTCTCTATCTCCTTCAGTTCTGCTCTGATCTTAGTTATTTCTTGTATTCTGCTAGCTTTTGAATTTGTTTGTTCTAGCTTCTCTAGTTCTTTTAATTGTGATGTTAATGTGTCAATTTCAGCTCTTTCCAGCTTTCTGATGTGGGCATTTAGTGCTATAAATTTCCCCCTTAACACTGGTTTAGCTGTGTCCCAGAGATTCTGGTACATTGTCTCTTTGTTCTCATTAGTTTCAGAAAACTTTTTTATTTCTGTCTTAATTTTGTTATTTACCCAGTAGTCATTCAGGAGCAAGTTGTTCAATTTCCATGTAGTTGTGTGGTTTTGAGTGAGTTTCTTAATCCTGAGTTCTAATTTGATTGCACTGTGGTCTGAGAGACTGTTCGTTATGATTTCTGTTCTTTTCCATTTGCTGAGGAGTGTTTTACTTCCAATTATGTAGTCAATTTTATAATAAGTGCTATGTGATAATGAGAAAAACGTATATTCTGTTGATTTGGGGAGGAGAGTTCTGTAGATGTCTATTAGGACCACTTGGTCCAGAACTGAGTTTGACTCCTGAATATCCTTGTTAGTTTTTCTTAATTAACTAATCAATCTGTTAATTGATCTGTCTAATATTGACAGTGGGGTGTTAAAGTTCCCCATTACTACTATGTGGGAGTCTAAGTGTCTTTGTAGGTCTCTAAGAACTTGTTTTATGAAACTGGGTGCTCCTGTATTGGGTACATATATATTTAGGGTAGTTAGTTCTTCTTGTTGCATGGATCCCTCTACCGTTATGTAACGCCCCAGAAGTGCTTTTATAAACAAACAAACAAACAAACAAAAACCAGGTAAATAAGGATGTATACACATATAAACACTAAAGCATTAGCACAAGACTTCTTAAAGTGTGACTTTTAGTTTATGTCTTTCTATCTAGCAGAATGAGCTCCAATCTTGATAGCTGAGGACTAAAGCAAGAACCAGGACAGAGGAAAAAAAGATTTTGTGTAGCCTATAGAAGGTTGTGAGAGTTTCTCCCAATAAAAAAAATGTTCCCGTTGGAATTGGGATCTATCCTTTCAGAGTGATCAGTAATTTCTGTGTCTAGGATAAGAGCTGGAACTTTCCTGGAGGCAGATCTTCTTTTTGTTCTAGAAGGAACCACTCTGTGAGCCAATTTAGTCATAGATCTGTAAGGCTCTTTGTTGTTTGGGGAGAAAGTCTCATGGAAAGCCCCAAACCAATAAAATGATACTAATGCAGATGTTTCAGAGCAACATGTTGAACACATTTTTTAGTGAAGTTCTTTGGCATGCAATTTTTTGCAGGACTAAGCCTTTGGGAAACCAGAACCACCATGAAGTGGCATACACATTGGGCCCCGCTTCAGGGCACCTGGCTAAGGGCAGAGAAATCAGCTAGTGCCCTGCTTACCAATCCATGAGTTGCTAACCTTTCCAGAGAAAGGGCATCTTTTTCTAATTTTTATATAAGCGACATATAGGCTAAGGTTTCTGAGAGACATTATACATACCACTAGGCTATACAAGAAGAATCTGGGATCTGATCTGATCTTTGTCGTTCACTGGACAAAGACTATGGAAAGAGAATAAACTGGGATTGGTTTAGAAGTACCTGGACTGCTTGATTTTGCTCAAGAGAGTTAACCCTGAATAATCCAGACTTAAGGAATTGTATAGTCAACTGTTGAGAGTGTCTTATCTAAGCAACGGGTGAGAGAGAAGGAGTGGGCAGACTACATGCTATAGTGGAGAGTGGGAGTGCTCCTAAATGAATGGATGTTCCTACTGCAGTGGATCATCCAGGAACAGGAAAGGAAACATATCTAGGACTGTGAAAGGAGGCTCTAGGTCTGTGAGAAACTGAACCCAGATTTCAGGTAAGGAGACACCAGCAAAGGTCCATGCAAGATGGCAGCAATTTGAGGATCAAGGAGAAAGAAGGTCAACATGGAATGACCCTGGGAATGGCACAAATAGTGGACTTAAAAATAGTGATAGATATATTTTGCCTACATTACAATCCATTCAGTAATCTCCAAGCCTCCAATGAAGTTTTCTTTAAAACCCCGACTTTCATAGCTATGCTTTGGAGAAAAAAAAAAAAAGAGATGTCAGGAAACACACGTGCAGTGCTATTGTAGGGGAGAAGCCAGCCTCTGAGAGTAGAGAAGGAGTCTGGAGCCAGGTGACTGGCTACAGTGGCAAATGCAGGGAAACATTCATGGAATGGAAGCATTAATTGAGGACTCTCAGAAATATTTGGTGAGGGCCCGATCCAGTGGCAAACACCTGTAATCCCAGCACTTTAGGAGGCCAAGGTGGGTGAATTTCTTGAGCTCAGGGCAACATGGCAAATACCTGATTCTGCAAAAAATACAAAAATTAGGCACGGTAGCTCACATATCTAGTCTCAGCTACTTGGGAGGCTGAGGTGGGAGGTTCACTCAAGCCTGGGACGTGGAGGTTGCAGTGAGCCGAGACTGTGCTACTATACTCCAGGTTGGGTGACAGAGCAAGATGCAGTGAGAAAAAAGAAAAGAGAAGAAAAGAGAAGAGAAGAGAAGAGAAGAGAAGAGAGGAGAAGAGGAGAGAAGAGAAGAGAAGAGAAGAGAAGAGAAGAGAAGAGAAGAGAAGAGAGGAGAAGAGAGGAGAAGAGAGGAGAGGAGAAGAAAGGAAGAAATAAAGAGGGAAAGGGAAGAAAAGGGAAGGGAAGGGAAGGAAAGAGGTAGGGAGGGAGGAAGGAAGGAAAGAAGCAGGAAGGAAGAAGGGAAGGATGGAGGGAGGAAGAAAGGAAGGAAAGAAGGAGGGAGAAAGGGAGGGAGAAAGGAAAGAAGGAAGCAGGAAGGAAGAAAGAAGGGAAGGATGGAGGGAGGAAGAAAGGAAGGAAGGAGGGAGAAAGGGAGGGAGGAAGGAAGGAAGCAGGAAGGAAGAAAGAAGGAAAGGATGGAGAGAGGAAGAAAGGATGGAAGGAGGGAGAAAGGGAGGGAAGAAGGAAGGAGAGGGAGGGAGGAAGGAAGGAGAGGGAGGGAGGAAGGAGGAAGGGAGAGAGGAGGGAGGGAGAGAGGAAGGAAGGAAGCAGGAAGGAAAAAAGAAGGGAAGGATGGAGGGAGGAAGAAAGAAGGAAGGATGGAGAAAGGGAGGGAGGAAGGAAGGAAGGAGAGGAAGAGAGGAAGGAAAGAGGGAGGGAGGAAGGAAAGAGAGGGAGGGAGGAAGGAAGGAGAGGGAGGAAGGAGGGAGGGAGGGAGGGAGGAGGGAGGGAGGAAGGAAGGAATGAAGAGAGTGAGGGCGGAAGAGAGGGAGGGAGGAAGGGAGGGAGGGAAGGAGGAAAGAAGGAAGCAAGGAAGGAAAGGGGAGGGAAGGAAGAAGGAAGGGAGGGAGGGAGAGAGGGAGGGAGGAAAGAGGATGGAGGGAAGGAGGAAGAAACGATGGAAGGGAGGGAGAGAGGGAGGGAGGAAGAAGGGAGGGAGGAGGGAAGGAAGGGAAGAAGGAAGAAAGGAAGGAAGGAAGGAAGGAAGAAGGGAGGGAAGAAAGGAAGGAGCAAAGGAGGGCGGGAGGAAGGAAGGAAGGAGGGAAGGACGTAATTGATATATTTAAATATTTAAAAAATACTTGAGAAGAGAAACCAGATAACCCAGACTAAAAACAATTGTTCAAGTAGGAACCTGAATTAAGTTAAATTGGTATTAAAGGAAATATGGATCCTGGAAGAAGGGGTAAGTCCTGGGGACCTGTGAGATACTCAGGGAAGAATGAATGGCTAGAAGAGAAAGGAATGTGGTGTTGCTGACACTGAAGTACCACAGAAATTTTTCTCTTAGCCCTTAAAAAGTTGACAGTTCCAGTCTTATAAAGGGAAAAGCACATTGCTAGATGTAATCTCATTTTCATTTCCTCTCTGTTATGACTGAAATATTAATTATAAATATTTATGCAGAAGAATTAATATTCAGATTCAATAATTAACTATTTTAAAAATTAAAATATATTCTTCTAAAACACATGCAAAGACCAAAAAAAATCAGATTTTATATTACTTTACCTTTTTCTTTCTTTTATTTTTATTTATTTATTTTTTTTTTGAGGTAGGATCTTGCTCTGTCACCCAGACTGGAGTGCAGTGGTGAGATCACACCCTACTTCAGTCTGACCTCCTGAGCCAAAAGTGATCCTCCCCACATCAGCAGTTGGGACCACAGGTGCATACCACCATGCCCAGCTAATTTATTTTTACTTTTGGAGAGATAAAGTCTTTCTCTGTTGCTCAGGCTGGTCTCAAACTCCTGGGCTCAAGCCATCTTCCAGCCTCGGCTTCCCAAAGTGCTGAGAGTACACCTGGCCTGTACTCTTTTCTTTATCACACTTTTGGTATTGACTAGTTATCTACCCATTTTCCTGTCTTCCAGTCATCTTAACTCAGATGCCTACAAAAAGCCAAAACTGCCTACATTTTTAAAAATAAAATAAAAATTCTGCTTCAGCAAATGTTGCATTATTTTATTTTAAATAAAATCGCATGTTACTTCATGATGATTAGATCTAACCCAATCAGCAAAAGCCTTGCTAAAATAATAAAATCTGAAAAAAAATAAGATGTAAATGCAAGAATACTTATTAGAATTATTAATACATAGTTTTCCTGGAATGCTAATAATCTAAAGTAATCTAAGGAAATGTTTATTCCATCCACTTGTGACTTAATCTAATTACGTTGATTGGAAGTGTTAAAACTGTGCCAATAAAAGAAACATTTGTGATGAAATCATGTATTTACTATTTCCATTGTAATTGAACAATGCACAGAAAATTTCCCTCTAAAACACCACTGCCAAGCACTATGGGAACCACTTGTGTCTATTTATCTACGACATCCACGATACAACATCCATGTACAACATCCATTTAACATAAATCATGGATTTCAGAAAAGCTAATATTTTTAATAAATGAGAATTGATTGTTAAATAAGACAACAGTGAAGCCACCAAAATTTATGTGCAAATTAGCCCATTTATTGTTGTTTTATGTGAGCACACAGAACTAGAGCTAAAGTTAAAGATGTGAGTAGGGCATACATCATTTGTGCTTCACAAAGCTGACTGTCTATCCTGACATTAAACAAATAAATGTAACAAGTTACACAAAAGTGTATGAGAAGCCCAGATGTGTGTAGTATGGAGAGAAGTATCAGTGAAGTGTGGGACAACCTCAAGTGCCCTGATATACGTGTGACCGAAGTCCTTGAATGAGAAGGGAAGAAATATTTAAGGGTATAATGTCATATTTTTTCCAAATTTGCTGAAATTATAAAAACACATGTAAGACATTCAACAAATCATAAGCACAAGAAACATGAAGAAAACTACACCAAGGTACATAATAACAAAATTTTCAGAAAAACAATGATAAAACAATAAATGGAAAAACTTTAAAGCAAACAGGAGGAATAGGGTGAGGCATTATATACGAGATAAAGATGATAGCAAGTTGTTAGCCAGAAATGACTCAAGTAAGCAGACAGTGGAGCAATATCTTTAAAGTTCTGGAGGGTAAAAGAAAAGCCCTGTCCACTAGGCATAATTTTATATCCAGTGAAACTATCTTGCAAAAATGAAGGCAAAACACATTTTCATATATACAAAAGCTGAAATAATTTATCACCAAGACATCTGCACTACAAGAAATGTCAAAGAAAAGGTTTTTCAGGTGAAGGAAAAATTATACCAGAAGTCTGGACCTATATGAAAGAATGAGGAGTCCTAGCAATAATAAATATTTGTATAATAACAATATTTTTCTTATTAATTACATTTATTTGAAAGATAAGTGATTGAAGAAAATAATAACAACATATTGTTGGGTTTATAAAATACAGAGAAATAAAACGTGCAGAAACAACAACAGAAAAAAAAGAGAGGGGAGAAATTGAAGTACACAGTTGTATTGTTCTTATACTTTAATGAAGTGGTATAACATCACTTTCAGGTAGATTGTGATAAGTTGGAGTTGTATATTATAAAGCCTAAGGCAACTACTGAAAACACAGTAAGGATATATAGCTAATGAGCTAACAAATTAGATAAAATGGGACCAATTAATTTAAAAATTAATTCAAAATAAGACAGAAAAAGGGAGAGAAAAGAGAAAAAAGAACACATGGTACAAATGATAAAAGCAAGATGGCGGATTTACACACAACCACATCAACTACCACATTAAATTTAATTGGTATAAACATCCCAATTAAAAGGCAGGGATATTTTTTTCCTATACAGCAAATTAGAGGCTTTTAGCCTGCCTCAGGCATAAAGATTAACTCTGTGACCTTTAATTCAAGAAGGAAAATGATAATCCACCAGAATTGTAAAGGAAACTCTAGATCCTGGGAAAACGCATGTGGGCAAAGAGCCCCTATGATGGTGTCTGGCTAATAAAAGTGAGTGAAACCCCACCACACAAAAGAGGCAGACGGCTTCCCTCTGTGACTCACCTTTCCAATGGGGATTTGAGTAAGCAAGGCCAAAGGAGAGCACTTTGTTTCTCCCAAGCCCTGGTGCTAACTCAGGATGAAGATGGAGATGCTGTGAGGAAAAGACACTGGGAAAACCTGAAGCCATTTTGCCAGACCTGGGAACAAGAGCAGGATGCCATTTCTTATCCTGGTGCGTACAATGTCAGCCATTATTTGGCAATCTGGCAGGATGGCCTCACAGGTATTCTGGTCTCAGGCCAGAGATTGGAGTGCCTACTCTGAAATGGGGTAGGGACCTCCACAGCCAGAACTGAGAATCACCTCAGCAGTAAGCATTAGAACTGTGCTCTCCACTGTCACAGGCCTGGGGCAGGAGAGCTGCTACAGCTGCAGGTTCTCCTGGACAATAAGACTTGCAGCTACAACCAGCACATGACCTGGAACCAGTCTCCATGTGCTATTGTTGGGAGCCCCAGCTTGCTCTCCTGAGATTACGGTACAGTGGAGTCCTCTCTGATCCACACCTAGGCAAATCTCCAGGTATTCAGACCACCCTTTCACCTGGATCAGCCACCTGAACCCCTCCAGCCTTCCTGTGCATATATTGTGCTGCAGTGGAGCCCTCTCCGCTCCACATGTAGGCAGATCTCCAAATATGTGGAGCAACTGCTTGCATGGAGTAGCAGCCTCAGTCACCCCACCCTTCCTGTGCAGGGATCCTGTGTGGGGTACGGGAGAATGGTGGGAGGGGGAGATCCACTTCACACCCAGGCAGATCTCCTGGCATTTGGAGCACCCAATCACCTGGAACAGCAGCTTCACCCACCGCACTCTTCCTGTGCATAGACCATGGTGCAACTGGGCCATCTCAACTCTACACCCAGGCAGACCTCCAGGCATCCAAAGCATCTGCTTGCCTAGACTGGCAGGCTGAGCCACTCCACCCTTCCTGTGCAATGATCTGGGTGCATAGGGGTCTTCTTTGTTTCAAGCCCAGGCAGATCTCTAGGCATCAGGAGCACCCAGTCTTCTGGATTAGGACTTTAGTCCACCCCCATCCCCACGTAGAGAACATGGAGCCAAGAAGATTTCTTAGCTTCATGCCTAGACACACTTCTGGGCACTTGGTGGCTGCCCACTGGATTCCCCATTGACACTGGTACTTGTGCCTGCCATCAAGGGACTTGTAAATGGACCTGCCAGGTCCAGCCCTACACATCTTGCCCCCAACCCCACAGGGTTAAGGGAACTTGGACCACTGTTCACTCTAAGAATCAGCCCATTGCCTGAGGCAACAGAGAGCTTCTCTGTAAACAAAGATCAGATATATACCCAGATGGATTGGCCATAGGCATCGCTTACAAAAAGCACCATCTACTGGCTTGTGGGTTGAACTGCACAGCCCAGTATAAAATCTGCCAACGAAAGTGCATAGGGATATAAAAGCAAAATCAAAAGACCCTACCCAGCACTCTCTCCAGTCACACCCTAGGGAGTCAGGGAAAGGGAAAGAAGAAAGAAACAATAATATCATAGGGAAAGAAAGAAAAAGAAAAAATCTTACCTGGAGGAAAATAGTTACAAAAATTATAAGTGCAGCATCTCCAGATGAGAAGGAACTAGTGCAAGAATTCTAGCACAATGAAAAATCTGAATGTAATAACACCCCTAAAGGATCACACTAACCTCTCCAGCAATTATCCCTAATGAATATGGAAACTAAGAAATGACAGAGGAAGAATTCAAAGCATGAAGTGCAAAGAAGCTCAAGGAGATCGGAGCTAAGGCTGAAAATCAACACAAAGAAACTCCTAAAGCAATCCGGGAAATGCAGGAAGAGATAAACATCTTAAAAAGAAATTAGTCATAACTTCTGGAATTGAAAAACTCACTTAAGGAATTTCAAAATACAACTGAATGATTTCTCAATGGACTGAACCAAGCAGAAGAATTTCAGAGCTTAAAGGCTAGTCTTTTGAAATAACTCAGTCAGAAAAAAATAAAGAAAAATAATTTTTGAAAATGAACAGTCTTTGAGAAATATGAGATAATTTAAAGTAACTAAACATATCACCATTCCTGGGGGGAAAAAAAAAACAGAGAAAAAAGAAAACAACTTGGAAAATATATTTGAGGGAATAATTCAATATCTTTTCCTAGTCTTGCTAGAGAAGTAAATATCCAGATATAAGAAATCTGCAGAACACTTGTGAGATACTATACAAAATGAACATCACCACGCTGTATTGTAACCAGAATGTCCAAGGTCAACACCAAAGAAAAAATCTTAAAGGCAGCTAGAGAAAGAGGTCAGATCACATACAAAGGGACTAACAGCGGATGTCTCAACAGAAACCTCACAAGCCAGGGGTGATTGGGAGCCCATTTTTTTTTTATCATTCTTAAAGAAAAGAAATTTCAACCAAAAATTTCATATCCTGCCAAACCAAATTTCATAAGTGAAGGAGAAATAAAATATTTTCCAGAGAAGCAAGAGTTAAGGGAATTTATTGACACTAGATCAGCTTTACAAGAGATCTTTAAAAGAGGTCTAAACATGGAAACAAAACAGTAATATCTGCTACCACAAAAACACACTTAAAATACCCTACAAACCCTAAAAAACAACCATGCAATAAAAACTACCAAGGAACCAGCTAACAACTTCATGATAGGATCAAAACTGCACATATCAATATTAACCTTGACTGTAAATGGTCTAAATGCCCTCACTTAAAAGGTACAGAGTGGCAATTTGAAAAAAAAAATCCATCTGCTGTTTCCAAGAGGTCCATCTCACGTGTAATAACATTCACAGGCTCAAAGTAAAGTGTTGGAGAAAGATCTACTGTGCAAATAGAACACAAAAAAGAGCAAGACCAATCCTAGATAAAACAGACTTTAAACCAACAATAGTTTAAAAAAAAAAAAAAGCAAAGAAGGGCATTACATAATAATAAGGGCTTCAATTCAACAAGATGACTCAGTGATCCTAAACACATATACACCCAACACTGGAGCACTCAAATTCATAAAACAAGTACTTTTAGACCTATGAAAAGACAGACAGCCATAAAACAATACTAGAGGACTTCAACACACCATTGCCAGCATTAGACAGATCATTAAGGCAGAAAACTAATAGAAATTCTGCAGTTCAATTGACCAACTGGACCTAAGAGACATCGACAGAATATTTCACCCATCAACCACAGAATATCCACTCTTTTTGTCTGCACACAGAACATACTGCAGGATCAACCACATCCTCAGAGATAAAACAAGTCTCAATAAATTTTTTAAAAATTGAAATCATACCAATCATATTCATGAACCACAGTGAAATGAAAATCGAAATCAATACCATGAAGCTCCCTCAAAGCCACACAATTACATGGAAATTAAACAACTTGTTCCTGAAAGACTTTTGGTAAACAAACAAAAAAATAAGGTGGAAATAAAAAACATTCTTTGAAATGAATTAAAACAAAGACACAACATACCATAATCTCTGGAATATACCAAAAGCAGTGTTAAGAGCAAAGTTTATAGCACTAAATGCCTACCTCAAAAAGTTAGAACAATCTCAAATTAACACTCTAACATCTCACCTAGAAGAACTAGAAAAACAAGAACAAACTGACTCCAAAGCAAGCAGAAGAAAAGAAATAACTAAAAACAGATTAGAACTGCATAAAACTGAGACACAAAAGCCCAAATAATCAACAAAACTAAAAGATGGTTCTTTGAAAGAATAAATAAAATCAATATACCGCTATTTAGATGAAAAAAGAAAAAAAAAAAAAAGGTGATCCAAGTACAATTAGAAATGACAAAGATGGCATTACAACTGATCCCACAGAAATACAAAAGACTTCCAGAGACTATTATGAACACAACTATGCACACATTTTATTGTAGAAGATTTATGTTTCTATATATAGTATTGGAAGTTCTGGCCAGGGCAATCAGGCAAGACAAACATATAGAGGGTATTCAAATAGGAAGAGAGGAAGTCAAATTGTCTCTGTTTGCAGATGACATGATGGTATATTTAGAAAACCCCATCGTCTCAGTCCATAAACTCCTTAAGCTGATAAGCAGCTTCAGCAAAGTCTCAGGATACAAAATCAATGTGCAAAAATCACAAGCATTTCTATACACCAATAATAGACAGACAGCCACATGATGAGTGAAGTCCGATTCACAATTGCTACAAAGAGAATAAAATACTTACAGGACAGAACAGAGGCCTCAGAAATAACACCACACATCTACAACCATCTGATCTTTGACAAACCTGACAAAAACAAGCAATGCGGAAAGGATTCCATATTTAATAAATGGAGCTAGGAAAACTGGCTAGCCATATGCAGAAAACTGAAACAGGACTCCTTCCTTACACCTTATACAAAAATTAACTCAAGATGGATTAAACACTTAAATGTAAGATCTAAGACCATAAAAACCCTAGAAGAAAACCTAGACAATACGATTTAGGACTTAGGCATGGTCAAAGACTTCATGACTAAAACAACAAAAGCAATTGCAACAAAAGCCAAAATTGACAAATGGGATCTAATTAAACCAAAGACCTTCTTCTACACAGCAAAAGAAGCTATCATCAGAGTGAACAGGCAACCCACAGAATGGTAGAAAAATTTTGCAATCCATCCACCTGGCAAAGATCTAATATCCAGAATCTACAAGGAACTTAAGCAAAGAAAAAAACAAACGACCCCATCAAAAAGTGGACAAAGGATATGAACAGACACTTCTCAAAAGAAGACATTTATGTGTCCAACAAACAAATTTAAAAAAAGCTCATCATCACTGGTCATTAGAGAAATGTAAATCAAAACCACAATGAGACACCATCTCACGCCAGTTAGAAAGGCGATCATTAAAAAATCAGGAATCAACAGATGCTAGTGAGGCTGTGGAGAAATAGGAACGCTTTTACACTGTTGGTGGGAGTGTGAATTAGTTTAGCCATTGTGGAAGACAGTGTGGCAATTCCCCAAAGATCTAGAACCAGAAATATCATTTGACCCAGTCATCCCATTACTGGGTACATACCCAAAGGATTATAAATCATTCTACTATAAAGACACATGCACACGTATGTATACTGCAGCACTATTCACAATAGCAAACACTTGGAACCAAGCCAAATCCCCATCAATGATAGACTAGATAAAGAAAATGTGGCACATACACACCATGGAATACTATGCAGCCATAAAAAAAGATGAGTTCATGTCCTTTGCAGGGACATGGATGAAGCTGGAAACCATCATTCTCAGCAAACTAACACAGAAACAGAAAACCAAACACCACATGTTCTCACTCATAAATGGGAGTTTAACAATGAGAACACATGGACAGAGGGAGGGGAACATCACACACCAGGGCCTATCAGGGTGTGGGGGACAAGGGGAAGGATAGCATTAGGACAAATACCTAACGCATGCAGGGCTTAAAACCTAGATGATGGGTTGATGGGTGCAGCAAACCACCATGGCACATGTATACCTATGTAACAAACCAGCACATTCTGCACATGTATCCCAGAAATTAAAGTATAATAAAAATAAATAAATAAAATAAAATAAAATAAAAATATGATCCATTTTATAATTTCTAGAAATAAATAATAACTCATATAGCATGTGAGAATACAGTATCAAAATATCACATGTATACCACAAATATGTACAATTATTATGTATCAGTAAAAAAGAACCCCTTCTAGTCTAGAAGATATTCCTGTGTCTTATCATTTAGGGTCGCATATACTTTATTTTTTATAACATTCATTCATCTTAATTTTTTGATTGTTATATACTTCTTAAAGAATGTTCCATTAGCCCAGAAACTATTGTTTATTCACTATTGTATTTTTCATGCCAAATAGGCCAAAATAAAGATTCAATAAGTATGGGGAAAAAAGAAAATTTATGTTTCTAGGATAAATTCCTAGAAACACATAATCTTCCAAGATTGATTTAGAAAGAAAGTAAAACCCTGAACAAACCAATATTAAGTTCTAAACTTGAATCCATTATTAAAAAATAAACCTACCAACCAATATAAACCTCCAGACCAGATGGATTCACCGCTGAATTTTTCCAGACATACAGAGAAAAACTGGTACCAATACTACTATAACTGTTCAAATAAATCAAGGAGAAGGGACTCCTCCCCAACTCACTCAATGAAGCCAGCATCACCCTGATACTAAAACCTGGTAAAGAAATACTGAAAAAAGAAAACTACAAGCCAATATTCCTGATAAACATAAACACAAAAATCCTCAACAAAATACTAGCAAACCAAATTCAACAGCACATCAAAAAGTTAATTCACAATGATCAAGTAGGCTTCATTCCTGGGAGGCTAGGTTGGTTCAATATACATAAATCAATGTGATTCACCACATAAACAGAATTTTTTGAAAAATATATGATCTTCTCAATAGACATGGGAAAAGCTTTTGATAAAATCCAACATCCCTTCATATTAAAACACCCTCAAGACTAGGCATTGAAGGAACATAACTCAAAATAGTAAGAGCCATCTATGACAAACCTACAGCCTACATGCTGAGTAGGCAAAAGCTAGAAGCATTCCCTTGACAGTTGGAACAAGGCAAGGATGTCTACTCTTACCACTCCTATTTAACATAGTAGTAGAAGGCCTTGCCAGAGCAATCAGGCAAGACAAAAAAAAAAAAGACATCCAAATAGGAAATTAAATCCAACGATCTCTTTTTACTGATGATATGATTCTATAACAAGAAAATCCTAAAGACTCTGCCAAAAGGCTCCTGGAACTGATAAGGGACTTCAGTAAAGTTTTAGGATACAAAATCATGTATAAAAATCAGTAGCATTTCTATACACCAATAATGTTTCAGCTGAGAGCCAAATGAAGAATGTAATCACATTTACAATAGCTGCAAAAAACTACAATACAAAAGAAAAATAAAATGTTTGTGTCATTTTATTACCTAGAAATACATCAAACCAAGGAGGTAAAATTCTCTACAAAGAGAACTACCAAGCACTACTGAAAGAAATAGCCGATGACACAAACAAATGGAAAAACATCCCGTGTTCATGGATAGGAAGAATCAATATTGTTAAATTGTCAAACCCCCGAAAGCAATCTACAGATTCAACATTATTCCTATCAAGCTACCAATGTCATTTTTTGCAGAACTAGAAAAGATTATTCTAAAATTCATATGAAACCAAAAAGAGCCCAAAGCCTAAGCTAAAAGAACAAAGCCAGAGGCATCACATTACCCAGCTTCAAACTATACAAGGCCACAGTAACCAAAATATTCTGGCATTGGTACAAGACCAGACAAACAGACCAATGGAATAGAATATAGAGCTCAGAAATAAAGCTGCACCCCTACAGCCATCTGACTTTCAACAAAGTTGACAAAAACAAGTAATGGGGAAAGGACTCCCTAGTTGATAAATGGTGCTGGGATAGCCAGTGAGCCATATGCTGAAGAATGAAACTGAACCCCTATCTTTCGCCATAAACAAAACTTAACTCAAGATGGATTAAAGATTTAAATGTAAGACCCCAATCTATAAGAATCCTAGGGCTAAATCTAGGAAACACCATTCTGGACATTGACGTTGGGAAAGAATTTATGACTAAGTTCTCAAAAGCAATTGCAACAAAAGCAAAAATTTACAAGTGGGCCTAATTAAACTAAAGAGCTTCTGCATAGCAAAGGAAACTATCAACAGAGGTAACAGACAGCTTACAGAATGGGAGAAAGTATTCACAAACTATGCATCCCTCAAAGTCTGACATCTAGAATCTGTATGGAATTTAAACAATTGAGCAAACTAAAAACAAATAATTCCACTAAAAAAACAGACACCAACAGATACTTCTGAAAGGAAGACATACAAGTGGCCAAAATAATATGAAAACAATACTCCATATCACTAATTATCAGAGAAATGCAAATCAAAACCACGAGATAGTATCTCACACCAGTCAAAATGGCTATTATTTAGAAAGTCAAAAAGCAAAAACTGCTAGCAAGGCTGGGGAGAAAATAGAGGGCTTATATATTGTTGGTGGGACTGTAAATTAGTTCAGACACTGTGGAAAGCAGTTTGGAGATTTCTCGAAGAACTTAAAGCAGAATTACCCTGACCCAGCAATCCTATTACTGGATATATACCCAAAAGAAAACAAATTATTCTACCACAAAGACACATGCACTTTTATGTTCATCACAGTACTATTTACAATAGCAAAGACATGGAATCAACCTAGGTGTTCATCAACAGTGGCTTGCATATAGGAAATGTGGTTCATATACATCATGGAATACCATGCAGCCACAAAAAAGAATGAAATCATGTCCTTTGCAACAACACAGATCAGCTGGAGGCCATTATCCTAAGCAAATTAATGCAATAACAGAAAACCAAATACCCATGTTCTCAGGTATAAGTGGGAGTTGGACATAAAGATGGCAACAATAGACACTGTGAGCTAATAAAAGGTGGGGGGTGGCAGGATTGAAAAACTGTCGGGTAGTATGCTTAGTACCTGGGTGATGGGATTAATCATAACCCAAACCTCAGCATCACGGAATACACCCATGTAATAAACCTGCACATGTACACCCAAATCTAAAATAAAATTTGAAAAAAACTAAAAAATTAAAAATGAAAGGCAGAGATTGTCAGAATGGATTAAAACAGAAAAATACAAGTATATGCTGCCTAAAAGAAACACACTTTAAATATAGAGACACAAATAGCTTAACAGTAAAAAAAAATGGGAAAAGATACACCATGTTAATATAGTCAAAAGAGAATTGGAGTGGCTATATTAATATCAAAGTAGGTTTCAGAGCTCAGATTATTACCTGAGATAAAGAGGGTCATTTCATAATACGTAAAAGGTTAATTTAAGAGAAAACAGTCCTCAACACTTACACACTAATAATAGAGTTCCAAAATACTTGAAAAAAAATCAAGGATAGAGAAATCCACAATTACAGCTAAAGATTCAAACAACACTACAAACCAACTTTACTTAATTGACATTTGTATAATACTGCACCTATCATCAACAGAATAGACATTTTTGTCAAGTGCACACAGAACATTTACCAAGATATATTCTGGGCCACATAACAAGTCTCAATTGATTTTAAATTATTCAAATTGTATGATATATGTTCTCTGTTTACAATAGAATTAAATTTTTTCAAACAAGCAACAGAAACATATCTGGTAAATCTTCAAATATCTGAAAGTTAAAGAACACACTTCTAAATATCCCATGTTATAAACAAGAAATCAAAACGGAAATTAGAAGGTATTTTGAACTGAATGAGAATGAAAGGGCAACATACAAAATTCGTTGGAGGCAGCTATTCAATGGAGGTGTAGTATTTACCTTATGTAACTTGAGGTAGTATTTAGCTCAGTTTACGAAGAAAGAATTTAAACTATTTTTACAGACATGACTGTCCTTGGAGAAAATTTTATAGGATAAACAAAAATACCACTAGAGTTGTTTTTCTTTTCTTTCTTTTTTTTAAAAGAAGTCTTTGGGGAGAACCTTTTAAGACCTCCAGTGGATATCTGAAACTTCAGATGGTACCGAACTATATATACACTACCTTTTTCCAGTATATACATACCTAAGATAAAATTTAATTTATAAATTAGGCACAGTAAGAGATTAACAACAGCTAATGTTAAAATAGAACAATTAAGTAAAATAAGGGTGATTTGAACTGTGATACTACTGAAATACAACAGTTGATCTGGTAAATGAGACGGCTACTAAGTGATTAACAAGTGAGGAGCAAATACAGCTGGACAAAGGAATGATTCACCTTCTGAGCAGAACGGAGTGGGATGGCAAGAGATTCTATCACACTACTCAGAACAGTGCACACTTCAAAACTCATAAACTGTTTATTTCTGTAATTTTCCATTTTTGAACGACAGTTGACCTTAAGTAACTGAAATGATGCAAAGTGAAGAATAAGGGGGGACTATGGTATAACTACTACGTGAGATTAGCAAGGCTGCAAGATACAAAACCAATTCACCAAAGTCAATTGTATTTCTATACACTAGTGATGAACACTATTAAAGTGAAATTCTTAAAAATAATTCTCTTCCCCTTAGCATGAAAAGCATATTTAGAGATAACTTTGACAAGTGAAAGATCTGTACTCTGAAAACTATAAAATATTACTGATCAAAAAATAAAGAAGTAAGTAAATGGAGAGATATTCCCTGTTCATGAATAGGAAGACTGAATATTGTTAAGATTTCAGTTCTTCCCAAATTGAACTATAAAATTAATGCAATGCCAACCAAAATCTTAGCAAGCTTGTTTTGTAGAGATCAACAAGCTAATTCTAAAATTCACATGAAAATACAAAGGACTTTGAATAGCCAAAACAACTTTGAAAAAGAATAGCAAAGTTAAAAACTTTCACTACTTGATTTCCAGACTTATTATAAGTCTATAGTGATCAAGGCAATGTGGTATTAGCATCAAAATGGATTTTTAAAAATCAATGAAACAATAAAAAGTCCAGAAATAGACCCACACATGTAATCAATTGATTTCTGACAAAGTTGCAAAGGCATTCCAGTGGAGAAATGATTATCTATTCAGCAAAGAGTGCTGGCACAACTGACCATACACAAAAAAAGTTTTCAAATGAACTTTTAATTATTCCTTGCACCATATACAAAAATTATTTCAAAATGGATAATAGAATTAAGTATAAAACCTAAAAGTATATAACTTTTTAAAAATTGGAGAAAATCTTTGTGATTTGGGCTATACAAAGATTTCTCAGGTATAACAGCAAAAACACAATGCATAAAATAAGAAATTGATTAATTAGTTGATGGCCACTAACTATCCCTGCCAGTATTCATAGATTAAATTGCTAGAAGTAGACGAATATTGACAAATTGTCCTCCAGAAATGTCTCATCACTAGCAGAGTATGAGTGTCTGTTTCACTGTCATATTTTCTATATTGGATAACATCATTTAACCGATCTTTGCCAATGTAAAAAGCCCTTTATCAGGTACCTTATTGTTTCTTTAGTTTGTCTTTATTATTATAAAAGTAATAAAGTGATTTTATAAAAATAATAAAAAGTGATTCTATGTGTATGTTTATTACCCATTGGTGTTTCTTCTTTTGTCAAATGTCAATTTATGCCAAAGATTAAAATGACAATGGTGAGCTCCAACACAATGGTTGACCTTCCAGAGGTAGGAGAGGAATTAGCAGAGAGTTTCATGAACTAGAACTCCAGGCTTTCCCTATCCATATTTATTCCATGCAGTAAGCTAAGGACACTTCAGTAATTTCTGCAAAAAAAAAACAAAAACAAAAACAAAAAAACCTTTTAGGCTATTATGGGCAAATACTCTGATTTTCTGCCTTGTCTCTGCTGACACTCCAAGGTGTCATCCAGGTATACAGCAGGTAGAAAGCCTTATTGACCTCAGGCAGAGGGAATGGTGGAAATTGGGTATTCACTCAGCCCCTTGAACTGCCCTCTGCCCACTCTGGTATGCACAATGATGTCCCGCCCTTGCCTGCTTGCTTCTCCCAGTGCCTGTAGCTGATGCATCATTGGCTTTGGGCTTGATTTGGGATGGTGGTCCTCTCTGTGACTTTGTATCCATTATAGCCACAGGCCCCTGTATTCTGGTTATGATTCCTATTTGGTTGCTGGTTGAGGCAGTCCACCCTGCAGTCTGGACTTGGTGTCACTTCATTGTACTGCCATAGCCCACCCTGGTCTACTTCTGAGTTATACTTTAACCAACTTCCAAGTCCCGATTCCATATTCCATGTCTCACAGGAACCAAGACAGATGAGAGTTAGGAATCTTTTCTCTCACTAACTGTGCTTATAGACACCATTACTCTGATGCGGCTTGAGAAGAATTCACTGTTGGGGGTTGCAGATATTACCTGGGGACAAAGTCTGCTCTCACCATATCCCTGAAAGTACCTAACATATTCCCATGCTTTGGAACGTCAGTGGCAGGGAGAACGCATAACCCAGCTATTTAGCCACACATCTTCCCTACCTACATCTTCCTTCCTCTTCCCACAATCTCCAAGACCAGGAAAGAGGCACACTTTCAAACTTCTCAAGATTAAAGCTCTATGATCCATTTTGATATGTCAAAGAAGAAGCTCTATCACATAGAAATTTCTCTTTCTCTCAACAAAGCTCAGTTTTTTAAATCATTATCTAAAGATGCAAGAAAAGCCATCTGGTTTGAGACTCAATGCTGATCCGTGGTTTTCTTATTTATTAATTGTTTTCTTGTTATTAATTAATACATTCAAGAAATATTTCTTGTGAAATTACTTCTCAGGTGTGGAAATGCAACGGCATACAAGAAAAAAAAAAGGTCTTTACCTCATAGAGCTTAAATTCTAGTACAGAAGGCATACAATGTAATAAATCTAGTTTGTAAGTTTTATGAAAATAAAGCAGGGGAGTGACAGAGAAAAATAGGATAAGAGAGGAGATAAGTGTTATTTTCAAAAAGTAATCCAACAAACCTTTTATGAGATAAAATCTAACCTGCCACCTGTATGAGGTGAAGGAAGGATCCAAGAACAAGACTAGAGAGTTTGCAGGCACAGGGACCAAAGGTTTTGGGGTGGGAACCTGCTTGAAGAGTCCAAGGACTGGCAGGAGGTTAGTATAGCTAGAACAGAGAGTGAGAAAGTAGAGATGGTTAAGATAAAGTAGGAGAGAGAGGCAGGAGCCAGATCATGTTGGACTTTGCAGGTCAGCTGTTTCAACGTGTGATCTGGGGAACCAGAGGGGTCCCTGAAATCCTCAGGGGTTCCATAAAGTCCTCGTTTTTCCAAGTACTTTTTCTACCAGGTTGAATTTTCTTCATATAGTTCAATCAAAACAATATATTGCAACAGATTGAATGCAGAAGCAAATATGAAAATCCAGCTGTCTTTTATTAAACCAAATATTCAAGAGATTTGCAAAAATGTAAAACAATGTCATTCTCCTCACTATATTATTTTTGTTTTTGAAAATATATTTTTTTTTCAGGCCAGGTGCAGTGGCTCACACCTGTAATCATGGCACTTTGGGAGGCCAAGTCAGGCAGACTGCTTGAGCCCAGGAGTTTGAGAGCAGCCTGGTCAACATGGCAAAAACCCATCCCCACAAAAAAAAATTTTTTTAATTAACCCTGGGTGTGGTGGTGCACACCTGTAGTCCCAGCTACTCAGGAGGCTGCGGTGGGAGGATCACCTGAGCCCAGGAGGCAGAGGTTGCAGTGAGCCATGATCATGCCACTGCACTCTAGATTGGGCAACAGAGCACCCAAATATATATGGGTGCTCAAATATATATATATTTGAGACAGGGTCTTGCCCTATTGCCCTATATATATATATATATATATAAAAAATATGTCATTTACATTAACATATAATAGGTTTTTATTGTTTTAAAAAATATTTTACAAATAAATATGTTTACATACTGTTAGTTATAATTTTAAATAAATTACATATTTATAGATATAGCCCACATAAACAAAAGCTCTTTGGAGCCTTCCCTCAATAATTTTTCAGAGCGAAAGGGGTTCTGAGATTAAATTTGAGAGTCATTTTTATAAAATATAGGATTTTATTCAAAGGATAATGCAATCCATTTGGAATCTTGAGCAGAGTACTGATAGACCCTATTGCTCTTAAAATATCCATCTGACTGCTGAGAGGGCAATTCACTGCAGAGAAGGAAGAGATGAAGCAAGAAAATGGTAGGCCAGGCATGGTGGCTCACGCCTGTAATCCCAGCACTTTAGGAGGCCGAGGTGGGTGGATCACGAGGTCAGGAGTTGGAGATCATCCTGGCTAACACGGTGAAACCCCGTCTCTACTAAAAATACAAAAAAATTAGCCGGGCGTGGTGGCGGGCGCCTGTAGTTCCAGCTACTCTGGAGGCTGAGGCAGGAGAATGGCGTGAACCCAGGAGTCCGAGCTTGCAGTGAGCTGAGATCGTGCCACTGCATTCCAGCCTGGGCGACAGAGCGAGAGTCCAACTCAAAAAAGAAAAAAAGAAAAGAAAAGAAAAGAAAATGGTAGAGATTGTTGCAGTAACCCAGGCAAGAGATGACTGTGGCTTGGCCTAGGATGATATAAGTGGAGAAGATTAGAAGCCACATAGAATAAATATTTTAAAGGTAGAGCCAAAAGAAAGTGTTGATTAAATGAATGTAGGGTATGAGGAGGAAAGGGGCCAAGGCTGACTCTAAGGAGTCTGGTCTAAGCTCCTGGTTAGATAGTGGCACAATCTATTGAGAAGGAGGAAGGTGGTTTCTCTCTCTCTCTCTTTTTTTTTTTTTTTTTTTTGAGAGGGAGTCTTGCTTGGTTGCCCAGG
This sequence comes from Theropithecus gelada, assembly GCF_003255815.1. Lineage (NCBI taxonomy): Eukaryota > Metazoa > Chordata > Mammalia > Primates > Cercopithecidae > Theropithecus > Theropithecus gelada. The sequence continues at coordinate 6,095,413 of NC_037679.1, forward strand.
CTGGAGTGCAGTGGCGCGATCTCAGCTCACTGCAAGCTCCGCCTTCCTGGATTCACGCCATTCTCCTGCCTCAGCCTCCAGAGTAGCTGGGACTAAAGGTGCCTGCCACCATGCCCGGCTGATTTTTTTGTAATTTTAGTAGAGACGAGGTTTCACCGTGTTAGCCAAGATGGTCTCGATCTCCTGACTTCGGGATCCACCTGCCTTGGCCTCCCAAAGTGCTGAGATTACAGGCTTGAGCCATTACGCCCGGCCGGAAAGAGATTTCTAAGGTACTACCAGCTCTCTCTCCCTGGAGCAAGAGACCTCATGAATCTATCTTGCACTGTGAAAGAATGCAAGGAAAAAAGAGATAAATTAAAAGGTATTAGTTTAATATTTGCAAAATGTTATCCTCGTTACATTATATTTAGTTTCATCTTAACTATCTAAAAAAGTGCATAGAAAAGTACTGGAAGGAAATATCAAAATGTTAACAGTGGTCTTCACTAATTAAAGGTTTGCCAGAAGATTTTACTTTATCTTGCGTAGGTTTCTTCTGTATCTCACAAACCTCTTACGGGGTTTATTACTGTAATTTTTCTCAGAAGTAAAATTATTTTAAGAAAAAATGTTCAAAGCTCAGATGCACTACGTGGTGTCTATGAACTTGAAGAGATCTCCATACAAAGAGATGTCCTCCCTTGAGAAGACAAGTTGGTGGAAAATGTCTTATATTATATATCAAGCATAATTTCCATCTTGGTTCATCTGGGATATTTGTACTTTTACAAATAATTATTTCTGCCGCAATAGTTTCTTCAATTTTTTAATTAAAAGCCAATCCAGCTTAGACTTGACTCTTTGGGGTGATAAAAAAAGAGTTCTTGAATAGAGATTCTGAAAGTCCCTAATACAGCCCCCAAAGAAGTACACTAAGTTTTAGGTTATTTTCTTGTTTCTTATGTCTCCATACTTGCAGAATAAATTTAATGCCAGGTTTTGTAGAAATCTATCTTAGAATGAAAACACAGTTATCAGCGAAGCTATACATGTGACACTTAAATAAACAGGGAACAGATAGAAGGAAGTTCCCACTGATGCTGCTGAACTGGATGTCCTAGTGAGCGTGCCACGTCACCAGAGTTGATAAGCAACTAACTGAAAACCTTGGTCTGGGAAGCAGCTGTGGTCAGAGATCAAAATGAGGAGGGAAAGGGAAATGCCTTTTCCATACCTAATAAGACTCATTTTTCTTGTTTTCCTTCACCAACTCCACAAGACTGTCAAGGTAATTTTTTAGTTTGCTACTAAGCTAAAAAATGACTCAGCCATTTTAAAGTTAGTAAGACATGGGAAATAATTACCTCTCAAGACTTCATAAGAGTCTTTAGAGTCAGAGAACATTGACCACCTGCTTAATTATAAAAATAGTCTTTGTTCACCAAGGTAGTCCTGTAGCTTCCTAGTGTCCAGAGCATTTACACATCTACTTTCTCCTTCACAACCTCTACCTCTGGAATAGAGATTCTTCTGGAATATTCCAGAGGTTGTAAGGGGTGTGACTGTTGCCCCGTGGGGACAATAGGGGCTGCTTGGCAGGTTTCTAGGCAGCTTTTTTTTTTCATAACTGCACCCATTCTGAGGTCTGTCCTTTCACCTCTCCTAGGTCTTTCCTGGATGTAATGACTGATTAGTTTCATCTGCTAACCGATGGCTAAGATGGGATGGAATATTTACATCATAGGCATAGAAAATTCAGGCCCAGTCTCCTTGTATGTGTAGGCTACTCTGTACCTTATCTCATCACTCCTATTTTTGATCAGCATTCATCCAGCCAAGCTATCCTTGGGTTAACTTTCTCTCTTTCTTTTTTTTTTTTTTTTTTTTGAGACAGAGTCTCACTCTGTCGCCCAGGCTGGAGTGCAGTGGTGCATCTCAGCTCACTACAAGCTCCTCCTCCCGGGTTCACACCATTCTCCTGCCTCAGCCTCCCGAGTAGCTGGGACTACAGGCGCCCGCCACCACGCCGGCTAATCTTTTGTAATTTTAGTAGAGACGGGGTTTCACCATGTTAGCCAGGATGGTCTCGATCTCCTGACCTCGTGATCCACCCATCTCGGCCTCCCAAAGTGCTGGGATTACAGGCTTGAGCCACCGCGCCCGGTCCCCTAGGTTAACTTTCATTTATCTGCCTGACCTCTGCCTCATTGCCCATACAGTCCTTCCACAAACCTGGAATTCTCTCCTTCCTCTGCCTGTCCCCCTTTCCAGGGAAAAAAAAAAAAAAAAAAAAAAAAAAAAACCCTAATAAAAAAGACATAAAGTTACATTAAATTAGGAAGATTGTGTTTAAACATAAGGAACAGTCACTACACTTTTTAATGTCAGATGAAATGAATTTCCAAAGAAATCATTCTGTGTTGTTCTGGGTTTGATTAAGAAAAGAAGAGATGCACCTATGGTGTTCTTGAATTAAGGCATCAACTCACACACAGAAAGGGTCTTTGGCAAGAAGGTCTCCTGAGATGTCTTCTAGAGCTATAGTTCCATGTTTAATGAGGGAGAAATTACTTACACTCATCTCACAACTTGATTACATTCTCACAATAATCTAGGTAATAAATACATGGGAGTGGTAAATAAAAGTTCAGTTTCTACTAAAATTTCAGGAAGAAAAGAAGTAAGTCTGTCCTCTAGAAGGGAAAAAGTGTTCTCATTTATGTAAAATGAATGAGATTAGTCATCACAGAGGTAAATCTAGAGATTGTAAATTTTTACCTGAAGAGCTTTGACAACAACTAAAACTCCAATCAAAAGAATGGTGTGATTTCTAGGAGGCAGGATTACGATGTAAGGGAAAATCTAGCCAATTTTACTTACCCTGTCTGAACCAAATTGGGTAGCCAATGTGAAGCATAGAAAAGAGAACCCCGAGATTCATAAAATGGTAATATTTGTCAAACTACAGCCTATGAGAATTTGGATGAATGAAGATAGATTATTAAGATGCATGTGTTCAGTTAGGATAGGAGTAACTCACAGAGCCTTGCCTCCTAACAAATATCCTTCCAATTTTTCCATAGTCTTTTTCATTCATCATAGTAGTCACAAAGTGACTCTGTAATTACTAATTCAGTTTCTCAGCTACTTCAATATTAACAGAAGGTATCTCAGATACAAACACAGTCTGGTCATTAAAAATAAAAATCTCTCACACCTCTAAACCTAGCACGTTGGGAAGCCAAGGCAGGAGGATTGATTGAAGCCAGGAGTTTGAGACAAACCTGGGCAATGTAGTGAGATCCTGTCTTTGCAAAAACAAATATAACACTTAGCTGAGCATGGTAGTGTGCACCTGTAGTCCTAGGTACTCCAAAGGTTGCGGTGGGAAGTCACTTGAGTCCAGGAGTTTGAAGGTGCAGTAAGTTATGATTGCACTAATGTACTCCAGTCTAAGTGATACAACCAGATCTTATCTCTAAAAATAAATAAATAAATAAATCTCTTACTTTCAATAAATATAAATCCTTTACCGGTATTATGTGGATAACAACACATACTTTCAATAGGTTGTGATGAAGATCAAAATATGGAACATATTTAATACATCTGACATATGCCTGACCCATAATAAATATTTGGTAATTCTCCTACCCTTTTCCCTCTCTTTGCTTTTATTCAAATTACAACAAATAAAAGATACAGAATAATATTAGCCAGCTGAGACAGAGAACCTGCTCAGCTCTCTAACCCTGACTACCTGTGTCCTTGGGCAAGTCATTGATCTCTGGCCATCGGATTCCTAAGATAAAGCAAGGATTTAGACTACACAATATCTGATTTCTTTTCTATCTCTAATATTAAAAGAGACTGAGTATTTAAGATTGGTCCTTGGGGTGTCATTTTGATTCCATTCAGCCTGAGATTCAATTATTCTGCTCAATTGATCTTTCTTAATAATAAACAAAATCAAATAACTTAGACAACATTCAGGTTAACAAGGCAGCAAATTAGCAATACATAACAGACCTTCTCTTAACTTCCCATTAAAACACCCACGAGGATATACAAAAAGATAAAAACTGGCACCAGTATTGTAAACTAAAGATAAGAGAAGAAGATATGTCAAAGTTCAGAGGGACTTTCCACTAATCGCATCATTAATGGATAGGGATTGAGAAATATAATCTTGGATGGCACAAACTCTACCCTTTGAACCAGAACAGCAACAACCCCAAAGCAAGAGGAAGACTTTGACTCTCCCCCACTGGCCATGGTCAACTTCAGGACAAGGGGTTGCCCTGACCAGAAAAATAGGTGCCATCCCCCCACTGAAATAGAGTTATCATCTGAGCAAACTAACATCATAACCTCTCTTTTTTCCCCATCAGCAGTTCTATTTCTGTATGCATTTAGAGTCTACAATTCCCAGTGAGCTACTCATCTTGAAGTAGAATAACAGTTGGTTAACGGTGTAGTGAATACCAAGTAGGGGCTGGGAGAAGATGAACACTGAAAACTGAGTGTGGTGAGTGTTAGGAAGCAGGGCGGAAGAGTGTTATCTTTCATGTTCTGATATTTCAATGAATTGCATTTTAATCATTGTCAGAAATCGCAGCTCTTTCAGCAGATGTGTGCTGTGCCCATAATGTATCATATACAGGACTTTTAACCCTCCTTGGCTAGAGCTAGGAAGGAAAAACTGTCAGTCCCAGAGTGGGCAATGAGAGAGTCAAAGACCACATCACTCATCCTGTCTATTGGTAACCCAATATTGGACCTTTGAAATTATTCTGCAACATTTAGAGAATGAGATATTTATACTGAAGGCTCAAGGGAGAGCTTATTTTTTTAAATTGTCACTATGAAGACAAATAGAGCAATGCTTTATTTATGAAACAATTTCTTCAAGGTTTTTACTAGCTAACTATTCTCAGGCTCTTTTGGTGTTTGGTGGCCATTTCCTGGTTGATTCCACTCACATGGGATGTTTTGATCATAGCTTTTCACAAAAATTGGCCAAGATACTGTATTAACTACTGTAACTGTATCACCCTTAATGGTTCTGTCAACTAGCATATAGCAGATATAATTCGTCAACTCTGTGATTGAATGCATTCTTAATCTGAAAGTAAAAACCAAGTGGAAATCCCTGTTGTGTTCAATAATGCATTGGACACAGTACAGACTGTTACCAGAAGGATTTGGTTCTGCTTTCTCTTCAATAAGTCGTGTGAAAAGAATGATTGCAATAATCTAAACTGTTATATTATTGCAATCAAACTGGTGCTGGAGAGGTTTAGAGTCTGGATATTCAGAACTTTCCCATGTTTCACTTTACCATTAGGATGGCAGATAACTATATTTTAGGTCCTTTATTTTTCTTCCTAAACTTGTGTATATAATTTAACAGATAGAATATTTTAGAACTATGTTAATAATTAAGAGATTTCTCCCTTTTCATATTTTTAGTTGTTTCCCTACAGGAATCTAGAGGAGGCAGTAGTGGAAGCAGTAGTGGTGGTCATAGCTAACACTTGTTGCGACATCTACCATGTGTCACATATTATGCTTAGCATTTTACTTACATTATCTCGCACAATCTTGCTGATCACTCTAGGAAATAGACATGTAATTACCTTTATTCCACAAATAAGGGGTGAAAATATCAGGCATCTTGAAAGTGTTGTTTCAGAAAGAAAATCTGCAAGAGTGGAAAGATATTGGCTCATAGAATGTTGTAAGAAATTAAATTTTATGTATAACCAAGAGAGATTCTACCTTAACTAAATTTAACAAGTATTTATTGTATGCCCACAATGGCAATTTTCTAGGCAGTTAGGGACATAGCAATGAACAAAACATATAACACCATCATGTGACTTACTTTCTCCAGTCTATAAATGAACAAATGAACAGGTAATGGTTTCTATGAAAAAAAATGATAAAGGATTTGACAGTAATGGTAAATGATCAAGGATACAGAGGGCGTGAAAATGATGCCTAAGGATAATCTCTCTGAGGAGAGATGTGCTTTTAGGTAAGGAAGTCAGTGAAGAAAAGGAGTGAGATGTGGAAAACTGGGGAAAAGAGTTCCAGACAGAATAAACAGCAGTTGCAAAGATCCTTGGATGAAAACAAAGTTGGTAAGTTCAAGAAAGAGAAAGAGGGTAGTGAGGCTGGATTAAAATCAGCAAGGGGAAGAGTGAAGAAAGTTTCGAGAGGAAGTCATCTTTGTAAGTCAATCTTTGTAAGTCGCTTTGTAAGGGCTTTGAGTTGTGGTAAATGCTTTGGGTTTCATTCAAAAATAAAGAAGGTGGGAAGCTTGACAGTTGTTCCAAATCTTTGCTCACCTCTCTTCCTGGACACCTAGCCAGGTCACACTTCACAACATACATTGCAGCTCAGTGTGGTCATCTGACTGAGAACCGGTCCATGGAGTGTGAGTAGAAGTGATGTGCTCTACTTCCAGGATTGGACAATAAAAATCATCCACCCATGCATCTCTGTGGCATTCCTGCTTTCTTGCCTTTAGGGATAGGACTGTGGATGACAGTCTTCAAATCCATATGTTGAAGATGGCAGAGCCACCATCACCTGGAAACCTAATGATCACATTGAGAAAAGTCTAGCCAACAACCAGTTCACTCACCCAAAACTCTTACGTGAGAGAGAATTAATTTCCATTTTGTTGAGGCATAACACACTTGGGTCTATGTATTATCACAACCTAGTCTACCATAACTTCCCCAGTATCCATTCTGCCCTTTTGCTATTTCAATAGAACCCTTAATTTTCAGCTTAGCACATGACTACATGGAATAAAGGTTATATTTCTAAACCTCCCTTGCAGTTCAGTGTGGTAGCACAAATAATTTTTGACCAAAATGGTATGAGTGGAAGTGATATATATATATCACTTTTGGGAATATATATATCATATATATATATATTCCCAAAGAGGCGTAGCCTCCTCTTTTCCACTTCCCACTGACCTGAAAGCAGATGTGGTGATGTCGAGTCACCTTGAGCCATGTGGACAAGTAATACACGCTATGCATAACAGAAAAATAAGATGGAGTAGCTTGGCTCCCTGACCTGTGGAGGCATCATTAACCTCGCTATCTTGTTAAACCTGCAGCTATTTGGAGTTTCTATTTCAATAGTTACCTATATGCTGAATAATCTAGAAGTCATCAGAAGGCTTTAAGTAAGTGAAACATAATTCAACACAGTCTGGTTTATATGTTAAAACTCTGGCTGCTGGGTGGAGAATAAGCTGTGGGGTGGCCAGAGTAAAATCAGGGAAAGCAGTTAAAATGCTATTGCAGTAATCCAGGTGACAGATGATGGAACAAGCTAAGGAGGAGAGAAGTGGTAGGATTCAGAGTTTTTGGAAGGTGGTGCCAATGGTATCTAATATAGGCTTGAGGTAAGGTGACTGTCAGAAAGAGAAGAGAAAATGACTCTAGTTTCTGATTTAAGCAATTGGGCAAACAGGCCACTAACTGAGATGGAGAACGTTGGGAAAGAAGCAAGTTTGAGGAAGAAAATCAAACCTTTTTTTTTTTTTAGCTAGTTATTCAAGTGGAGATAGCAAGTGACGTTCTATGGAATCTAGAAACTTCCAGCTTGGAGTTTAGGAAAGATGTTAGGCTAGAAACAAAAATTGGGAAAATCAGTAATAAATTTATAATACAATGTACTAGTGTAATATCAAAGGGCTCCATTTATGACAAGAATCCAGATACAATAAAGGCAATATCATGTTGGATTGGCCCAACATAACATTGCATATTTTTCTAATCGGCAACAAAATATGACTTAATACTTACATGATATTCTTGTTTATTTATAATTGGCATGTAGAACAATAATTGGTATCCAGTTCTGGGTCCTTCAGGATGACATGATATTAACAGACAGGACAGAATTATTGCTGTAATACACAAGAAGACCTTGGTGAATTATCTTCTACTTGTGTTTTTAATCACATTAACTATAGAAGCATTCCTGTCTATGTTGTACTATTTTTCTTTCAAAGGACTGGGAAAGGCTTCATCACTGGGCACTGTGCTTGCTGAAGAATAGAAGGAAATGGCATTTGCACTTCCAAAGGCACAGGATAAAAGATATACCTCCCACTGTCATTTTCTACCCTCTTTGTGGGTACTTATTCTCTGGGTAATTATTGTCTAATTTTCCTGTTTGACATTAGCCTCACCATTAGCATCTAGGAAGGAATTGAATGAATGCTTTCCTGAGGCTCTAAGACTGACATAAAGCCCACATGCATAATGGGATTAACTATCTAGACTGAATAACTTTTCCCAGTTAATATAAGTACAAGTTACAAGGGTCAGCTTAATATTTTTGAAATGGGAAGCCTTCCTTGCTTCTTGCACCTGCTGGTGGCTCCAGGCATTCCTTGACTCTGGCTGCATAACTCCAATCTCTGCCTCTGCCTTTACCCCTCTCTTCTTCTCTGTGTCTCTTTTAAGGGTGCTTGTCATTGAATATAAGACCCACCTAGATAATCCAGGATCATCTCATCTTGAGATCCTTAATTAATTACATCTATAAAGACTATTTTTCCAAATAAGGGCATGTTCAGTTTCCAGAGATTAGAATGTAGACATATATTTTGGAGAGCCACCATTAAACCCACTGCAGTCTCAAGTCTTGTCAATCACTAGAAACACCTAGATGACTTGATAAAGTACAGATTCTCAGGTCCCATCCTTAGCCATTCGAATTCCACAGACCGGGTTTGTATGCATGTTTGTGTTTTATTGTAGATAAGAACTAAATCTGGGTTTAAAAAAGAAAATCACTAGGTGATTCTGAGGGTTATTGTCCCCCATTCTTTCAAGATCTTAATTTTGGAAAATGTCATTGTTATCTGTTACATCATCAATGCAGTGAAAGACAATAGCATATCAAGAATGGCAAGATGGTGTGGGGGAAATTGTGGGCTTGGAAATCAACCAAAGCTCAGCCTGAAATTTGGCAATATCTTGGGCTATTAAATTCTCTGAGCTTCAGTTTTCTCACCTGTAAAATGGAAATCTTTACATTATAGTGTTATTGTGAAGATTAATGAGATAACATGTAAAACCCCAGCACAAGCTCAGTGCTCAATTAAATGGAAACTATTATTAGCAAAAGGTGGATCTGGCAGCCTATGTTAATCCATGTAGCTATAATACAATCATCCAAACTGACTCATTAATCATATGTCATGATTTGCTTAATTTTAATATACAAAAAGAATAGTATTTACAAATTTTGGAATTATGAACAGGTTCTATAAAACAATGAGAGAGTGTAATGGAAAATATTACCTCTTTACCTATTATAGTGACTATTTTTCAACTTCCATATAGTTTCCAAAACCCTAGGTAAATGAAAAATCTCTAATGTTCAATTGATTCAGTGACTTTGCCCAAACTTCTCCTATGGACTAAATTCTGTCTCCCCTAAATTCATATATGGAACATCACAAGGGTGGAACCCCAATCTAATAAGAGAGTGGCTTTATAAGACAAAGAGAGAGAGAGATCTTAAGCAATCTCTCTCTGCCATGTGAGGACACAGTGAGGGTTAAGGCAGGCATCTGCAAACCAAAAGGAGACCCCTCAATGTTGAACTTCCAGCTTCCAGAACTATGAGAAATATACATCATTTAAGCCACTCAGTGGTATTTTGTTATGGCAGCCCTAGCAGACTAATACCCGCCCCTCCCCACCCCCCATCTAGCCTATATCCCTTTTTAGCATGATTCGTAGAAAATATGTCCTCATTGTTGTGATGAACATTTCCCAGGCCTGCTACTTCTCCTTAATTCTGATAGATGGGGTAAAGGAAAGTTACGTATTACGTGCAAGACAACAGAGAGTGTTTCCTATTAATTTGTAAGACCCCCAGGTCATCAAGTACAAACTATCATCATTATAGATTTATTTAACGGGATTATCAGACCCATAATTTCCCTTAATTCAGGATGGATATTTTTCCTTGAGTAATTATTTTTCCTCTTTCTGTGAGTAAATTCTCTGGCCACCTAGGTGAATTTATTGCTTACACTTCTGTGCAAAAAGCTTTGATATTCACCATTGCTTTCAGAATGGCCAGAGGACCCATCAATTCATAACTGCAAAGGCCTACCATTCCTTAACCCCTACTCCTCTTTGTGTAAACTTTTGATCCAAACCGGTACACTGACATCATACTGACCAGCATTGTTCTTTCATTTTCTCACATTTTTACATCTCATTCCTTCTACTTCACATGCCCTGCTAGCACAGTCAACCATATCCAATCTAAACAACAGGTCCTACTTCACCTCCTACCTGCTCCAAGAAGGCTTTGCTGAGCACTCCAGCAAATGACTCAGTCCATGGTAGCTTTGTCCTTGTTGTGTCACACTACTCTCAGGACTTTGCACAGGATAAATGTTCATAAATGTTAACACTTCTTGGTCTAAATATATTTCTCTAGGTAAAGAGCCCTTGAACTTCTAAGGCACTTCTTGTCTGTATCAGCCATTTGAAATGAATCATGAACCTTCTGAGGACAGCCCATATGTAGGTTTGTGTTATTTACATTTTTTACTGTGATTTTACTTTCTACTTCTAGTGTGAACCACATTGAGAGCTTCTTGAGGACTACCTCTCATGAATGAGATTTGGAACAAGAAAAGAGTACAGGTTCCAACCTGGACTTCCCTGCTGCTAAAATTACACTGTTTAGTAAGTCACCTCACAACCAATTTTATCAGTAAGTGGAAATCATAATCCCTCTCCTTCAGGGCATGGTGGCTCACACCTGTAGTGCCAGCTACTTGAGACCTGGGTAGGAAGATCTCTTGAGCTCAGGAGTTTGAGTCCATCCTGACCAACACAGTGAGACTCCATCTCTAAAACAAAACAAAGCCATAATAAGTACCTCATAGGATTTATATGAGGATAGAATGTTATATTGTAAAGTATCTAGCACAGCATCTGCCTCATGGTAAATTCTTATGTCCCGGTACTCCCAACACTTTTGTAGGTTAAATATTTTTAATTGTTAATTTAAATATATATTTCTATATAAAGATAAAATGGGGGAAGGATGCCATATTTAAATGTTTTTATAAGGCCTCTTCTAACTCAAGATGTCCTGACGCTGTAAACTTTAAAGTGTATCAGAATGCATAGCATAGAAGGCAGCGCAGTGCTGAACAATAATGCTCTTTAAAGTAGCTGCTGCATTTCCCGCATTTCTTTCATTGTTCAGAAAATGGCTCAATAAGCCCACTAAATGATTTGGAATTCATTCAGGTCTTGTGAGGCCATTGTTTGCAATTCTCTAATTGCCATTTTACAGTCACATTGGACCCAAAGGATACAGTCTGAAAATTTATTGAATGATGGAATTTTCCAGTTATAGAGCAGAATCCTAATAATTCAGAGACATCTCACTCCTGTAGATGTCCCAGAAAAAGGTTAATGTGAACATAATTGCCTGTCAAAATCTTTCAATTATAGACTAGTTACTAGTTACCTTTTCTTGAAGATAGGTAAAGGCAGTTGTATACACAAATTAATATTTAATTTGGATGATCTTCACCCAAAAATGAAGGTTATAGGAATCTGTGCTCTTGATTTAAATTAGAATATTATACTCCTTTTTTTTTTCTTTCCCTATATTGATTCCATGCCTGAGCAGTTAAAACCTTTGTGGAACAGAGACATGACATCGTGTCACTGTTGGCAGCACAGGGAGACACAAAGGTAGAGAGATTTCAGGAACAGCAAAACCCCTGTTTCTTCCAAATATAGCCTTTCTTGAAGTTTCTACTTCTGGAATTATATTTGTGGAAATATTCGTTTTTATGCACTGGTTTTTTAGAAAACCATGTACACACATACAAAGGTACACAGCAAAAAATGTAAAAAAAGTATGGATATATAGAAAACCTACAAAGCAGTCCTGAAAAGGGGAAGGAAGTAAAATTTTTAAATTCTGTTTTACTCTGTTGCTGAGAATATAAATTAGTACAACCACTACAAAGAACAGTTTGGAGGTTCATAAAAAACTAAAAATAGAGCTACCATACACGCCAGCAATTCCACTGTTGGGTATATACCCAAAACAAAGGAAACCAGTATATCAAAGAGGTATTCATTATCATGTTTCTTATAGCACAGTTCAGAATAGCCAAGATTTATAAGTAACTTAAGTGTCCATCGACAGACAAACAGAAAAAGAAAATGTGGTACATATACACAATGGAGTACTATTTAGCCATAAAAAAGAATGAGATTCAGGTATCTGCAACATCATGGATGGAACTGAAGGTCATTATGTTCAAGACAAACATTGTATAGTCTCACTTATTTGTGGGATCTAGAAATCAAAACAATTTAACCCATGGATATAGAGAGTAGAAAGATGGTTACCGGAGGCTGGGAAGTGTAGTGAGAGGGTGAGGAAACATGGGGATGGTTAATGGGTACAGCAAATGAGTTAGAATGAATGAATAAGGACAAGTATTTTATAGCACAAGGTGACTATAGTCAATAATAATTTAATTGTACATTTTAAAATAACTAAGAATATAATTGGATTGTTTGTAACACAAAGGATAAATGCTTGAGGGGATGGATACCTGATTTCCATGATGTGCTTATCATGCACAGCATGCCTATATTAAAATATCTCATGTACCTCATAAGTATATGCATCTACTACTACATATCCACAAAAATGAAAATTAGAAATTATTGTTTTGAATTCTGCTTGAAAATTTTGTCCTGTGAGAAAAGATTTTCAATGGTCCATTTTCAAGACATCATCAATCTAAGTACTGTCAGCCAGCCTGTGGATGTAACAAACCACACAGCTCATGCACCTAGAAGGTCACAATTAACTAACAGGATGTAGAGGATGAGTCAGCCCATAAAAGGGAAGAAAGTTTCATTATTGGGAAATCGAAATTTAAGTGGGAAAGGGGACCAGGGTATGACCTTATAAGGGGATAATGAAACATAGGTTATGTTTGGAAAGATTATAACCCCATAGTATTCAACCAATGAGGAACTGAAAGAAAGACTTGCATGCTAGGAGATAAATTACCTGTTATAACTGCCCTGAGTATGCCTGCTTACCAGACACCCTATCTTGCAAGACTGCCATTAAAAGTCTTGCTGCCAGTGTTCTTCATGTCTCTGAGTCCATTCTTTGGGTTTGGATGGATGAATGTGTGTTTCTCAGTATGGTGCAGCCCTGAATAAAAACCAAAATCTTTTATGCCTAAAATGTTTGGGAAAAAAAAGCATGAATCTACATTTTGGTATGTTCATAATATACAGTCATTCTTAGGAGCAACTATGACTTTACAAAACCTGTCCACTCTCTCCCCTTTCACTCCTATACCCACTATCTGTTCAGCCCTGCATCTCTTGTCAGAATTTTTAAAATTCTGTTCTCTCTGATCTCCTAGCTTCTACTTTCTTTCATTTTCCTTCGGGGCTAATCTGTGATAAAATATAGATACTCTGCTCTGCTTAGCAACCCCGAACGCTCTCTGTTGCTGCAGGAGAAAGTCTCAGCTCCTTTGAGTGGCCTTCATGCCCCTTGTACAAAGTCCTCACAGACTCATCACCTTCTCTTCTCCCCAGGCACACTGCACTCCAACCATACCCTTTGTCTTCCCATTCCCTGAACAGGTCTCAAACACTGAATCATTCCATAAACATCTTGGAGTCTTTTCACATGCTCTCTGGATGTCCTCCTCCTTTTCTGCCAGGTCAAAGCGTCCAAATCCTTCCTGGCCTCACCCAGCTACCACACAGACACTACAGGAAGAATCAGGTTATATCCTAGACCCTGATGATTTCAGAGCCTTAAGCTTTTCCACCCACAAAGTTACCCCATCAGGGGATTATGCAATAAAAATTATGACTGAAGCAAGAGGCAAATGGAAGCCCAAGTCCCATGTGGCTCAGGTTTCTCTGCACCCCACACAGTCCAGCTGAGCATGACCACTTCTGCCCACAAGGTGCTCCTGCACACCACCATCGTCGGTGTTGGTCTTCTAAGTTTCTCAAAAGAACCCAAGGCCAGAAGGCCAGACTCAAATTTAGAATTCTCAGACTCCTTGAAGGTCCACACAGGAATTTTAAGGACCCGCCATCACCTGACTTTTCCTCCATACCGGCTCTGCCCAGTACTGTGAGCATAGGTACAAGGATATCTCAGCCTGCATGTCCAAACTCAAGCCACACCACCACCACCATTACCTCCTCCAAGCACCATCTCTTGGAAGATGAAACTATTTGGGCAAAAAATTCCAGGGCTATGGATATTGGAGATAGAAAGGAGGGCACGGGATGCAAGTGGCCACATCTTTGTGGTCCCAAGACTCTTTGCATTATGGAGAGAAGTGTAGCCATCTGCATCCGGGTCTTCTGACAAAAGGAGGGGGCAGAAATGGGAGCCGGGGAAGTGAGGATAGCATCTACCGACAGGGGCTTCTCTTGTCCCGATTTAAGACGATCAGGCAGTGGTGTGTCTTCAAATGAAAACAAAGACAAGTCTCATTCTGTGAACTGTTTGTCTCTCTAGAACAGTGGATCTCAACCAGGGGTGATTTTGTTCTCTATGGGATATACTTGGCAATGCTGGGAGCTATTTTGAGTTGTCATGATTTGAGAAGGTTGGGGGTTGCTACTGTCATCCAGTTGGTAGAGACCAAGGATGCTACTAAAACTCCTAGAGCGCATAAGACAGCTCCATCACAACAATAATATAATATTAGTTTGGTACATTACTTCTAATGACAAAAACCACAATTACTTTTGCACCAACCTAATAATAATAACGGAAAACATTTTCTAAAAGATAATTTGTAAATTGGCTATATATAATGTTGTCAAACAGATCTTAAAGCAATGGTTCATGTCACTTAACTGCACAAAAGATTTAATCACACACACATGTGCACACGTGCATGCACACACCCAGCTTATGAACTAAAGTTCAAATTTCTAAGCTTGACATTCAATACTACTCTTGATCTGGAGCCTACCCTGTCTATCGATTTAATTTTTCTCTATGATCTCCTTATGTAACCCAAAGCATGTGTCCATGTTACCGGCAGACTTAAATATTTTAGAATACTATATGACTATCTCCCATATTTTCCCTATCAATCTTTGGCATACTCAATCCCACTCCTGATAGCGAATTAAGTCTTCAGTTGGACTTTCTAATGTAAAATGTTCAAATTCAGAAACTAACTACAGTTAAACGGAATTACCCACTAGTATACATCAAGGCCGTATCACTAAGATAATAATAACTAGCTCTTGGGATTGGAAGGATAAGAAAATGACACCATGTATAAATCACTATGAAGATGTTACCATTATGATGTCCCTACCTCATAATAGCACTCAATGAAATGTCTGTGTCTCTCCTATAATTAAAAGGGCATTCCAAGTAGGAAAATAGCTTTTGCAAATAAATTAAAGTAAGGTTATTTACTGTAAAATAATAATAATAATGAACACAATAGAAGTTTATTTCTCACTCAGATAAAATCCAAAATAGATGTTCCTGCTTGATGGCAGGAGTGGAAGGTAAGCTGTGTGGATGAAGGAAGACTGCTCCATAGCTTCACGCAGAGCCTCAGGCTGGAAGTCTCTATCACCTTCCACATGTGGCTTCCATGATCATCCTGTGTGTCAACATCCAGTGGGCAGATAGGAAAAGAGAAAGCACAGGGTATGTGCCACCACTTCTTAACCACTTGGCCAAGACATGGCACGCATCATCTCAGCTCATATTCCACTGGCAAGAGCTAGCCACATAGTCCTACTTGGATGCAAGGGGGGGTAGGACTGGAAAATGAGGGCCCTGGCTGGGCAGAGCTTCTCAGCAACAACCCTACACTATGGAAATATAACTAATGTCTATCTTTGCCACAACAAAGCACAAGGGTATAGGAGATGAAGCAAAGACAGTGAGCAGTGGGCAGGCTTGCCTGGCTAGAATATGAACTGGAGCTTCGTGGCAGATGAGAACACTTAGGTAAGGAAAGATAGCCAGATAATAGGAGACTCATGACTCTATCATTATGAATGTTTTCTATTTAAGAGACAGTTGTGAATCCAACCTTGAAGAAGAGTTATTTGATAAATAATAATGTTTAAAACAGACACTGTAGCCTCAAAGCAATTTTTTTGCATTACAAAATGAATCTGGTTTTTATTCAGGCATATCTTCCTTAGGTGGAAATTCGTAACTTTAAAAATGAATCATTGCATCACTAAGGACTCTTTTCACAGCATTCTTATCCCTCCCAAGTACCCTTTTCAATCAATGTGCTTTCTCTTTCCTTCAGTTGCTTCTGTGGGCTTGCAGAATCTGCTGCTGTGTTTGTTCCTTTGCTGTTCTCCTTTAATTGCTGTCTTTGGTGTGTCTGGTTCTCCTCCTTTCTTTTGGCCTAGACTATTTATTTCTAAAACCCATCAGCATTCTCTGAGGGTTAGGATTCATTTCAGAGAAACTCAAGGGAATTACCTCTGGGCGATTTTTCAGCCCAGGTATTTGGTGCAGTTAAAATGTCATTTATTTCTCTAGACTTGCATGATGTTGTGCAAAACGTGAAATTAATCTTAACTACACAACATTCAGGTCTTGACATTTCAAGACCTTTATTAAAATGTTGGGATAGAATTTTCCTTTAAATATGTTTATAGAAGAGACTTCTTGCTTTCCCTATGTGATAACTTTCTTCACCTCCCATATCATCTTTCATTACCCAAAGAAACACACCTTTGATTTTATAACAGAAGTTAATGGAAAAAAAAAAAAAACCACTTGCTATATAGAAATTCACATTTACAGTAAAGTTTTTTATGCTGATATTCACTCAGTAATAGAATGTATACCCATATAATCTATTGTTTTAGCTTTCCATAGATTTCAAAAATGTTGTCCGCCCGATGCTAGAATATCACTGCTATTAGTGTGCCATCTAGTGACTGATGTGATATTTTCCATTCTTTGTTGAGGCCGAAGAGGCTTTAAGTGACATATGGAAAGTCCAATGAGATTCCTTCTTTGGTACAATGCAGGGATGAGACAGTTGTATAAAGCCAATGGCCAAGTGTTGAGTCATCTGATGATGTATAGAGGATCGTGTGTAAATTCTTACTTAGCCAATATAATTTTAAAATGAAGCTATTACGAGAACAATTAAATATACTTGTTAACTTGCTGTATCATGATGCACAAACCATATGTGCATTACCATATACAAAGAACCAAAATACAGTAAAATGCATTTGACCCTAAATTTAAGTTAGATTTAATTTTACTCTTGTTACTCAGATGGTACTTTAGGATCTTATAGGTCTAGGCTTTGAATACCAATTCCCATTGTATAGTATACAAAAATGTATTTTTGAGGTTTCTGGTTGCTTGGATTTAAAGTTAAAAGTGGTTTTACGTTTATAAAGGATCAAACCTATCATGCATAGCGTGAGTGGCAGCATATCCACCATTTTAGTTGATTCTTTGTAGTATTATAATCATAACCTCAAGATCTTATCTATTGCTTTATTCCTATTGAATATTAAAGATTGAGAGATAATGATAATGATTTCATCTTTTAGTTATAGAATTGCCTTCAAATGCCTTGTTTTATAATCATCTCAGTCAAACAAGAGATTCCTTTCAGTTACATCATTTTTCATAGGCAAGTAATGAGGGACTGAATGGTTTTGCTGTTGAAGACAAAAGGACAAAAAAGTAAAATTATATTCTCCAAACATATACAGATAGTATTGAAAAGAAGTATAAGAATTAGTTATTGTATGTTTCCCCTTGGAAATGACAGTTATATTTCTGTTATTATTTTAAAACATCTATTTATATATTATTATTAAAGGGGCAGTTATCATTAATGCGATCATTTCAGAAAAAATTTCTTTAAAGCAAACACAGGAAAACAGAAACAAAAACCACCTCCATTTAATTAAGTTCTTAATATGTGCCATGTGATTTACATATTTCATATACTTTTCTTACTTCATACAACCTGACAAAGTATCATTTCATAAAGGAAGAAACCAGGCTGAGTCATTAAGTAACTTATTTTAAGCCACAAGGGATGGTAGTAAAGGGCAGCTTCTGGATAAAAACTAAGTGTGTCCAATTCTGAAGCCTGTGCTTATAAATGTGACCCAAAATGCTTTATAACCATGTCAGGAAAACATGCATTGTACCTACTCCTCTGCAAAGTCTAGCCAAGAGCAGAACTGACATGCATTATTTTATTTGCCATAGGCAAATCAACAGGAAAGCGAAGTGTAAACAGTTAACTCAGACTAGCATATTACCTAGGGTTTTATAGTGGTTGATCTGCCATTATTCCAGAAGCAAGACTACAAATAGCTTGGATAACATGATCCTGCAATGTCAAGGTAGGTAAATGATTTGTGAGAGTTTTCAAACCACAGAAGAGTATATTTGCTCCTTCTGCTTTCCTCAAAATGGCCAGCATTAGGCTCTTTATTCAGAAATTTTTATATTATAACATGCCTTATCTTATATCATTATCTTCTCCCAACAATCTATTAGGCCAATGTGCTAGATCAGTGATGTTACTTTAAGCCCTCTCAATCTTTTTTAAAAGTGGTAAACAGACCACTGTGCCACATAAAGATTAAAGTGTAAAGACTGAGACTTCAAGAATAAATTTTAATGCTGTGATTATAGAATATATAAGTTTTACAAAACTGATTCATATTTACTGCATACTTTTTGAGTTGCATGCTAATTAAATACAATGCTTAACAACCACTGACATATATATATATATGTATATATACATGTATACACACACACACACACACACAGAACTACTTTTACATAGCTAAACCAAGAAATGAAAAAGCTTGTTAGTTTGTTTCTAGATTCCTGGATTCATAATTCAAGGGCATTATGATAGATCTCCTTTGTTGTTCTTCCTATATCCACCCCTCCCTCCCCAAGCCAATGGAACCTTAAGTTCGTTCAGGTGGCTGCTGAGATCTTTCCCTCTGTCAGAGTATTTATGGGTGGGTTTAGACCAATCATGATTCATCCCAGGGCCAAGGAAAAATTATGATTGGTCTAAACCAGCCTTAGTAATCTTGTTCAACTTTGTCTGGGAATGAAGTGACAAATTTTGCTCAATAAGATGAAAGCAGAAGTTTTTGAATGAGCCTCCAGGGCTTGCCTTTCCGATCAACATAGATAACATAGGAAAGAACTTTTGTCTTTCTGATTAACATCAATAAACTTACAGAGGACAGCCTTTGCCTTTCTCTGCTCTTCTGCCTGCGACGAAGGCATAGTCCCTGGAGGCACAGCAGACATTTGTGACCGTAAGATGACAAGCCTGAGGCCAAAAGTCAACTTTTATTTTTTTGAGACGGAATCTCATTCTGTGGCTCAGGCTGGAATAAGGTGGCATGATCTCAGCTCACTGCAACCGCATCCCTGGTTCAAGGGATTCTCATGTCTCAGCCTCCCTAATATCTGGGACTACAGGCATGCACCACCATGCCCCGCTAATTTTTGTAATTTTAGTAGACACAGGGTATCACCATGTTGGGCAGGCTGATCTCGAACTCCTGACCTCAAGTGATCTGCCCACCTGCACTTCCCAAAGTGCCAGGATTACAGGCATGAGCCATCGTGCCTGGCCAAAAGTCAATTTTCTAAGGATGATGCAGCAGGATGATAGGTCTCTGACAGCATCGCTGAATTCATTGAATAGCTATATCACAACGTTGCTTACCTTTGGATTCCTTGCAATGTGACACAAAGTTTTATTTATATGAGCTATTGTTTATAGGGGTTTCTGTTACTTGCAGCCTCATGTATTAGGTTGAACCATATGATATTGCTATTTTTGTAAACAAAAATAGTTGAAGCTCAGCACATTTGTATGACTCAACCAATTTTACGAATTGATGCAGAATTCAAGACCCTTTCACTTCTCCAGCAATCAAAACCTCTCCTTTTCCTCTCTCCTGCCACCTGATACCATGCAAAATAGATATTTTTAAAAAAATATTTCTGACATTTAGGGGAGCGGAGCAAGATGGCTGAATAGGAACAGCTCCAGTCTCCAGCTCCCAGCGCCAGCAACAAAGAAGACAGGTGATTTCTGCATTATCAACTGAGGTACTGGGTTCATCTCACTGGGGAGTGCCAGACAATCAGTGCTGGTCAGCTGTTGCAGCCCGACCAGCCAGAGCTGAAGCAGGGCGAGGCATCGCCTCACCTGGGAAGTGCAAGGGGGAAGGGAATCCCTTTTCCTAGCCAGGGGAACTGAGACACACAACACCTGGAAAATCAAGTAATTCCCACCCCAATACTGCGCTTTAAGCAAATGGGCCCACCAGGAGATTATATCCCACACCTGGCCGGGAGGGTCCCACACCCACAGAGCCTTCCTCATTGCTAGCACAGCAGTCTGTGATCTACCGGCAAGGCAGCAGCGAGGCTGGGGGAGGGGCGCCCGCCATTGCTGAGGCTTAAGTAGGTAAACAAAGCCCTGGGAAGATCGAACTGGGTGGAGCTCACAGCAGTTCAAGGAGGCCTGCCAGTCTCTGTAAACTCCACCTCTGGGGACAGGGCACAGCTAAACAACAACAACAACAACAAAAAGCAGCAGAAACCTCTGCAGACACAAGCGACTCTGTCTGACAGCTTTGAAGAGAGCGGTGGATCTCCCAATACAGAGGTTGAGATCTGAGAACGGACAGACTGCCTGCTCAAGTGGGTCCCTGAACCCTGAGTAGCCTAACTGGGAGACATCCTCCACTAGGGGCAGACCGACACCCCACACCTCACATGGGGGAGTACACCCCTGAGAGGAAGCTTCCAAAGCAAGAATCAGACAGGTACACTCGCTGTTCAGCAGTATTCTATCTTCTGCAGCCTCTGCTGCTGACACCCAGGCAAACAGGGTCTGGAGTGGACCTCAGGCAATCTCCAACAGACCTACAGCCGAGGGTCCTCACTGTTAGAAGAAAAACTAACAAACAGGAAGGACACCCACACCAAAACCCCATCACTACGTCACCATCATCAAAGACCAGAGGCAGATAAAACCACAAAGATGGGGAAAAAGCAGGGCAGAAAAGCTGGATACTCAAAAAATAAGAGCGCATCTCCCCCTCCAAAGGAACGCAGCTCATCGCTAGCAACGGATCAAAGCTGGACAGAGAATGATTTTGACGAGATGAGAGAAGAAGGCTTCAGTCCATCAAACTTCTCAGAGCTAAAGGAGGAATTACGTACCCAGCGCAAACAAACTAAAAATCTTGAAACAAGAGTGGAAGAATTGATAACCAGAATAATTAATGCAGAGAAGGCCATAAAGGAACGGACAGAGATGAAAACCATGACACGACAAATACATGATAAATGCACAAGCTTCAGTAACCGACTCGATCAACTGGAAGAAAGAGTATCAGCGATTCAGGATCAAATGAATGAAATGAAGCGAGAAGAGAAATCTAAAGAAAAAAGAAGAAAAAGAAATGAACAAAGCCTGCAAGAAGTATAGGGTTATGTAAAAAGACCAAATCTACGTCTGATTGGGGTGCCTGAAAGTGAGGGGGAAAATGGAACCAAGTTGGAAAACACCCTTCAGGATATCATTCAGGAGAACTTCCCCAACCTAGTAAGGGAGGCCAACATTCAAATTCAGGAAATACAGAGAACGCCAAAAACATACTCCTCAAGAAGAGCAACTCCAAGACACATAATTCTCAGATTCACCAAAGTTGAAATGAAGGAAAAAATCTTAAGGGCAGCCAGAGAGAAAGGTCAGGTTACCCACAAAGGGAAGTCCATCAGACTAACAGCAGATCTCTCGGCAGAAA
The DNA here is from genome assembly GCF_003255815.1 of Theropithecus gelada. Classification (NCBI taxonomy): domain Eukaryota; kingdom Metazoa; phylum Chordata; class Mammalia; order Primates; family Cercopithecidae; genus Theropithecus; species Theropithecus gelada. The sequence goes on from NC_037679.1 coordinate 6,117,333, forward strand.
CTCTACAAGCCAGAAGAGAGTGGGGGCCAATATTCAACATTCTTAGAGAAAAGAATTTTCAACCCAGAATTTCATATCCAGCCAAACTAAGTTTCATAAGTGAAGGAGAAATAAAATCCTTTACAGATAAGCAAATGCTTAGAGATTTTGTCACCACCAGGCCTGCCTTACAAGAGACCCTGAAGGAAGCACTAAACATGGAAAGGAACAACCGGTAACAGCCATTGCAAAAACATGCCAAAATGTAAAGACCATCGTGGCTAGGAAGAAATTGCATCAACTAACGAGCAAAATAACCAGTTAATATCATAATGGCAGGATCAAGTTCACACATAACAATATTAACCTTAAATGTAAATGGACTAAATGCTCCAATTAAAAGACACAGACTAGCAAACTGGATAAAGAGTCAAGACCCATCAGTCTGCTGGATTCAGGAGACCCATCTCACATGCAGAGACATACATAGGCTCAAATAAAGGGATGGAGGAAGATCTACCAAGCAAATGGAGAACAAGAAAAAGCAGGGGTTGCAATACTAGTCTCTGATAAAACAGACTTTAAACCATCAAAGATCAAAAGAGACAAAGAAGGCCATTACATAATGGTAAAGGGATCAATTCAAGAGGAAGCGCTAACTATCCTAAATATATATGCACCCAATACAGGAGCACCCAGATTCATAAAGCAAGTCCTTAGAGACTTACAAAGAGACTTAGACTCCCATACAATAATAATGGGAGACTTCAACACCCCACTATCAACATTAGACAGATCAACGAGACAGAAAGTAAACAAGGATATCCAGGAATTGAACTCATCTCTGCAGCAAGCAGACCTAATAGACATCTACAGAACTCTCCACCCCAAATCAACAGAATATACATTCTTCTCAGCACCACATCGCACTTATTTCAAAATTGACCACATAGTTGGAAGTAAAGCACTCCTCAGCAAATGTACAAGAACAGAAATTATAACAAAGTGTCTCTCAGACCACAGTGCAATCAAACTAGAACTCAGGACTAAGAAACTCAATCAAAACCGCTCAACTGCATGGAAACTGAATAACCTGCTCCTGAATGACTACTGGGTACACAATGAAATGAAGGCAGAAATAAAGATGTTCTTTGAAACCAATGAGAACAAAGATACTACATACCAGAATCTTTGGGACACATTTAAAGCAATGTGTAGAGGGAAATTTATAGCACTAAATGCCCACAAGAGAAAGCTGGAAAGATCTAAAATTGACACTCTAACATCACAATTAAAAGAACTAGAGAAGCAAGAGCACACACATTCAAAAGCTAGCAGAAGGCAAGAAATATCTAAGATCAGAGCAGAATGGAAGGAGATAAAGACACAAAAAACCCTCCAAAAAATCAATGAATCCAGGAGTTGGTTTTTTGAAAAGATCAACAAAATTTTTAGACCACTAGCAAGACTAATAAAGAAGAAAAGAGAGAAGAATCAAATAGATGCAATAAAAAAATGATAAAGGGAATATCACCACCGACTCCACAGAAATACAAACTACCATCAGAGAATACTATAAACACCTCTACGCAAATAAACTAGAAAATCTAGAAGAAGTGGATAATTTCCTGGACACTTACACTCTCCCAAGACTAAACCAGAAAGAAGCTGAATCCTTGAATAGACCAATAGTAGGCTCTGAAATTGAGGCAATAATTAATAGCCTACCAACCAAAAAATGTCCAGGACCAGATGGATTCACAGCTGAATTCTACCGGAGGTACAAGGAGGAGCTGGTACCATTCCTTCTGAAACTATTCCAATCAATAGAAAAAGAGGGAATCCTCCCTAACTCATTTTAGGAGGCCAACATCATCCTGATACCAAAGCCTGGCAGAGATACAAAAAAAAAAGAGAATTTTAGACCAATATCTCTGATGAACATCGATGCAAAAATCCTCAATAAAATACTGGCAAACTGGATCCAGCAGTACATCAAAAAGCTTATCCACCATGATCAAGTTGGCTTCATCCCTGGGATGCAAGGCTGGTTCAACATACGCAAATCAATAAATGTAATCCAGCATATAAACAGAACCAAAGACAAAAACCACATGATTATCTCAATAGATGCAGAAAAGGCCTTTGACAAAATTCAACAGCCCTTCATGCTAAAAATTCTCAATAAATTCGGTATTGATGGGACGTATCTCAAAATCATAAGAGCTATTTATGGCAAACCCACAGCCAATATCATACTGAATGGGCAAAAACTGGAAAAAATTCCCTTTGAAAACTGGCACGAGACAGGGATGCCCTCTCTCACCACTCCTATTCAACATAGTGTTGGAAATTCTGGCTAGGGCAATCAGGCAAGAGAAAGAAATAAAGGGTATTCAGTTAGGAAAAGAAGAAGTCAAATTGTCCCTCTTTGCAGATGACATGATTGTATATTTAGAAAACCCCATTGTCTCAGCCCAAAATCTCCTTAAGCTGATAAGCAACTTCAGCAAAGTCTCAGGATACAAAATTAATGTGCAAAAATCACAAGCATTCTTATACATCAGTAACAGACAAACAGAGAGCCAAATCATGAATGAACTCCCATTCACAATGGCTTCAAAGAGAATAAAATACCTAGGAATCCAACTTACAAGGGATGTAAAGGACCTCTTCAAGGAGAACTACAAACCACTGCTCAGTGAAATAAAAGAGGACACAAACAAATGAAAGAACATACCATGCTCATGGATGGGAAGAATCAATATCGTGAAAATGGCCATACTGCCCAAGGTTATTTATAGATTCAATGCCATCGCCATCAAGCTACCGATGACTTTCTTCACAGAATTGGAAAAAACTGCTTTAAAGTTCATATGGAACCTAAAAAGAGCCCACATCTCCAAGACAATCCTAAGTCAAAAGAACAAAGCTGGAGGCATCATGCTACCTGACTTCAAACTATACTACAAGGCTACAGTAACCAAAACAGCATGGTACTGGTACCAAAACAGAGATATAGACCAATGGAACAGAACAGAGTCCTCAGGAATAATACCATACATCTACAGCCATCTGATCTTTGATAAATCTGAGAAAAACAAGAAATGGGGAAAGGATTCCCTATTTAATAAATGGTGCTGGGAAAATTGGCTAGCCATAAGTAGAAAGCTGAAACTGGATCCTTTCCTTACTCCTTATACGAAAATTCATTCAAGATGGATTAGAGACTCAAATGTTAGACCTAATACCACAAAAACCCTAGAAGAAAACCATTCAGGACATAGGCATGGTCAAGGACTTCATGTCTAAAACACCAAAAGCAATGGCAACAAAAGCCAAAATTGACAAATGGGATCTAATTAAACTAAAAAGCTTCTGCACAGCAAAAGAAACTACCATCAGAGTGAACAGGCAACCTACAGAATGGGAGAAAATTTTTGCAATCTACTCATCTGACAAAGGGCTAATATCCAGAACCTACAAAGAACTCAAACAAATTTACAAGAAAAAAACAAACAACCCCATCAAAAAGTGGGCAAACGATATGAACAGACATTTCTCAAAAGAGGACATTCATACAGCCAACAGACACATGAAAAAATGCTCATCATCACTGGCCATCAGAGAAATGCAAATCAAAACCACAATGAGATACCATCTCACACCAGTTAGAATGGCAATCATTAAAAAGTCAGGAAACAACAGGTGCTGGAGAGGATGTGGAGAAATAGGAACACTTTTACACTGTTGGTGGGACTGTAAACTAGTTCAACCATTATGGAAAACAGTATGGCGATTCCTCAAGGATCTAGAACTAGAAGTACCATATGACCCAGCCATCCCATTATTGGATATATACTCAAAGGATTATAAATCATGCTGCTATAAAGACACATGCACATGTATGTTTATTGCGGCACTATTCACAATAGCAAAGACTTGGAATCAACCCAAATGTCCATCAGTGGCAGACTGGATTAAGAAAATGTGGCACATATACACCATGGAATACTATGCAGCCATAAAAAAGGATGAGTTTGTTTCTTTTGTAGGGACATGGATGCAACTGGAAACCATCATTCTCAGCAAACTATCACAAGAACAGAAAACCAAACACCGCATGTTCTCACTCATAGGTGGGAACTGAACAATGAGATCACTTGGACTCGGGAAGGGGAACATCACACACCGGGGCCTATCATGGGGAGGGGGGAGGGGGGAAGGATTGCATTGGGAGTTATACCTGATGTAAATGACGAGTTGATGGGTGCTGACGAGTTGATAGGTGCAGCACACCAACATGGCACAAGTATACATATGTAACAAACCTGAACATTATGCACATGTATCCTAGAACTTAAAGTATAATAAAAAAAAGAAGAAGAAAGAAAGGGAAGAGCCCAATAGGAAGCAAGAAAAGTAAAACTAGAATATTATGATTCAAGTTATGTATTTATGTATAATTATATAGCGATAAAAAAGCTGAATAAAATATTTAAATTAAAATTTAAAAAAATATTTCTGACATTTAATCAATGATGTGCTGGTAAACTAGTTGGTTGGGAGGAAAAGCCCCAATTTGTACAGATTTATGGTATAACTACTCCTACTATGTCTCATTTTAAACTGCCAACTTGAGGTCACTGAACAAGTAGTTGGAAAGAAATGCTCACAATCAGCTCTCCTAAGCTGGTACTATAGCCAGCTCCAGCATGCCACTGCCCATGCATTGGCCAAAGTTCTGTTACAGTGTATGATGGGCAGAGCTAATGTTAGAAAGTAATTTATTATCCTTATTATTATTCTCTTTGTAGCACTGAGACAAAGATATAAGAAAAATATATTCAATAATTATTTGATATATATGCTATGTACATATTATGTATACATAAAATAATTATAAAATACAATAATTATATCATACAATTAGGACATGGGTAAATTGATAAGATAAATGTAGATCTTTGCCCTCTGATTCATTTAGATCTTGTAAAAAAGAGTAAAGAAAATATGTCAGAGTAGCCACCAAGGAGACATAAAATATTATGAATTTTTACCAACAAAATAATTTATAATTTTGATATAATTATATTTCTACATTATAGCTTTATTATAATTTATAAGAATTTATAATTTTACCAACAAGCTAATTAATATGAATTTTTACCAACCAGCTCTTCTACTGCCTAACTTTTATCAGTTATCCCTAATGGGTAAGAAAGAAAATCAAGATATCCTTTGCTGGCTATTCATTTTTTGAAAAAGCAATATTGTGTTGCAGTTAAAGAATATGAAGCATTTGACTTCCATTTGGGACAGTGACCTTTATAAAACATCGCCCTTCCTCCCCAAAACCCTCAACTCCCAAATTCATTTTCTCTAGCTGTTGAATGCCAAAAATCCATTTAGTTTTCAAACACTGCCTTTTTTCTATTAGTTTTAGATTGCCGGTCCAAGAAATGATTGAGATTCTTCCCAGTTTAAACTTAAGATGCTTGAATGTACTGCCAGCACTAAATGCAAGGTCTCTGCATTCCTCATCACCCTGTGCCCAGTCTCCATCTTTTATCATCTTCTTTTAACAATCTTAGTAATCCCAAATAAAGTGAAATGGAACATATTAACAGTTACTCTTGGAGAGTTTTTTTTGGACTGGAGTTGATATATATCTTTGGCTGGATTATCAACATGGACTATCCTGTCTGGAGAGACAACTCAGTATTAATAGTGTAGATTCGAGCATTCAATGATCCTATACTTTGTCAAGCCAGAAAACTGTGAACCAACCTAGATCTGTCCTCTCACTCAACCTCCAAGTCTAATCAGTCAATAGAAATAATAATAAATATACACTGAGCACTTACTATATGGCAAGCTAGAGTTAAGTGCTCTTCACCTATTATTCTATTTAATCTCCACAATCATCCATTGTGTTGTGTTACTACACCCATTTTATAGACGACAAAACTGAGATATAAATAAGCTAAGCAACTCATCCAAAGTCATAGCACTGTGGTAGAGCCTGCAAAATTTGAACCCCGGCAGCCTATCTCCAGGGCATACCGTCTTTACACTCTACTATGTTGGCAGAATTATAATAGATTCTCCTGCTTAATTACTTCTCAAATGCATTTGTCCCTTCCTCAATATACCTACTGACTTAACAGTAGTTAGAATCATTGTGAGACCTTACCTGGATTTACTGTGAAAGTCTCCTAACTGACCTCCCTGTCTCTGGTCTTTTCCCCACTCCAATGCATCGTCTACCCAGATGACAGAGTGCTTTTGCCAGACTATAGATCTGATCAAACTCCTCACTGTAGCTTTCAGTATAAAGCTGAAACTTCATCTGTTAATAACCCTGGCTCTGTGTGTAGTGGACCCTGTCTTCGTTTGTCCCCATTCCTCTGCACATCTCAACAGGGCATCCCTACTAAACCGCCTGAACTTTCCCAAACAAATCATCTTCTCACAGCAACAGCTTCCTTTGGACATACCTTGCTTTCTGCCTAAAATGTGCTGACTCCGTTTTTTTCTTCTATGTGGCTAATTTCTAGCAGTCCTTCAAATCCCTAGTGAAGGAGTATCTCTCAGCCCTCTACTCTCGATCACAGTATCCTGGCCATGGTCCTCATCATAGCTGTCCTCAAAGAGCTCTCAGTTCAGAAGGCAGACAGGTAAACCAATAATCCAAACAAATGGGGTGGTTATCAAGCCACAGATCTTAATATTCTATAAAGCATAATCTTATAGTATTCACAAAGGAAAGCATCATTATTTAAATTGTTAGGTTTTAAACATGAAAAACACTCTGACTAGTTAAAAAGTCTTACGCAGGCCGGGCGCGGTGGCTCATGCCTGTAATCCCAGCACTTTGGGAGGCAGAGGCGGATCACCTGAGGTCAGCAGTTTGAGACCAGCCTAGCCAACATGGTGTAATCCAGTCTCTACTAAAAATACAAAAATTAGCTGGGCGTGGTGGCACACACCTGTAGTTCCAGCTATTTGGGAGGCTGAGGCAGGAGAATCACTTGAACCCAGGAGGTAGAGGCAAAGATTACAGTGAGCTGACACCATGCCACTGCACTCCAACCTGGGCAACAGAGCGAAACTCTGTCAAACCACAACAACAACAACAAAGTCTTAGGCACTGGCTGCTCTATCTATGGAGCAGCCATCCTTTTGTTTCTTTACTACTCTAATACACTTGCTCCTAATATACTCTATGGACTCGCCCCAAATTCTTACATGAGTTCCAAGAAGCCTTTCTGGGGGTCTGGATCAGGACTCCTTTCCAGTAACATCTTCCTGGCAAACTACAAAAGGACTATACTTAAGAGACCCAAACCTAAAGGAAAATTATCTGCTTAGCACCAATTGCCTGACTTTGAGTAAGTGGTGGAGTACATTTTATCCTGGATAAAGGACGGAACTGGATTAGAGACCCAATTGAGGAGATTTAGAGTTCTTCCTAAGATTTAGGGGGTTAGGGACCTCCCTTGGTAAAGACCCTGTTGGTTAAAAATGGATTTGGCACTATAGGATGTTAACCGCTATTCTCTTTGGAAAAAAGTCTTAGCTATGATGTGTGTTTCTAAATTTGCAATTCTCCTCATTTAGAGTATGGTAAAATATTCTTATAGCAGACATAATTTTAAGGAAAATTTATTTCCCTCAGCAGTTGTACCTTTTTGTTTATTTATTTATTGGTGTTCTTGCTTTAATTTCTTTAAAAGGCTAAAGGTTCAAAAATAGCCATAAGGGTGATATCAAAGGGCATTTTAATTTTGAAATGAACTAAGAGCTACATGTTGCTCTACTTCATGAGTTATTGAGATTTGACCCTGGACGTGAAGTAGGGTATGGAGAGTGACCGTAGGAGAATAAGCAATGCACTTCATGGGTTGGCAGTGCTGCAATAAGATTATCTACAATTAAATGAGGAGTAAGATAGTCCAATCTGGAAACAGTGTGAGGTTAATCTGCACTCCTAGGCTAGACTCTGACAGATAACGAGCCTCCCCCACTTAATGCCCCTCACACTTCTCTCTCTCATTTTGATATTTAATCTTTTGTGCAGCCAATCAATTTATTAGTAATTTTCTTGTGCACATTAAAGGTCAGGAGAAAGAAGTTGCACTATAGCAAAACTATATTCTAGTTTAAAAGGTACCTAGATATAGATTGTCCAAAACATTTTTATTTAAAGTATGTTCAGGGAGTGTTGAGTAAGAGACAATATAATTGACCAAGGTATGGGCATTCTTTGGAAGCCAAGGAGAGAAGAAAGCAGAAGGTAACAAACGGGTAAAAACCATAAGCTTTCCCCTACTGTAGAAAGTCAGAAATACAGGGAGGCTGAGACAGGAGCACTGCTTGAACCCTGAAAGCGGAGGTTGCGGTGAGCTGAGATCGTGCCACTGGACTCCATCCTGGGTGACAGAGTGTGACTCAATCTCAAAAAAAAAAAAAAAAAGAAAGTCAGAAATGCAAATATTTTTGAAGTAATATAGAAGTTGCAGTTTTTAGAAAATATTTAAGTCTTAAAACCTTTTGCAAGACTACAACCTTGTACATGTTTCGGCTGGATATTAGCTACTGGTACTTGAAATCTAGTCTCACCTTCCTTTGTATGCCCTCTGTATTTTAAAGACTAGACATCTAAAAACCACATTTTTTAAAGCCACTTGGAGCAAAGGTTTTAAATGTGATTTGAGTTCTGCTAATGATATACAGTTGGCCCTTCATATCCATGGGTTCTGCAACTGTGGATTCAATCGATTGCAGACCTAAAATAGGAAAAATAAAATTCCTCCCAGTCCAAAAGGCAGAACTTGAAATTGCCACATGCCATGTACTACACTAAATCCATGTCAACAAAGTAATGTGTAGATATTGCATTAGGTATTATAAGTAATCTACATATGACTTGAAGTATATGAGAGGATGTGTGTAGGTTATATATATTTTTATACGAAGGGCTTGAGCATTCATGGATGCTGGTATCTATGAGGGGTCCTGGAACCAATTGCCGTGAATAGCCAGGGACAATTGTGTGTTCATATATATCTAGAAAGCGGAATTGTGAGGAAGTCCACCTTTGTAGCTATGAATGCTGACAAGCAAGTTTGCTAAAACATAAGTGCCTGTGGTAGCTGGATTCCAGGTTCTCATGTCTAGTTCTCAGCTTCATGAGTGTGAGCAGCTGTGATGGCAATAGCAATAGCAGCAATGGTGGTTAAACCTGAAACCCACAGTTCAACGGTAGCCCCATAACTCTTCAATGATTTTATAAGTGTTTAATTGTCTAAATTCCCTGCTAATTGAAAAGCCTAGATAGATTTATATTTCATGCCCTGAACACTAATATGACAATCCAAAGAGCAACCTGAAGAAGCCTGATTTATTGGGGAAAAAAAAACCCTATAATTCAACATCTGTGACTAATCAAGATATGACTAACTCTGCCATACTTCCAGTATTCAAGGTCAGGAGACAGAGTTCAAAACTGGCATTAAAGGTTACTGCAGGTCTATTTATGCTTGTGTTACTTCCATATACATCCTGTGGTTTGAAGTGTGTGAGGCAGAAACTGCATTGAATAGGGTATGGGATGAATCTATGTTTATGGAAAGAATGACCTCTGAATTAATGAAGGACCATTATAGAAAACGGTGTTTTTTATGGTCATTGGTAGTCTCCTCTTCTCCCTTCATCGTCTTATCTGCTAGATCTTCCTTTTCCAGACCTCTAAATGTTGAAGTATTCCAGGGTCCACACCTTGGATGTCTCTCTGCACCTATACTCACTCCTTCAGTAATTAAAGCTGGTTATATGCCTTCAAATGACATCCTTACCATGATGGCTGTAAGTCCTCAAAGTCAGACACGTTCTACTTCACCACATGGTTAGTTTCTTCATGGATGAAGTCGGGAAGAGGATTTTGTAGGAAAAATCATATTAACTTCAGAAATGGGGCTGATAGCTGGTCGTGGTGGTTCACACCTATAATCCCAACACTTTGGGAGGTCAAGGCAGGTGGGTTGCCTAAGCCCAGGAGTTCAAGACCAATCTGGGCAACATGGTGAAACCCTGTCTCTACAAAACATATGAAAGTTAGCTGGGTGTGGTGGCACATGCCTGTAGTCCCAGCTGCTCAGGAGGCTGAGGTAGGAGGATTACTTGAGCCTGGGAGGTCAAAGCTGCAGTGAGCATGATTGTACCATTGCTGCACTCCAGCCTGGGTGACAGAGTGAGACCCTGTCTCCAACAACAAAAAAGCAAATAAAGAAAAAAAAAATGGAGCTGATAGAATAGAATGTAGTAATCTGATTAGAGGTCAGATGAGAGTCCTGCTAGTTTTACCATTATGTACTTGCATAATACATATTCAGTTAGGTTAAAACACTGAACTGAATCAATGAGAGGATGAAGTGATACGGTTTGAATCTGTGTCTCCGCCCAAATCTCACGTCAGATTTTAATCCCCAATGTTGGAAGTGGGGCCTGGTAGGAGGCAATTGGATCATGGGGACAGTTTCTCATGAATGGTTTAGCACCATCCCTGTTGGTGCCATTCTTGTGATAGAGTTCTCATGAGATCTGGTTGTTTAAGTGTGCAGCACCTCCCCACTCTCTCTCTTCCTTCTGTTCCAGCCATGTAAGAAATGCCTGCTTCTCCTTCACCTTCTGCCACGATTGTAAGTTTCCCGAGGCCTCGCTAGAAGCAGAAGCCTGTACATCCTGCAGAACCATGAGCCAATTAAACCTCTTTTCTTTATAAATTACTCAGTCTCAAGTATTTCTTTATAGCAGTGAGAAAACGGACTAATACACAAAAGTTATGTGTACGCAAAACTGAAGTCAGTATTTTGCTTTCTGCTTACTGTCTCTCTCTTCCTCCTGTTCCAGCCGTGTAAGATGTGCCTGCTTCTCCTTCACCTTCTGCCATGATTGTAAGTTTCCCGAGGTCTCCCTAGAAGCAGAAACCTGTACATCCTGCAGAACCATGAGCCAATTAAACCTCATGAGCCAATTAAACCTCTTTTCTTTATAAATTACTCAGTCTCAAGTATTTATTTATTTATAGCAGTGAGAGAACGCACTAACACACAAACAAAACTGAAGTCAGTATTTTGCTTTCTGCTGTCTCTTTCATAACATTCTTTAGTATGTACAAAATACTGGGTTCAGGAGTCCCTTGTATTCTGGCTGGTGACTCCATAACATTGAATTATGGCATCTTACCTATCCGCCAATTTTCTATGCTTGATTTTCTCTACCTTTGACCATCATCATACTTATTGAAACTGTGTCTTTCCTTCAGAGAACTGTTTTTGTTTAAATATCCTGAAGGAAAGCAATCCTAAAACATAGTCACTCTAAAGAATGAAACATTCCTAATAGTTTGATGTGTCATTTCTCTCAGAATTTTTATTTTCAACGGGGAAAACTGCTTTGTGCTTTGATTTTGTGCAGGCATCTTAATTGTGGAAGGCCTCTAGGAACCAAAACTGTCTACCTGATAGTCTGAAAAATGAGAACTGAAAACACATCTATGTCTACATTAGCAAGACTTCACAATTCCTCTGACTTCATCAACGTAACTTTATTTTTCCAGGAGTCTTCTGCTCAGGCATATGGCTTGAATGTTCACTACAGGAACTTCCCAGAAGACTCATCCCCTCTTCAGTGGAAAACGTCAACCAACAGCTTGCACCTAAGATTCTTTGAATGCCTTGTATCCTGATCCTTACCCAATCCTGAACCCCATTTTTAAAGACCCAGCCCCTCAAATCACAATTCCATTTTCCAATAAGTTGGTTTTTTTCCCCCCACTCTGAAATAATCCCAAAGTTTGTGAGGTGGTGCCCATCCTTACCAAGGTAAGTAATAAACTCGGGTTTGTCTTGTCAGTGGGTTATGTTAGTGGAGCTCTTTGGGGAACCAGCTTTTGACAGCTCCAAAATCTTGCATTGAGAAGTCTGTAACTATTGAAAGGAGAAGTCTGTACTTGTGAACCAAAAACATGTGAGACAGGTCTCAATCAATTTAGAAAGTTTATTTTGCCAAGGTTAAGGACACACCTGTGACACAACCTTGAGAGGTCCAGGTGACATGTGCCCAAGGTGTTTGGGGTACAGCTTGGTTATATAGATTTTAGGGAGACATGAGATATCAATCAATATGTGTAAGATGTACATTGGCTCAGTCTGGAAAGGCGGGATAACTTGTATAGGGGGCTTCCAGGTCGTAGGCAGATAGGACACAAATGGTGGCATTCTTTTGAGTCTTTGATCAGCCTTTCACTGAATATACAATCTGCATGTGAGACTTGGATAGAGGAATAGTTACTTAAGCCTTAGTCTGGCTCAATGAATCTGCATTTTATAGATGAGGGAAGTATATAGCTTTTTAAAATCTTTGTAGGCATCTTATTTAGAAATAAAATGGGGCCGGGCACAGTGGCTCATGCCTGTAATCCCAGCACTTTGGGAGGCTGAGGCAGGTGGATCGCCTGAGGTCAGGAGTTCAAGACCAGCCTGGCAAACATAGTGAAACTCCATCTCTAATAAAAATACAAAAATTAGCTGCGTGTGGTGGTGGGCGCTCGTAATCCCAGCTACTCAGGAGGCTGAGGCAGGAGAATCGCTTGAACCCAGGAGGCAGAGATTGCAATGAGCCGAGATTTGCCATTGCACTCCAGCCTGCAACAAGAGTGAAACTCCGTCTTAAAAAATAAAATAAAATAAAATAAAATGGGAGGCAGGTTTGCCTGATGAAGTTTCCAGCTTGACTTTTCTTTTTGGCTTAGTGATTGGGGTCCTGAGATTTATTTTCCTTTCACAACCTTAAAATCATCAGACACTGATTAAATGTGAAGGCCTAGGCTGATATTTTTCAAACTGATATTATGAAAGGTACAAAGGTTGAGGCTATAAACTTCAAAGCTGCTAGGATAGACTAAAACTTCATAACCAATCCACAAGATGCCAGCATTCCATCAGTGCTCAAAAATCCAAGAACGCATATGGGTCATTACAGTGTTCACGTCATTTGAAAGAAAATGCAAATATGGTAACATTTCATTTTGGAAAAAGAAAAGAAAGGATATATATGAGCTACTACAAGTTTTCCAACATCTGTCTTTAAACTCCTAAGAGCTAATATATAACAACTTTAAAGAGAGAATATTTGGTGAGAGAAGGTAAGCTGAATTTCCTACTCAACTTAATGGTAATTTTTAGAATTTCCTAGTCAAGAAGCCACTAGATGGCCCTAAAGCCCTCCTTTATCAAAACACACACAGCGCACTGGCAAGAGGAGGAAGAAAAAAATCTAGCCATTTGTTCATGAGTTACAACTGAAAAAAGACAATTCATACAAAGACATAAGGTCTATCCTGTGTTTACTTAAGGTTTTAAGAAAATCAAGTTTTGCTACAAAACTTGGAGCATTATTCTTTCTGGGAACATATAAGTACATATCATAATAACCAACTTCTCTACAACATGCATGATTTTTGCTAGTGCTAATACACTAGTGGTTAGATTTCCAAGATTGATCGAATTATTAGAGCTTCTAAGCAGAAATTCTATTGTAAAGAAATCCAATACATAAGAAATAGTGAACTTGAGTGAGACTACAACTCAGCTGAGTTGTTTGATCAGCACAAGAAACACAAGAAATGATACTACACAGCGTCTTTCACAACCAGGCACTGACATAGTGCACAGAAAGTGTCCCTGGCTCCCATGGCCTCCCATATCCTACCCTGGCACTTCCATTCCTCATTGGTTCCTGTGTTCCTGTCTGCTGCTCTGCAGGGACAAGGACTGTGGCTCTCTTGTGAAAGATTACCACTCCATCACCTATTTTAACTGGTCATTGGAGTGTTCCTGGCATGCCAGTGCCAGGCACAGTATATTTAAAATATATTCACCAAAGTTTTACACGTTACTTAGAAGTGTTCCATGTTACTTGTATTTAGAGCTATAAATCAGTTGGTTTATTCAAATTAGAAATGCAAATGAGATAAAGGGACAAAATTCCACAATTCTGTTGATGCCAAGTAAAGATAAGGTATTAGCCCAGGTAGAGTGGAAAGCACAAATTCATCAGCAGTAGGAAGTAGAAGCCAGGCGTGTCCATGAGGACAGTGGAAGTCTCCTGGGAATTAGGGGACATCTTGGAGAAGATAGTAGGTTTTTCCACAGTGCATTAAATGGGTATTCAAGCCAATCTGACTAAAATCTTCAGAGGCAAAAGACCCTAGCAGACCCAAAGTTATTACATAAGCATTTTAAAATAGAAATTGCATAGAGAAGTGTGCAGCTGAAATACAAATGACAGAAAGGCTTTGGGTAAATTGGCTCAGGAGCTTTGTGATGCTGAAGGAAATGGAATCAGCCACAGGCAACGGAGAAGGCAGATGGAGAAAGACAGAGTCCTAGGGAATAACCTTTTGCAAGCACATCTGCGACGTGACACAGCCACTGAACATTCCCTGAATACAGCCGATAAGGTCAAGAGTGAGCATTTCTTAATCAGTCATTGCTCTAGAGTCTTTAACACAAATGCCTAGATTTTTCTGGTAAAATAAAAGCTCATTTCATGAGTGAGCAGCAAGTTAATAAGGAGAGAAAAATTATCCTGCCCTTTTCTCTGTTTTGTTTCTCCTATCACTCCTTCTCTTACTAAGGTTAATTTTATGTTTGAGAAGAGCATATGTTTTCATTACCAGGCAAAAATGTCTGTTTTTAAAATTTATTGGGATATTTTGTTTTTGTCATAATGCACCCAAAAATAAAATAAACCACAAAAGTCCATGTGATGGCTCAGGAGTTTTTATTTCTCTTGGGTATACCTGGTTTCTTTATAGGAGCATCACCCTTCTCCCGACTGAACCAGACACCTGGGGAAATCTTTCCATAGTACTGGTTTCTGATTTCCAAGTTCACTCATCACAATTTATCAAATGAAGTGGGTTCACTCATCTAACTTCTACTGAATGCCTAGTATATGCTATAGATATAGAAATAAATAGGCCCAGAGTCCTACCTATAATAAAAGTCGTGTCTACTGAAAGAGAAATAAAACTAGTGATTATAAGATACTGTGTTAAATGTTGCAATTAAGGTACACATCATGTAAAGCTTTGGGCTGCATGCTATATTTATTTCTTAGGAGTCCATTCCAAGGCAAGAAAACCCAACCAATACTCAGCTAACCAAAAAGACATTTGTTTGTCTCAGATAACACAAAAGGCAGGAGGTAGGCAGTCCGGGGCTGGGAAAGTAGCTCTCTAATGCATCAGCAACCCAGGCTCATCTGTCTTTACCACTCCTCCACCACTATCCTTGGCTTGGAGGCATTTGTCTTCATATTTGCTGCCTTGTGATTGTAAGGTGGCTGCTACACATCTTGAAACATCACATCTGTTCGTGTTCCAGGCAGGAAGCAGGGGGAAGAACGAAGGGCAAAATGAGGCATGCTAGTCCATTTTTTGGTTTTTTTTTTTGTCAGGAAAACAAAAAAATTCCCAGACACCCCAGCACATAGACATTGTTATATCTTGTCCGTCAGAGCTGTGTCACAAAGCCAACCTGGCCAGAAGGTGGCTAACAAGAAGCGGGCATGGGATAGGAATTAGGCTGGCAGACCTACAGCGCGAGACATTAATGTACCCCACATGCTCCCATTGCTATCTTCTACCCATTTGAGCAACTACTGTCATCTCTATTCTGCACGCTGGCTGGGAGAGCCTAGGCAACAGTCCACAGGTATGCCTGTCGTTACTGCTCTTTCAACAGAGCTCACTGGAGTACGATGATGAGGGAGGAAGTTCATCTTTTTGAGGATTTACCCTGTTAACATTCAGTGTTTCCATGTTGAACTAGAAATTCAAAGAGGAGGCATCATATCTCCTTACATATATATCCTTCCCCTCTCTGGAGATCAGGATATGTTTTAGACTGTGGGGAATTCAGTAGCCCTAACTTTTGTTTTCAGATGAGGTGACTGAAACCTCCCTGCTTCAGCAATGGGATTCCCACTACCTGTTTATAGGAGAACTGAATATCCCCTCCCCCAGTGATCCTCTGCTGCAACTCCGATACCCAGTAAGTTGCTGTTAAATCAGTGAATGGCATTCATTAGGCACACATCATGTGATAAGCACTGCGTCAAATGCCTCTGATTCTTCAACAACAACTTTATGTGCAAGGTACTAACGTCATCTATTTACCCATGAGGAAGTCAAAGCACCCAGAAGTCATTTGTCCAAGGTCACATGGCTAGTATGTAGTAAGGCAGGGATTCAAACCCAGGCAGTTGGCTTCTTACAGAGCATTGGGCAAGGGATCTTAGTACTAAATCACCTAACCTCATCTAGTGGAAATGACATTCTCAAGAGCTCTTCAGGCTGCAGATACCAGGCTTCTGTAACCAGCTATAGGTCAGTTTGGAAAGATGTATGGTTAACACTAATAATTCAGGAATATAAGGCAGCTTAAGATTTTAATTCATTCATTCTTCAATAAATATTTGTTGAACCCATGAAATGTCCTATGTACTACTCCATGGCCTGGGGATTCAACTATGGGCAAGAAAGCATGGTCCCTCACCTGAAAGTTTACTGTTTCTAGAGAAGACAAGGGATTAAGTGAAATTTGATGAGTAATATATTGAGAAAAATTAAAGGTACTATGAAAGTGTATTACAGAGGACATTCCTATTTTGGGGGTGGAGGTGGAGAGCTTATCAGGGAGTGCTTTTTTTTTCTTTTTTTTTTTTTAGGCAGAGTCTCACTGTGTCACCCAGGCTGGAGTACAGTGGTGCGATCTTGGCTCACTGCAGCCTGCATCTCCTTGGTTCAAGCAATTCTCTTGCCTCAGCCTCTCAAGTAGCTGCAATTACAAGTGCGCACCACCATGCCTAGTTAATATTTTGTATTTTTAGCAGAGATGGGGTTTCACCATGTTGGCCAGGCTGGTCTCGAATTCCTGACCCCAGGTGATCTGTTCTCTTCAGTCTCCCAAAGTGCTGAGATTACATGCATAAGCCACTACGCAGGGCCATCAGGGAGTACTTCTAGGAGGAAGTAATATTTAAGTTCTCTGATATGTTGAAGTTAGCTAGACAAAGATCCTGACTGGAAAGAATGTTCCAGGTGGAAGAGGTATGTGTCTTGGTGTCGTTCTAGAGCCAGGAAAACCTAGTTTGTTGAACTGGAATTAATTGCATAACCTGAGGCAAAAGATACCTGAAGAGGTGGGGAGAAGTGGAGTCATGAAGAGCTCTGTGACCTTCTAAGCCAACTTAAGGTCAAGTATTTTGTTTATAGATTTAATTTTTTTTTTTTTTTTTTTTATACGGAGTCTCTCTCTCTCTGTCACCCAGGCTGGAGTGCAGTGGCGCGATCTCGGCTCACTGCAAGCTCCGCCCCCGGTTCACGCCATTCTCCTGCCTCAGCCTCCTGAGTAGCTGGTACTACAGGTGCCCGCCACCATGCCCGGCTAATTTTTTGTAATTTTAGTAGAGACGGGGTTTCACCGTGTTAACCATGATGGTCTCGATCTCCTGACCTCATGATCTGCCCGCCTCAGCCTCCCGAAGTGCTGGGGATTACAGGTGTGAGCCACTATGCCCTGCGTATTTAATATTTTTTTTACAGTTAGAATCACAATGTCCCCAGTAAAGAAACCATAATATAGCTCATGTCGTTTTTGTTCTTAATTAGCTTGTTAACTTCATGGTACACTGACCACTTAAAAATGAGATTTATTTTTCTCATTAACTTTAAAATGTTTGGAAATGAATTGCTTAATATCAGAAAACACTTCTTATGCGTTTTAAGAGAGGAAAATAGACAAGCGTCTATTTATCATCTGGTGATGTCTATGTGCTGGGGTCTTGGTTCTCCCTATTTCATGATTCCTGATTTAGAGACTTTTGCCTCAGTTCTTGTAGCCCATTCAGAGACCAGGTTCAAGAGTGAGTGCCACAAAACAAATTAGAGTTCTTGCCAGTGTATGGAATTCCAAGTCTTATTTTCAGGCCCCTAGGCATCTATGCCAATTGTGTGAATTGCACCAGAGACTAGCAAGTGAGTGGTCATTTCTCTGCTAAATTTTGGAAATACAAATTTAGGGGGTCTCAACACATGAACAGAGTGGGAAACAGGCAGAGAGGCAAAGCTGTGTTTGTGAAAAACCAAGAGAGGAAAAGGCTTGATTCCTAGTTGTTTAGACACATGCTGTCCATGAAGTGGGGTTAATCTAGCACCCCATCCTGAGGAGATGTAGAGTTTTGTGGAGAGAAATGGCCCCATTACAGGTAACTAGAAGCTCAGGGCTCTCTATTCACAGCCAGAATAGAGGCTGTCAAACCCTTGGGGAAATTTGTTTATTTCTTTATTCATTCATCCAATAAATATGCCAGAGCCAGGGCAGTAAAACACACAACAAAACAGACAAAAAAACTCTGCCTTCATGAAACTTATACTCTAGTGATGCTGATAGAACCCACTAATATTTAGTGAAAAAAAAAATCCATGATCACATTGGGTTTACTCCAATTTTGTTATTTCGGTCTTACGTGAGAAAATCAGTAAATAGAATGAAAGAGAGTAATTATATGTCACCTCAATAGTTGCACAAAAAATTTTTGGTAAAAGTCAATACCCATGCATGATTTAAAAAACACACTCTTAGCAAACACGATCTATAAGGGAATTTTCTTAACCTAATTAGGAATATTTACAAAAGAACCTTTGATAAATGTTGTGTCAGCAATGGGTGGGTCGTTGCTCTTGCTGGTTTTGCGGACCCTGGCGGTAAGTGTTAGCGCTCATAAAGATGGCACGTCTGGAGTTGTTCCTTCCTTTCAGCGAGTTCGTGGTCTCATCGGCTTCAGAAGGGAAGCTGCAGATCTTTGCAGTGAGTGTTACAGTTCACAAAAATGATGCAAACCCAAACAGTGAGCAACAGCAAAACTCACTGTGAAGACCTAAAGAATGAACCTTGCACATCACACAAAGTGACCCAAGTGGGTTGCCACTGGTGGCTCAGGGCAGCCTGCTTTTATTCCCTTATTTAACCCCACCCACATCCTGCTGATTGGTCCATTTTACAGAGAACTGATTGACCCATTTTACAGAGAGCTGATTGGTCTGTTTTGACAGGGTGCTGATTGGTACGTTTACAAAGCTTGAGCTAGACACAGGGTGCTGATTGGTACATTTATAAACCTTTAGCTAGACATAAAAGTTCTCCACTTACCCACTGGACTCAGGAGTCCAGCTGGTTTAGCTTAGTGGATCTCGCCCTGGGGCCATGGGCGGAGGTGCCAGCCTGTCAGGCACAGGGCGACCGCACTCGTCAGCCCTTGGACACTGAGCCGCAGGGGAAGGGGCAGCTTGGGCATGGCAGAGCGCTGCAGGCGGGGAGGTGGCTGAGGTCCGGCGAGAATTGGAGCACAGCCTGGCTGGGACAGCAGTGCTGGGGGACCCAGTGCACCCCCTGCAGCTGCTGGCCTGGGTGCTAAACCCCTCACTGCCCGGGGCTGGCAGTGCTGGCCGGCCACTCCGAGTGCGGGGACCTGCCGATCCTGTGCCCACCCAGAACTCCCGCTAGCCCAGGAGCACCTGGCACAGCCCCGGTTCCCGCCCACGTCTCTCCCTCCACACCTCCCGGCAAGCAGAGGGAGCCAGCTCTGGCCTCGGCCAGCCCAGAGAGGGTCTCCCACAGTGCAGCTTTAGAAGGGCTGAAGGGCTCCTCAAGCGTGGCCAGAGTGGATGCAGAGGCTAAGGAGGCACCCAGAGGGAGGGAGGGCTGCTAGCACGTTGTCACTTCTCAATGTCATACTTAATAGTAACATGTTGAAAGCTTTCTTTTTAGGATTTATAACAAAACAAGCATTGTCTTTTATTACTACTTTTACTCAATGTGCAACATTGAAGGACACTGAAGGCTCTAGGCAGTGCAGTATGAAAGAAAAATAAATGACAAGGTTATTGCAAATTTAAAAAAAAAAAAATGTCAGGCTGGTCGCGGTGGCTCAAGTCTGTAATCCCAACACTTTGGGAGGCCAAGGCGGGCGGATCACGAGGTCAGGAGATCCAGACCATCCTGGCTAACATGGTGAAATCCCGTCTCTACTAAAAGTACAAAAAGAATTAG
Organism: Theropithecus gelada; assembly: GCF_003255815.1. Taxonomy (NCBI): domain Eukaryota; kingdom Metazoa; phylum Chordata; class Mammalia; order Primates; family Cercopithecidae; genus Theropithecus; species Theropithecus gelada. Next base: position 6,137,495 of record NC_037679.1, read on the forward strand.
CTGGGCGTCCTGGCCGGCGCCTGTAGTCCCAGCTACTTGGGAGGCTGAGGCAGGAGAATGGTGTGAACCTGGGAGGCGGAACTTGCAGTGAGCCGAGATGGCGCCACTGCTCTCCAGCCTGGTTGACAGAGCGAGACTCGACCTCAATAAAAAAAAAAATTTTTTTGAAGTCATTATTCACAAATATGATTATATCTGTGGAAAATAGTGTGAAAATAAATAAAATTTAAAAGCTCTTAGAACCCTGAAAATATCTTAGGCTTTGAGAGAGATGTGACTGTGATCTGAAACACATGTAGTTACAACTTCTATTCTCAGATTATAGATTAACCTGCTTTCTTGTTTTTCTTGTTCTGTACAATGACTAGAGAAAATTAAACAACGTCAGAGACAAAACCTCCTGCTTTCTTCATTTATGACCCTTGTTATAGATTAACGTCCCCATTTTTGTCTTGATTTGCTAGATGACAGAAAACTCATGACTATGACTATTACTCTCCCTGAAAAAAAAAAAAAAAAGAAGAAGAAAGAAAAAGTTAAATGTACCCTTCCCGAAACAAACACAGCCTATAACCAATCAAATTGCTGTAACTATGCACCAACCTTATATGGAGAAAATGTTGTAATCCTGCTAAAAACTCCTCTGTCTCTGCCTACATAAATGAAACCTTAAGTTCCCTACTTCGGAATAGTTACTCTATTCCTCTGGAGTTGGTGTTTCCAGGTGAGCTATCTTCAAATGTTGCTCTTGAATCGAGTATCTTTAAATTAGATTCTGACCATTTTATTATTTTAGGCTGACAGTTGAAAAGAACCTACAGCCAAATCAAAAGAATTCATAAGTGAGTTTAGCAAAGTTAGTAGAAACAACATTTAAAAATGTATTTGAATTTCTATATACTAGCAATAAAAAATAAAAAGATGTTATTTATAATAGCTTCAAAAATATCAAACACCTAAAAATAAGTCTTAACAAAAGATATGCAAGGCCACCATGCCAAAAACTGTAAGACACTATTAAATAAAAACAAGACCTAAATACTCTAACTGATAGAAAAAACTATATTCATGGATTGGAGAAATCAAATTATTATTATTATTTTTTTTTTTTGAGACGGAGTCTCGCTCTGCCGCCCAGGCTGGAGTGCAGTGGCCGGATCTCTGCTCACTGCAAGCTCCGCCTCCCGGGTTCACGCCATTCTCCTGCCTCAGCCTCACGAGTAGCTGGGACTACAGGCGCCCGCCACCTCGCCCGGCTAGTTTTTTGTATTTTTTAGTAGAGACGGGGTTTCACCATGTTAGCCAGGATGGTCTCGATCTCCTGACCTCGTGATCCGCCCGTCTCGGCCTCCCAAAGTGCTGGGATTACAGGCTTGAGCCACCGCGCCCGGCCGAGAAATCAAATTATAAAGGATAATTCTTCCCAGGTGGATCTATACATTCAATGCAAACACCTTTGATTGTTTGTTGTTTTTTTTTAAATGAAACTTGACAAGTGAGTCTACATTTAACTAGAAATTCCAAGGGTCAATAGCTAAGAAATGTTTTACTCGTCATTTACATCAGGTATAACTCCCAATGCAATCCCTCCCCCCGCCCCCCTCCCCATGATAGGCCCCGGTGTGTGATGTTCCCCTTCCCGAGTCCAAGTGATCTCATTGTTCAGTTCCCACCTATGAGTGAGAACATGCGGTGTTTGGTTTTCTGTTCTTGATGTACCCTACAACTTACAGTATAATAATAATAAATAAATTAAAAAA